>NC_133212.1:15268099-15405599 GCF_958299795.1 Porites lutea
AACTAAATTCAAGTAGCTTTTGCGATAAAACTATAATACTTTGTCATAGTCAAGCAAATAAAGCTTATTGTTGTTGTTGTCGTGCGATAAAAAAGGGGGCGTGGGGCGGTCTCGAAAAAATTGTTTTGGCCCTTCGGCCGTTAGTTTGGTCTAAAAATAACGGGGAGACCCGGGCCCCTCCCCTGGATCCGCCACTGCTCTTTATAGTTCAGCGCACTCACTGCTAATTGACGGATGAGAACAACATGATGGCATTGAATTAAGGGCTATTCCCCGCTGGCTTCTTCGATGCGAGGGAGGCATTCGACTGGCTGCTGACGAAATGACATCAAAGCTGGTTGCTCGTTTCCGCGTGACGGGAAAGCCTGGTCTGTTCTACAAAACGTCGGTCCAGGTTGAAAGGGCTGAGTTCCTGTAATTTCTGCTTCTGGCATGGTGTTGTCAGGTTTTCTTAGATGAAGTATCTCGAGAAATGCGTGTCGCAGCTTCGTCATACGCCAACAGTAAATGATAGGATTACACAGGGAACCTAATATCATTGGAATTCCCACCCAGCTAAAAGTAATGGCTATAAAACGCGGCTCTACTAAAATGCTATCTGAAGAAGCAGTCACTAACGAAATTATTATTGCTGGTAAATAAGTTATTACTAAAGTAATTAGAACGATTGCCAGAGTGATAGCTGCCCTTCTGTCTTTCTTGATTCTTTGGACTTGCTCTTGAGGCAGTTGTTCGGTTTTGAGGCGTTTAAGTTGTCTTCGTGTCTCTGAGTAAATGTAAACATAACACAATGAAATAGTAATAATGAAAAGAATTCCGGTAACACTTTGTGTCACAGAGTTCACGACTGAATAAATCAGGCAGACACTTTTACTGCCTATTAGAGCCAGAACAAGTTCACTGATTGCCATTATCAAAGCAATGGCCCAGGCTAGAATAATACTGGTTTTTATTCTCTCTTCTGTGACAATATCCAAGTACCTCAGGGGGTATTTGATAGCGATAAAGCGATCAATGCTAATCACGACCAAATGACCCAACGAAGCAAAAATTGATATCGTTATTATCACATTCAATGCTTTTTCTGGAGAACAAAATGGCCCAACACCAAGAAGGCGCTTCAAGTCTAGCGAGAAGGCAAGCGGTAGACCAACAAGGCCAGTAAACAAAGCCGTCCCTGCTAGACAAGCAAGAAGTATGGTAGAGTTGTTTCGTAGTCGTTGTCTTGTTACCACGGCGAAAATAACCAGCGAATTCAGGAGAATTGATGGCAAGGCTGCTGTAATATCGATACACACCTGAGCAACCAGATGTTTGTAGGTGTCGTCTGTTAAGAACTCCGCTCGCCAAGCCATATCATAAATATCACACTTTTCTTTTTCTGGATCCAAAGACCTGAAGTAGAAATAGTAGCGATTTTTAGCACGGAAAGTTGCCCCGAAAACTTAAGAAAGTTTATGGAACTCAAATATATAGATGGATATCAACTATAGAAAATTCTTTGTTGTTCTGCACGTGAAATTTACAGAGAACGCGGATAGGGAAGAGAGGGTTCTTGATTCCCAACCCCCTCCCCACCCAAAGACACACAAATACACACATTTTTGGATAGTTAAAACACCCTTTTTTTCGATTAAACGCCGCTGTCCAATAAACGTCAGACCCAATCAAAAGAGTGCGCCGTTTATTGGAGGTATAAGTAAGAAAACCCTGCGGCAGAACTTGGCGACAATAGGCCACTTGTACGAAGAGGTCACGTGACCAATGCTTCCTTTAAACAATGAGTTGGAATCTTGCTAATGCCAAAAATTGACAGAGCACATAAAAATTATGTTACACCCGAAATTTGAGAGGAAACGCATTTAAGGAAGATATTTCATGGCACTTTGATTTTTCAACAAAGAAGTATGATTTGTATTGGACGTCATGTTGGAGGGCACACTCTTACCCTCCAACATGGCGGCCAAAACTACTTTTTGCTTTATATCTTGTTAAACGTTTGATAGTTACGCTCAGATGTGCTGTAAAAGTTATCACATTATCTTTTCAACATTTTCATTGAAGTTTAAGTCCAAAACTTGAGTTCAGAAAGAGGTAATTCATAATTTTAAAATAACATTTTGGTCACGTGATCAGCTACGAACTTACTCATTTGAAGAAAATGGTGCGGGTTTGAAAAACCAAATCACTATTATTTTGTTTAAGATATGACCCACTAATCGTTTTTCGAAGGCAAATCATATGACTTTCATTTTCATAAAAACGATGTCACATGACCTCTTAGTGCAAATGGCCCAGACAGTTAAGATTGAGTCTCCGCAAAGAAAGCGAGACATTGGAACTTTTTCCCTTTAATATTAGTAATTACCGTATTTCCTCGAATAACAGGGAAAGGAACGACTACAGAAGGGTCTAGTACGGTGACCGGAAGTAATTTTTTCTCAAGGTACTACGACGCCGCTTTTTAAGTGAATTTGAATTCTTTCAAACTTTTCCCTAATTAAAGGTCGCTTACTTTGTCAAATGTAGGCGAACGTAACTCATAGGGGAAAAAGTTCGTCTTCGTTTGTTTACTTCCTCAACAAAACGTGAAATTAGGAATTTTCGTCGTGGTCGTGCAGTGATGGTAAAGAAATGTTGAGAAAACAATAAAATACACGTGCAAAGTTGTTGATTTGCTAATTAAACTTTTTAGTAACTTGCCGTACTACGTACTCGTCCCGAATTCGAATACGTATCTGAGACATTGACGGCTGGTAAAAAAAAAATACTTCCGGTCAACGTACTATAGATAGACCCCTCCGCACTCTTTGCTTAAAGTCCCTAATAGCCGGGGGTGATTATTTCTTTTTTCGCACCAAAAGGGGGCGATTATTCGAGGGAGGCGATTAATTCAGATATTGTCCACTGGAAGTCGTGTACTTAAGTTGTGCGATTATTCGCGGGAGGCGATAAATCGACGGACGGCTATTATGCGAGGAAATACGGTATATCGAAGAAGCAAAATAAAGCCCAGCTGCGGTCACTTAAAAAGTTCTCTTTGACAGAACCCCAAGAAACTAAATCCAAAACATTCAAGGAACCAGGCGTTTTGGGTAAAGACTGTACTAAAAAAAAGACAACGTACTGAATAAAAATGAATAAAAGAGTTGCAACGAACTACGAAACCCCAACTAAAATTTCTGTTTTGAAATGTTTGACAAAGTCACTCTTGCGATTTTGGCATTTCCAAGTTAAGGTAAAGTAAATGACTACATATTCATTACCCACTCCCTCTGTACTTTTTTTCCTGCCATTTAAGAAATTTTTCAATTTTTATAAAAATACTGGAAAATCAGCTACTCGGGGCTATGGTTTGGTCCACTGCGTTTTTTAGTTAATTCTTTTTTAATTACCTACACAGCTGCGTGTGGTTCTTTAGGAAAATATTAGCATGAATTGGTGGATTGTTTGTGTTTTGCACAGTTCGGGGTTTTCTGAGAAACCGTTAGATTTAATCAAAACATCAATTACTTTTAATATAAACAAGGCCGAAATATCTGCCAGAGATAGAATAAGATAGAGACTTCAGATGATATATTAAGGAGTGGTTTATTCAAAATTTCGTTCTGCTGAGACAGAGGCTCGAGATAACTGCACTTGTTGTTGATGGATATGATGTTCCTAAGTTAACAAAACTATAGTTATCAATACATGATATGTATTAATTGTCCGCATCAATTTGGAAAAATTTAGCATAACGTCAAAACAGTAGCCTGCAGAGCAGGCGTTTTTAACGAAAACTCGGAGGTACATTGATCGTGGCCGCCATCTTGAAAAGCAACGAAAAAGACTCGTCCCAACTCCCTGGTAGTATTAACGTCCAAGATGGCGGGACAACATCATTCCTGAAAACAATTCACCCATCTACCTCTCCCTTAAAAACACCTTTTGACTCGTCCCAACTCTCTGGTAGTATTAACGTCCAAGATGGCGGGACAACGTCATTCCTGAAAACAATTCATGGATCCCGCCCCAAAATACGCCTGCTTTGCAGGCTATCAAAACAGTGAATGTTGTAGCGCGGATTTTTGACCTGTTCGTAGGATGGGTTTTGTCTTGAAATTTCAAGGTGTTGCAGTGAATCAATCTTAATGAAAGTTTCAGACATAATTATATATATTATGAAAATTATGTAAAGAGATTTTTAAAAAATTCGTTCGAGTCGTTTGAGAGATAAACAAAAAAGGGCTAAAAGTCCAAATTTTAAATGAAGTTGCACTTACACAGGTGGTGAGAAAACGGTTTAGTTTTCAAGATCGCAAGAACGAAAATACACCAAATCTCCTAGCATCGAAATATGATATTAAGCAGCATTCTGACGCCACTTAGGATTAATTTGAGTCATATATAACGTTTTTATTAGATAATCTATCACGGCTATTGAAAATTTAAGGTCTGAAATATATTTTCGTTTTAGTCGAATTTAAACGTGGAGAATTTTTTATTTCGTACGGAGACTGTTTGCTGAACACTAAACTTTAAGTTCCTACTGTTGGAGTTTCAGTAGCTGGTCTAGACCACACAAAATTCGGCTTTTATCAATTTCAAAGTTTTTTGTTTATTGTTGTCATTGTCTTGCTTCATCTAAGAAACATGAAATACCGTGAAAAGTTGTACGAAAAGCTTCATCATCTTTATGTTTTATTTTAATCTTTTTGGGAATCTTATCTATTTCCTTCTCTACTCTATTAAGTAAAGATTCGAATTGGGCTTCATTGTCTCTTATCTCAGAATAAGCTACCGTTTTAAACAGGGTAAGAAAATGATATGAGGAATAAAGTTTTCTCAACTCTTGGTCTATAGTGGTAATTATTCTATATATCTTTTTGGAAGGAAAAAAAAGCATATTTATATTATAACCTAACACTTTTTGGTTTTTTGTCATGGTCTACATATGATTTAGATAAAATACTTAAACTACTATTTTCTCCTCTTAAAAAACTATTTGTTTTCAATCCTTCTTTTTCCTTATTAAGTACAGGATCTTTTTTTTCTTACACCTTCTCTTGCCAAATATTCTTCATTATCTTTTTTACTAATACCAAAAACATCTAAATATTCAGA
Source organism: Porites lutea (assembly GCF_958299795.1). NCBI lineage: Eukaryota > Metazoa > Cnidaria > Anthozoa > Scleractinia > Poritidae > Porites > Porites lutea. The sequence goes on from NC_133212.1 coordinate 15,273,206, forward strand.
ATCCAAATTTGTACCTTCTAACATAGATTTAATAGAACCCATTACAAAAATACGAAGTCTTTCTAGTTCAGGTATAAAATGTTCTACAATAATATCTACACCCGCTCTTCTAGTATCTTCATTCATTATAAAAAGTTGTTACGAAAAATTGTATTGCGTGACTAGCGTGACTTTCTAGAAGCTTCGCGAGAGTTTGAGTTTGTTTATTTCTAGGATCTTGCGTAAGCGTTCCTAAAGCGGTATATTTTGTAATCTTTCTATAATTAGACTATTTGGAAAGTTCTAGAATCTTATTGTAAACGTATATAAGTAGGCTAGTCCGAGTTAAGTTTTAACAAAAGTTTTAAGTTTTAACAAAAGTTTGAAATGAATGGATTTAGTGAAATATAAATATAACATTAATTAATTAACAAAAATAAAATCAACAGTTCGCTCTTCTTGTAATAATTTTTTTGAAAATCTCTAATTAATTTAAGATCACAAAACTCATAAGAATTAAAATCATAAAGATCTAACTTTTTTCTTTTCATAAGTCTTCAAAATATTCTTCCACCTCCTCAAAAAGATTAGTCATTTTTATTATAAATTCTATATTTTTTAAACTAAAATTTATTTTGTGGGGAAATCCCCTAATTACACATTCAAACACACACAACTCACCAAAAATTCAGCAAATGGGGATTTCCCTAATGTTATTCTGCCTTCACTTTCATATTGGAGTAGTTATAAGGGGATGATTTCCACATCTCTATCAATGGTACTTTTTCCCGTCATTCCCGCGAGGCGAGCAAAGCGAGGCGAGCTATTATTTTTGTCCAATTCATTAAATGACAGAAATCATTTTCCTGGTTATTACTGTTATATGTGCCCGTTCAGTTTTTTCTAATGACAGAAAGTGTACAAAAAAAATGACAGAAAATAAACAGGGATGATATTTTAATGCAAATGACAGGATTAATCAGGGGAATGACGGGAAAAAGTACTTTTGAGTTGAGGTGGAAAGCATCCCCTTATAACTACTCACCGCTTACCGCTGTACAGACTATTGTGTGAACACTGACTTAAGTTCGACTCTGGCACGACGTCTGAATTGAAGTCGTGCTTCTGTCGAACCCAATATTGATTAGGTTCGGCACGGCAGAAGCATGACGCATGAACTGGGCCTTAGATAAGTGAATGAGTTAGAATGACGCTGGTTTTTAGATAAAAGTTAGATCTTCCTGTTTTCCTAATGACGCACGAATACTGTGTGACTAATTAAAGGTTGAAAAGGAACTCTATTAGGGCAAGAATAATTCCATTAATAATAATCTTCATTTTTTTATTCAAAATATTTCTCCGTTTCTGATTGGCTTAAATCCCTCGAAAAAAATCTTCTATACCAGCTAGACTAGACGAAATCCCATCAAACAAGAGTGGTTATGTAGATAAACAAACGAGGCAGAATGACGCTACTTTTTGAAGAGAGCTAGACAACTTTTCTAAACAGGTGGTTAGATCTTTCTGATTTCTTAATTACCCACGAAAACTTAGTGACTTGACCCCCAACAGTGGCTGCATGGTAATCGAGCGAACTTAATAGAGCTTTCAAAACCCTTTGACGGCAAGAATACGAGTAGTACTAGTTAAGATTTTTTGTGATAAGTATGCGGAATTTATAGCTTCCGCGCAGCCGTTTTTGGCAGAGCGAGTGGGTGAGATCAGCACCGAATCTTAGTGTGTTTACCTCTCTTTGGGTGTTTTACATTACGCAGTTAACGCTTATCTCCAGTTTGTCATTTCAAGACATTTAAGGTTCTTAAATTATTTGGATGCTAAAAGTTATAAACCCTCTTAGTATTCAAGTATAGCATAAGCAGCTGTACATGTTGTGCAAAGGAACTAAAAGCCTTACGGAGAAGACACGGAGACCGTAAATATGAATAACACTACAGAGACTGCATCGATGATCGTGGTATGTAACAATGTGATAAACGTTTCGGGGTTAAAAATTGGGCTAACCATTGGTTATAGTCTGATCCTTGTTGTTTCACTGGCTGGGAATTCTGCCATTGGAGTGATTTTCTATAAAACACCAAGCCTGCGAAAACCCATAAATTATTTGATCATAAACATGGCCATGTCCGACCTGATATTTCCGTTTATCACGGTGCCTTGGTTCCTAGTAAGATTTTATACAACTCCTGTTGATCATTGGCTTATTGGTGGCCCTCTTGGCCAAGCTTTGTGCAAGCTTATAGTTTACGTAACAGCGGTTTCCTACGGTGTGTCGTCTCAGAGCTTAGTTCTGATAGCAGTGGATCGCTTTGTAGCCGTGGTGTTCCCACTTCGTTCCACAGTCATTAGTCGCAAATTGTTTCCCTTCGTCATTACCGCCACATGGATCATTGCTTTGGCTTTTTACTCGCCGTGGTTGAAAAGCGTGAAAGTAGTCGAATTAAAAAGGCGCAGTATCTGTTCCGTGATTGATACTTCTGACGAAATTAAGTCCTGGCAAATTGCCGTATTCATCACCGATTACATCATTATCATCATCACTATCGTCCTGCTGGTCATTCTGTACTCCATCATCGTCATCAAGCTCAAACAACAGGCACGTCCAGGTGAACAGTCGAATAATGCTGAGAAAAAGCGCGCAGAAAGAAACAGGAAAGTGTTAAGAATGGCATGTGCTATCGTGTTAGCATTTTCACTCTGTTGTGTACCCATGCTCACTATTGGTTTTATGTCCCTCTTTCCCAAGATCATGTCTAGTTGCGGTGTTCCTATATTTGTTTTTATTGCCATATTCATGTATCACGTTAACTGTGCTGTCAACCCGATTATTTGCCTTATTTTTAGCAGTAATTATCGCCAAGGTCTTAAGAGACTTTTGAAATGCTAAGAACAACTAATGTGAATGTGCATTATATCAAAAATGCATCTCGAGGGCTTCAGAAAAGCCGACTACCATTCAGGACGTTGTCCCAATCCACAGTAACATTGCAGTGAAATTTGACCCAAGTATTAAAGAAAGAAAGAAAGAAAGAAAGAATGATTTGGAGGTAGCACATCCACAATGTAGGTTTTCGTCTACCTGATTCCTGGTCGAATTGGAATTTCTTGGGACACTTTAACGTTGTATTTAACCCGCGTCAGATAAATAATAGGTATATGTTAAGTTTTAATCAAAAAAGCGCAGCATATAAGCAAACTAGTACATGGAAAGTTGAATAAATTGATATTTCAGTTTGCTTTAATTGATATTCATTAATGCTTAAGAAATAAAAAAGTATACTTTGTACCTTTGAATAAACATAATAAAGTTCATTTTGGATTGCAATTTATAGAATGTTAAAAGATCTAAGAGACTAAACATGAAATCAATAAACTGAAATGAAAAACCTTTCAGTAGTTGTCAATTGTAATAATCAGTCACTACAGTATGGGCTCTAATATCTGGAAATGTATCTTGCCATATTCAAAAAGTTTGCGTCTAATTTATATCGGCCTTTAATCAACAACAATAGCAAAGCGTGAAAAACACGCTCCTTGTGAGGTGTAGAATCGATGCGCCTATTAGAGAAAAAAGCTCCCGTGGACAATTTTGGAAGAAGAGTTCCCGGTGCCAAGAAATACGGCTGCAAGTAAATAGGTAATGGCGTCATCACATTGCCATGACAACTCCGATGTCATTGCAACCCTGATTATAACAAATTATCATCTTTATCTAACACAGCTGTGGTGGTAATTTTTGCAAATTTTTGTTAATGGGGACGTAGTTTATGCTCAAACTTGGGAGGTATTGACCCTGAAAAACCCTATCGAGCCACCTTTAAAAGAGTGGTTCTGCGTCGGTGGTTCGAACGAAACCGACAAAAATTTTTAGTTTATTAAATGCAACGATAAATACAATTCACTACATGAAGGAATTTAAAACCTTAAATTATGAACTCTATTTAAAACTTGGCGGCAATTTGAATTTGGGTTAAAAGCATGAGCCTAGGATCGAATATCCATTTTTCTGTTACCTAAACAATCTGACAGTAAAATTTAGTACCCCCTTTGCTGATAACGTTCTGTCAGGCAAAAGGTGGTCATTGTAAATCATTCGTATAATAAGTTAATGTTTGTAGTTCTAATTTTTTTTAATGCCAAATTCAGGACGGGAAGCCATTTGAGCTAGTGGATATTTCTATTCACCTTTGAAAAAAATTGAATTTTTAGAAAAAGTAACACGCTTTTTTTATTTCAAAATGATTTATGTTTCACCTGACCACATAGAGACGTGCCACGGTTGGCATATAGTCGCAAAGAAAGCTAACACCATGGAAAAGCAGCTTGTTTAATAACACTAGCAATACTACCCAGGAATAGTGACTTTATGAAAGTGTCAAAAGAAATTCAATTGGGCTAGACTTCTTTTACTATTAGTAATTTCTTAATTCCACTTTATAACTGATGCACCATCCCAAGTTGCTCCACTTATGCGTTTATTGTTTTACTGTCCCTCGTGGGTGATAAGTTCATTCGCCCGCCCGCAGCAAAGCACTCACAACAATGAAAACGGGTTACTTTACTTCGTAGACAACGCAAGGGGTTGTTAGATTGAGGTGACGCGATTAAAGCGCCTTCTAAAAATAGATTATGAAACAACCCCTTTAACTTTTTTCCGTGACAATGTGAACGAAAATCACTTTGTCAAAGAAAGAGAATAGACAAGCTGTGGTGGTGTAGCAAAAAATTAAGTTTATCAACTGAATCGATAAAACCCTGACGTCACGTCACGCACTCAATATAAAAGTTTAATTAAAAACTTTTCCTTCTTTTTTATTAAAAGTATGGGCCTAAATGGCTGCGCATATCTTTTTTTCGCTGATTGAATTGCATATTCCCAAAAATGGGTTAATTTTGTTCATCTAACTTTTATGCAAAATGTAAAGTTGCATGGATACCGCGCCATTATTGAGGTTGCAAACGCTGTATGCCTTTTGAAGGCAACTCTCCCCAAAAGGCAGTCTCGTACACAGAGTCTTCTAGCTTTTTGGTCAACGGGGTAACGCCAGGAGAACTCTGGGGACACCAAATCTCGACCGCAGAAATCATGCGGTTCCGCTTGTTTTGCGCATGCCTTGGTTCTTAAACGGAAGTCAAATATCCAAGAACGTGAACATGAGATCCGAAGCAACTTTCTATTTCGGAAACTTGAAACGATAGATGATTCTCAGTGAAATTTTGGAAGAAAAGGCGAAAGACGTAAATTCTAGCCGGTAAGTACTCGTTGTAACATACTACTTTTTGTGACATCTGTCCGCTATAGAATCGAATCCAAAATGCTTTTTTGTGTGGTCTGATCGAAGTCAAGTAACAAAACACAGCAATTTATTATGTACGGCTTTGATCCCATCCTAATTTTCCCTCTTTTCCTTATGTGATCCACCAGAGCATCGACAAGGCCTGCGATATGTTATGCGAGATTGCACCAAGCCAAGAGAACTGTATGGACCGATTTATAAGAAAAATAAACAGCACATCCAAGGAGAACAATAGGGCCATTTATACGAGGAAAAATAAGACGCGTCTTACATAAGACGCGTCCTAAATAAGACGCGAACTTTCCGTTTAAAAGGCACATTTCGTCTAAAGTAAGTCGCGTCTTAGCTAAGTCGCGTCTTATTTTAGACGAAATGTGCCGTTTATACGGAAAATTCGCGTCTTATTTAGGACGCGTCTTATGTGAGACGCGTCTTATTTTTCCTCGTATAAATGGCCCTAATATTTCGTATGCATGCCTTGCCTTTTACATTGTATCTAAGATTTTTTTTTTGTTATTTTAGCAAAGTAGACCCCTTTCACCTGAGACTTTTTGTCCAATAGAATACGTTTTGTTATAACTTTTGTGTGTTAATAGGAATTGAAAAAATCCCAAACTCTCGCTCAGTTCAGGGATCACATATTGCCATTCAGAATAAGTATGTCCAGTGTTTTTGTTGTATTTACCCTACTCGAAGAGACTTTCGAAATAATGATTTGAGAGCAAATATAAAATGGTGATTTATCATTGACGGTCTTGCTTCCATCCTTCTTTGGCTTGCTGGCAGCCTATAGGTTAGTCGCATGATTGTCCCAGGTGTACGCTTGTGGTATAGTACGAACCTTGCTGCACTGTGTTGCATCCGTTTGATTTTGTAGTTGTTTTATTGTGACTAAGGATCCCATTCACGGCTTGCGTACTCTAAATAAGGCCTTCCAATTATACCAACAAATATTTTCACCCTATTATGTAGCTCCGTTAATTTGACCAGGAGTGGATAAAAGGTTGGGACCCATCAAGGGAAGGGGAGGAGGGGAAACTTGATCCATCAGTTTTGGCTTAGCTCTGTTTATACATGAATAAAATATTTTTTTTATATCACAGATTTCAGTGTGTTCATGATCCTCTTTGTTTGCTTGCAAATGACTTCCTCATGGACCAAGGTCTAGATAAAGCTTGAGACGTGTTAGTACATTTTTAGTAGCTGAAAATTTAGATCAGAAGTATGCTCCTTCTTGATATCAATTACGTAGATCACTGGCTTTGAATCTCTCAAAATTCTCGAGTTCTCACATGGATTTTAGCCAAATCACAATTAAGCAGGTTGGACCATTCTTGAACTCAAGCTTTGACATGGTGCATGTGATTATAGCCTTTGTGAAAGTTACTTTTGTGGGAGTATAGCTTAGTTATTCAGCCATATGCTAGCTTAAGCAGTTCTACTTAAATCCTTGTGAAATCTATTTGAAGTTGCTAACAATAGCGATGAACCTTGCAAAGTTTATAGCTACGAAAAAGGCACGTTCCAAAACTCCGATGATTGGAATCGCCTGTGCCTTTCTTTCCTATTTGCTCTGTTCTTTTAGGCGTGTACTAACTGGAGACCATGTACTCTTGTATTTTAGTCGAGGGACACGACAGCCATGAAGATGCCAGAGCCTGTTTAGAACTGATGAGATGGAAAGTGAAAGAAGATATGAAAAGAACAGCGAGGCACAAGTCACCTCGCTTGTCGCTTGGCTAGGGCACAACATATTTACCTCTATCAAATCGGCAAATGCTATTAAATTTGTCCAGTCTGTGTGAAATTGTTACATTGGTGAACCGTCTGGCAAGGAATCTGTTTAGTTGTTAAATTAACATAAAATGTGTCTGTGCAGCAGGTATGCAAGAATGATTTAAGATCCATAATTGTCTTAAATTGAAACCTTATTCATGATATCCACTACCCTTTCACGATCATTACGGTTGATGGGATAAAAGTGATGTCACGTGGTATTTCAGGGAGCAAACAAGTGGCAAAATTTGCCATAAATCATAACTATAACAAAATTCTCAAATCTGATTGGCTATCAACTGCCATGATTTCAGCCTTAATAGGACAGTTTAATAGGACAGTACGCGTCATGCCTAAGTTATAATTAGGGACCTTACGATCCGACAACGGTGACCTCCATGAAAACGTCGCTGAAAAATAGACTTCGCATTCTTTTGCTTTTTTTCGCGATTATTTCAAGGGGCCCAGTTACTAAAAGAAGGGAATTTGGGTTAGAGCTAAAGAGAAGGAATCGCGCCCGAGTTCTGACAGAGATGGTAGAATTTATCGCCTTGCCGTTCCCGTTCTCAAGTAAACTTAAAATTTGGTCATTTCACGTCGAAGTTATGCAGGGACGGCTAAGAAATGTACAAAGGTTTGCTTTTAAAAAGAGCCTTATAAATCACAAATTTTGTTCAAGTTATGATTAACTGGTAACAGAACTTCGTGTCGTCCAATTGGGTCTGTAATCATACTCGTGATTAAACAAATCGGACTCCCGCTAAGCGGTCGTCCTATACTCGTATGATTGCAGACCGAACTGCAATCCACTCATTCCTGTTACATTACTAATACGCGTAATCGCGGTCGAGTTTGCCTTTATTCTCGCAAAATGAGACCGCCATTGCTTGCATTCGCAAATTCTATCACTCATTTGTGCTCTAAAAACCATGTGATGGCATTTGTCTTCCTAAATTTTCTTGTTCCGTTACTATTTTTGAATGTTCTTCTTAACCTCATCTATGATCACACAAAAATTTGCGTTTGTCCGATCGATTCCGTGATCGCAGTAAAACAAAGAGCGAACTTTGTAGCGTCTCTTTGAGAACTTTTTGCAAAAAGAAATAAAAAGTTACATCCCAAATGACTAAGAATACTTCATTATCTGTGAACATCAAAACCATGCATCCGAAAGCCCCAGATACAAGGATTTGTATTTCGCGAACTAGGTAAACTTCCATTTTAAGTTTGTATTTGTCCTTATTTATGTAAAAGTATTGATATATTATAAATAAAGTATTATTTATTAATATCTCGGATTATGCATAATGTAACTAAAATAACAAAGTACTATGTTAGAGGAAATTGCTGTTTTAAGTCAATTGTGTGCTACATTCACCACTTACATGCTGTTTCCCATAAATAATGTTAGAGTTAGGAAGAAAATGTGAAACAAATTTCTGGTCCCATGTCCCAATTGGGGCTTTTAATTTCCAATGTTAACAAACGATCATTTGCAGAAAGTAGAAATAACGTAATGTCAGTACGGGCTTAAACTTACAAAATTTTTTTTAAGATGAATTAAAATAAATGTAATCCTAAAAATATGACATAATTCAAAGTAAAGATGCCCAAAATTCCCCAAGGACACGACTTTTAAGAAGATCAGTGTTCATACCGTTCCTGGTGTCCTCGTTTAATTGATTCCTAATGGTTTTGCGTGAAAGTAAAATAATCTCTGCGCAGTCAATGTTCTCCAAAATGTAGTTTCAAAGTGATCCTTCTGTGACTGTAGATATTTTTAAAAACCGCTTAACTAGTATGGGTTCGAGGTAAATTGCGGTAAGGCCATGTAGAATTTACAACCATGGTTACATCACGAAGCTGTAACATGTACTTCACTTGGCTTCCAATGATTGGAAGCCACCCTAGTTCTCTAATGTTTGATAAACATGAACATATTTTCTTTTTACAGTTAGAATCCTGGCGGCACAATTATTTAATAGCTGCAGTTTCTGGATATTCTGTTGTGTTGTTCCCTGACCACACAGTCGAACAGTAAAGTAATTTGCGTAACACCTGACTAAAAAGTTGAAAATGACTTAAAGAACGTCTTTTGTGAGTAGGTGCCGGCAGTACTAATTTGACAAAGTTTGGCTGATAGTGAAGACGACAGAAGATTTACATGAGAATCAAAAGAGAGGTTACCTTCAAATATGACTCCTAAAGATACAGCTCTACCAAGAAATGGGTGATGATATCCCTCAGCTTCGCAACCAATTTACGCGAACCAAAAAGCATGAATTTTTGTCGGTGGTGGTGGTGGTGTTGTTTTGTTTTGTTTTGTTTTTTCTGGATTTATGAACTGTGAAATGTGATGAGAAGCCGTGATCGAGATTGGTCTGTTATTGTTTGGCGTGAAACTCGGTCGCCGTTCCTAGGATGGGAGACGACATCTGCTTTCTTCCAGAGGGGAAATGAGGATAGGAACGGGATATGAGTCAAGCAGTCCTTGATGACGGAGACACTTTTTAGTATCTTGGAGCTTTGTTGTTGAGTACATTAATTCTGATAATTTTTTTCCGCCGCTAAGCATTCTCGCTTAAACGCGTAGTAGAATGACGTCTACTATCGCGTTTTCCCGCTAATATCACGCTGCTTCACGCTCACGCACACTTCTTTCCCTTGCTTGTAGTCATGCTCGTTTTAGAATCTGAAGGTCTCGACTGAGTGAAATTGCCAAAAAAAAAACTGAATATAGATGTTTGACACTTTTGTTTCTCACAAGAAGGAAGCATGAAGAAGGTGTTCACCACCCGCGTTCCTTTCGAGTTTTGAGTGAGGATTTGGACGAGTTTCGACACGGCATAATTCTGAAGGAGGAAGAAACAGAGAAGTAACGAGTTACATAGGATCATGCATGGTTACCTTGTCCCTAGGCCTCATTATTCCGGCGGCCAAAGCGTTTCCGGTCACGTGGTGTTTCCAGCCCGTTCGCCTCGGATGTGTCACTGAAGTGAATTGACCGAGAAGGACTGGAAAAACCCCGTATAGGGACTAGGCAAGGATCAGGGAGCCCGGAATCGGGTATCGAAGCTGAGTCATCAAAATCCCGGTACTACGGGATCATTGATCAGAGGCAAAATTTGGCGATCAATACCACTTTGGACCTATCCCCAAGTGAAGAGGACCTCAAATCCTAAAAAGCGACAGGTTTAAACTGGCAGCGAAGCTCTAAAAAACCTGCCGGGAACTACTGGTTGAATATAGAAAGGTTTAGTCTTAAAACATTTTATTTTTGACTTCAGCAGCTATAGTCGGCCGGGCGAAGTGTTCATCGCGTGCCATTTTTTGTTTCTGTGGTTACTTTGTACTAACACAGGAGCGGATACTCACCAGTTTCCACCGTTTTACTAAAATCGGTCAAATTTTTCATAAAGAAATATATTTGTAATAAAAAAAACACTTTCCAAGTAGAAATCAGGTATCTTGATCGAATGTTTTATTAAACTTGCATACATTCAATTAGCTTATATCTGTGCTTTGCGCTATCTCTTTCGGGATTTGCCACAATTGTCATATGACATAAATGATTTGCATAGACTCAAGTTCCATACATGAGCTCTCTTCAAGGGGGCTCGACTGTAAAGATATGCGAAAAAGGTTACCACAACTGTATTATATAATGATGAAAATTTTTTATGATCTGGGTTTTATTGCAATCGGAGTCGCCATGGCAACGTAATGACGCCATTACGCTTTTTATTTATCTTTGTGTTTCTCTGTACCACGAGTTTTTTGAAGAAATCGCTTAACGGAGTATGTACCTGCCATAATTGCCTCCATTATGGCTAAGTTTCAACAAATTCTATGAGAGCGTTTTCGAAATTTTCATCATTATATAATACAGTTGTGGTAACCTTTTTCGCATATCTTTACTCATGCCAACGTAGTTAAAGCTCAAACGTGGGAGGTATTCCCCCCAAAAAATCCAGTCGAGCCACCTTAAAAAAGCTGAATATATACCTCATGTATAAACTGGGCTATAATAATCATTTTATATATTTCGTTTTGTTTGTTTTTTTTTTACTGTAGCATTCTGTGTCATGATCATTCACTATTTTTCGTTCCTAAATGTTAAAAATAAATACTGGAAATACTTTATTTTACCTTCCATCTGTTTAGTTTGTAAACAGCCTGAATGGCAGCTATGTCTAAATGTCCAGATTATGTGTGGCGAGAAATTGAACCTTGAGAAATACTATCTACACGACAAGCTGCCCAATGAGTCAATAATTTCAATGCTTAGTAAATGATGGCAAAATGCTTAAATAACAATGATTATAGTAAAAAGCATAACAATTCTTTACGATTTTTTTCCACGATGAAAGCGTTTCCTTTACGGTCAGCAACTAATTGTGAAGCTGCGATCTCAGCAATCCAAGCAATCTTAGTTAATCTTAGTTTTTTTTCTTGTTTATTCAACAAATAAAAGCCTCGGACTCTTAACAAAAGGGACATCTGTATGTACTCGAACGCTTTAAATCTATCTTCTGGTGAATAATTACATAAAATCTTAGAAAATTAAAGAAATATTCGGGAAAGTGTTTAGAGCCGATTAGCCGATAAAACGCGAAGGGCGCGAGTGAAAGGTAAGCTTGCAGTTTCTCGATTAAGAGGAGGACTTAGAGCTATTTTCCTTTTGATTTACTGATCCTTTCCTATTAAGGGATTTTTTAATACCCAAGCTCCAAGCGTAACATCTCGAAGCAATAACTTTTGATGTTTTAGAATTGCCTTTTGTTTGACTATAAAATGTTTGGTCAGATCGATCATACGGCAGAAATAGCAACATGCGCATACTTCTTCGGTTTTCAAAGAACTGACAAGGTAAATAGAAATTATTTTTAATCTGTTGAAAAACGACACATCTTTTTCACAAGAAATAGCTAGAACCTCCCAGACTAACAGGACACAAAGCCAGTCCGCGTGTCCTGCGTGTTGCGCATTTCTTTCGCGTCGCGCGCGACTAGCTCGGCATTTGCAGAAAATGTGCGCAGTAACAATAATGGGCACCGTCCTTAAAGTGGAAGTTAAAATTATTGCCAAAGGCTATTTAATCTTCCCCATTTAAAACTGGCGTGGACGTCGCCGGTAGAGACAGTTGTCGTTTACAAGATGTTTTAGTTGCTTATACTATACTGATGCAGCGAAGACCACAACTAGCAATTTCCGTAGCGTCGGAACCGCTGCCTCTGCGATTCTTGAAAGCTTACTCTGGCCAGATTTTTCCACCTAGAAATCTTCTGACTCTGACGAAAGTAATTTCAAGTTCACACGTCATGTTGCTTGCTGTGCGTGATCGGCAGTGAAAGACGTGAAATGAATTACCCGCTAAGTTTAAAATTAACATGACGCCATTCTCACCGACCAATGAGGTGTCGTCGTTTAAGTTACCCAGCAGTATGACACAAAAACTTGGCATAGATTTCAAGTAATTTTCGTTAGGAAGAAGGTCATGTGTAAGGGATTCGCTCTCTTAAATTAATCTCTCTTCGGCTGATATCATAGAAAACTTGTATATTTAATGGCTCCATCTTAACAACTTCCACGGCACTTACAAAGTTTAGCGAAGTGTATAATTACTTATAAAGGCGGATGTTAGCAGCTGTTGCAACTAGGAAGATTGGTAAATTATAAAAGTTGAGCCAAAGAAAAACCGTTTTCTTTGTTGCCCAAGTGAATGGAACAAAGCTATTGAAATGAAATCTTTTTTATCTACTGCAAAACAGTTCAGTGTGTAGATGTAATAGATATTTGAAACCAGCTATCTCGACTTCCGTCTTTGGTCAATTAGATATAATTATTTAAATACACAAGCGGGGTCTTTTTCAACTTAGTAACTTCCCGATGCAGGTTTGATGACAGCCTTCAAAAGCTGTTGTGACGTCATTGTCACGTGATATTCATTGCGATCGCCCAAAAAATAATATGATGATAAAATTTAGTCTATGTGTAACACATGTGTTATAATGATGGAAGGTGTGCCTACAAAAATACTGGGTCGAGCTACCTTAAGACACTCAACCTTTATCCATTATCTATTATTATTATTAATTATTATTTTTATTATTACTATTATTATTATCATAGATGGATTATATTTTCCACAATTAGTTAATTGTTTTTCGTTATTTTATTATTTGATATACAGGGCGCGCACGTTTGAGTTTGTCACTTTACAACATCAGTGTATTTGTAGAGTGTTAAAATTACCTGCGTTAAGTTATATAATTACAAACCTTCCTATTTGAATATAGGCCGCAATATTGAGCAGCTGTTCTGCAAAGAAGCCAAACCTTACCAGAAGAAGCAAGCGAGTTGAGACTAGTAAAGATGAACACAACAGCGAATGGATCGAACCTTTGGGTATGTAGCAGTCTGATAGACGCATCGGCGTCGAAAATTGGGCGAACCATTGGTTCTGGTCTGATCCTTGGCTTTTCCCTTTTCGGAAATTCGATCATCGGATTAACTGTTTATAAAACGCCAACCTTAAGGAAACCCATAAATTATTTGATCGCAAACATGGCCATATCAGACATGCTGTTTCCATTTTTCACGATTCCTCTGCGTCTTGCAGAGATCCATTCTGGCGGCTCTTGGCCTACTGGTGGTCTTCTTGGCCAAGCCCTGTGCAAACTTGCTGTCTACTTAACCCACGTCTCCTTCGGTGTGTCGAGTCAAAGCCTAGTTCTGATAGCACTTGATCGCTATGTCGCCGTGGTGTTCCCACTTCGTTCTCCATTCATTAGTCACAAATTGTTTCCCTTCTTCATTCTTGCTACTTGGGTTGTTGCCTTGGCTTTTTTTGCGCCATATATGATCGTCGCAAAATTTGATGATGGCACGCAGGGGACTTTTTGTTACTTTGATTGGGATGGAACCTTCGAAGGATCCTGGCCCATTGAGAATCACTACATAGTAGTGTTCACAGCGTTTTGTTTTATCCCTGCAGTCCTGTTGGTCATTGTGTACTCCATCATCCTCATCAAGCTCAAACTACACGCGCCTCCGGGTGAGCAGTTGACCAACGCCACAAAACAGCGCGAAAGGAAAAATAGAAATGTGTTAAGGATGGCCATTGCTATCATGCTAGCATTTTTCTTCTGCTCTGTACCCATCACCACTACACGTTTAATCACGGTGCATCAACCGGAGGATAGTTCCATTTGGTCCAGCTGCGGTTTCCGGTTATTTACTCTCCTCGCACACCTCATTTTCGACGCAAACTGTGCTATAAACCCTCTGATTTGCCTCATTTTTAGCAATAATTATCGTCAAGGCCTCAAGAGGCTTCTAAAATGCTAAGACAACAATAGTTCAAAGGCAACATAATAAATATAATTTTTTCTTGATGGATCTAAAAGCCTTCGTAAAAGACAACTATAACATTTAGAACTTAGTCTTAACCATTACCATAGTAGACATGTAATGTACTCGTTTGGACGTGTTTGCTTAACTTTGCGTTTAGCTGTCATCAACTGAATGTTGATATTAATAATAAAACTCAGCAGAGAAGTAAACTAGTGTTTGGAAGAAATTTTTTTATATAAGCGAGGAGCAACAAAATAAGAATTCTAAACAGAAAACATTGTGAAACATAATAGTTTTTTTCAGTCTCCTTTTAGATGTTCTAACCAGTATTTTCCCTTATTGTGCCGGTAAACTTTTAGCAGTTGACATTATTAATGCTATTTACTCAAGCAAATGTACTTATCCTAGGGGCAATATCTGATGGGAACCCATATGTTATTAAAGAGGAAGTTGTTATTATTATTATTGCCAAAGGCTATTTAAAACTGGCGTGGACGTCGGCGAAATTTCGAAGAGACAGTTGTCGTTTACAAGCCGAGTAATTTGTTTGTACACTGATGCAGCGAAGCCACAATTAGCAATTTCCGTCGAGTCGGAACCGCTTTCCTCGGCGATTCCTAAAAGCCAGGATCATTTTGATCATCAGGGGCTACTCTGGACAGATTTTTCCACCTAGAAATCTTCTGACTCCTTGACGAAGGTAATATAATTCAAGTTCACCCGTCGTGTTGCTTGCTGTGCGTGATCGGCAGTGAAATGAATTACCCGCCAAGTTATAAATATTACTTGACGCCATTCTTACCGACCAATGAGGTGTCGTCCTTAAGAAGAGGGTCATGTATGGGGGATTCGCTCTCTTAATTATTTTCTCCTCGGCTAATATCATGGAAAAGTTTATTTAATGGCACTATCTTAACGACTTCTACGGCACGTACAAAGTGTAGCTAAGTGTATAATTACGTATAAAGGCGGATGTTAGCAGCTGTTGCAACTAGAAAGATTGGTGAAGCCGGGTTGAACCTAAGAAAAACCTTTTTCTTTGTTACCCCAAGAGAATGGCCGGATCAAAGCTAAATGAAATAACTTTCATCTACTGAAAAACGTTTCAGTGTGTAGATGACTTTCTTCGCCATTTATAACTTACCGACTACTTTTAAAAATCTATTTCAAAAGCATAGGAGACCAAATGGAGTGCCCTTATCTTTTCTATTAACACAACAGCGGACAGTTAATTTCAGCACCTCTTCAGCAACCACGCTCTGCCCCAAAAAGTGGATATTGTATATTCGTAAAAAAGGTTGAGGTGTCTATTTCTATTTCCTATGCAAAATTCAAGATGGCCATGGAAACTGACCGTATCTTTTTTTAGTGCCCAAACTAAGATGCTCTACACGGCATATAACAACATACAAACTAATACCAACTGGGGTAAAAAGGTTATTTGAAGGCACTATCTTAGCGATTTACACAGCACACATATGCATTTGCTAAATTTAAACATGTTAAGGCAATTGTTGAAAAAAAAAAAGGCTGATTTTTTAAGGATCTACTGACTGTTGTTTTTTATATTAGTCTGTCCAGAGATAAATGGAAGCAA
Organism: Porites lutea; assembly: GCF_958299795.1. Classification (NCBI taxonomy): domain Eukaryota; kingdom Metazoa; phylum Cnidaria; class Anthozoa; order Scleractinia; family Poritidae; genus Porites; species Porites lutea. The sequence continues at coordinate 15,289,229 of NC_133212.1, forward strand.
ACCAGACGAAATCCCATCTACCGAGAAAGGTGACTTCGATAACTTACTGTAATAAGTGTCTGAGAAAAAAAGGCGCTGCCTTTCGAAGACTGTCATGCAGTAGTTAGATCTTCCTGTTTTCGCTATTACTAAGGAATACTTTGTACTTGGAGGCGTTAAACGAACTCATTAAGGGCACGAATGCACCACTAACACCAATAATATTAAACTGAATGTCTTAAATAAAACAAATAATTAACAACTAATGATCTCTTAAGACGAGGCGATGTTTTATGCGAGACTGACAAATAACATTGAATTTAATTATGATACTATCTGGTTAGAAAGTTTGCTCGTGAGATCAAACACCATAAGTACCACTAAGAAGCGGTCTGCTAATTTTTACCTCACGCTTTGGCCGATAACATTTTCATAATTATGTAGATAAACGAGGGGAACTTTATCTGACTTGTTATTAGAATACGAAATTTTTTTATCCGTTTCATTATTATTTTTCATTTTTTTATGAATCATATTAAATAATTTTTCTGTTTCTTTGTTTGTGTGTTTTTAAACACAGTCAAAACAGTTAAAAGAGTATAAAGACAAAAACAGTATAAAGAGGCCAGTTGTTCGCAGTTTGTGACTATATCTTATGCCAGGAATATCTTACCAAGGAAAAAATATAAACTTTATTTATGCACCGTGCCGGGGTACTGAAAAGTTGTTCTGGAAAGGAACTAAACCTTAAGAGAAGAGTGGCAGTCGCGTAGAGAAGATCAGAAGCTGATTAAACATGAACGTGACAGCGACTACAATGGAGGTCAAAAGCGTTGGGACCTTTCCAGTGATATTACTAAAACTAGCGACCCCTCCCCTCCCACCCCCAAACAAAGTTGAATTTGGAGCAAAATGGGTGAGAATGAGTGCTTTTTTGGCCACAACATTGCTAGGGGGGGTGGGGGAACGACGGGATGAACCCAAAGCCGAACAGAAAAATTGACCTTAGGAGCAGGGTTCTACGTAACAATTGCTTGGAAGGGCTTTTTCACACAGTCCCAAGTTCTTTTGTCCTCCATAGTAGATCATTCATCCACAGCTCCGGTTTACATAAACTGTTTACAAAATGCCAACTTTGAGGAAACCCATAAATTATTTGATTACAAGCTTGGCCATGTTCCATTTTTCCTCACTCTTCAGCTTCCAGCAGAGTTGCATGCTGGCTCTTGGCCCATTCATTGCTCTCTTGGCCTGGTCTTGTGCGAGCTTCGTTTTTACTTGCCACACGTTTTCTTAATTGCGCCTACGGCTTTTCAAGGAAGATCCCCTTTTCATTGATTAATAGCAGCGATAAACAGCTACTTCAATTAATTAATGTTGTCGGATTTTAAGGCGGTGTGTACACCACATATACCGGATAGTCTTTCATGTCGACATGGAAAGGCTACCGGTGCAGCATAAACACCTGTTTGTACTGCGCAAACTTGAAGTGGCACCGAGATCTATCCAAAGTGTGACGATCCACTTCAAGATCGACGCGGTGAAGCTTCGCTTTAATTTGTTACAGACGTCGCGTTGTACCAAAATCGTCGCTCTTATGTGTAAGCAAAAGCCCTATTCGAAATGATTTCGTGCCGGCGTATTTAAGAGCTACCCGCTATAGATCGTTTTCACTGTCACGCAACAAAAAAATAAATTGGAAACTGTCCAGTGGAAGAGGCCAAGAAAATGAAATGTCATAAAAGACTAATATATAAACAAATTGTCTGAGTGTCAGGTCTTTGTGGGTCGCAGTTTCTGAGTTATTTGCCGAAAACGTTTCACGCTCCTTTGCAGAGCTTTGTATGGAGACGCTATATTGGTGCACCGTTTTGGTGCACCAATATGGCCGCCGGAATACAACAAAAACATCTGGAGTTCACTTTTTCTATAAAAGCTCTTTCTTTTCACTCGATATCTAACATACGTACGCATAAACATATCTTCTAATACTTGAAGTGGTTATACTGCTGAAAATTACTGCGCTTTTCACAAACATGCGAACTCTAAAGTTCAAAAGCCGCCTTCACAATTGCGTTTTTCACTGCCGTCAATCATCATTAAGATCACAAGCAACGAACCTTGAAACACAAAAACACACAAAACGGATCGAAATCCATCAATCACAAATCACAAACCTTGACCTTTTGAACCCGTTAAAGCAAAGTTTTGTTTCCTAAGAGGTCCGTTAACATGATTGACAGCAGCGAAAAACGCAATCGTCAGTTGGCCTTTTTTTTCAACGAGACAGCATTCCTATTTTGGCGCACACTGTGAAAACTCGGAAGTTCAAATTCCTGTATTTTCGAAATGAAACAAGCTACGGAAATGGAAACTTGTACAAAGATTTACTTTTTGTTTATCTCCAGCCTAGTGCAAATAAGAATTCGTAAAACCTCGCTATTTTGACTTTGCAATTTAATGACGTCACAGTGAAAACCATCTATAGTGTAGACATATAAGGCAAGAGCAGATAGCGAGGGTCATATAGCTGGGGTAGCTGTAAATCTTTTGTTATTTAGTTTAACCGTTCAAGATTACGTTGTCAGTCCCTCAGAATTGTCTAAACCCTCACAAACCTTTGCCTTTGTGATTTTACAACAGAGTATTTCTTCATGGTTGAGTTTGGGAAATTTTTATGGAGTTACCCGGCGGTGCGATCTTACCGCGGAAGCTTTCCGTCAAAGTTATTTGAAATAGCTGTAAATAGTGATAATGGAAAAATATATTAGCGACAATGGGTCGTCAAAAATAAGAAGTTAAAGGCTTTGAAGCAGGTGATATTCCACGGTCGTGAATTAACGATAATAAGACCTAACGTTTACTTGCTTGCATCTAAATCTACGACGCAATCGACAAGGTAAGAATGAAAGACAAAGGAGGATCTTACGAGATATACTTTTTTATTTTCAAAATTATCTCAGAGACGCGGGAATAGATTTTGAGTTCATTTTTTCACCGGCACATACACAAACCTTCGAGAACAAAATACAAGGGCGAAATGACTTCATATTGATAACAAGACAGCGGGGGTATTTCTTCATTGTAGGCAATTTTCATAATCAAGGGTGCATGCGCAATACGATCCAGGGAATGTAAGAACGTCTCGCGATGAACTGATCGTTCGCAAATTTCACGCTGTTTAAACTTTTGTGGAGGGAACACAGATGGTGGAATTCTCTTAGAATGAAGCGTTCGTTGTTTTAATTGGCTTCAAGTAAGCAACTTATTAAGTTAAACGAGCAGTTTTGTAATTAGCATCTTGCACAAAACAATTTCTAATCATAACATGTTTTCCAAGTTGAAAAAGACTCTTGTAGTGGAAAAAAAGTGGGTGCCGTAATAACCTAAACTTAATCTCGTACGAAACACAAGGATAAAACCAAAAACCTACGAAGAAATTGTGAAATATTGTTTTTTTAAAATTACCTTAACAAGACGATCCAGTCCTGTGAGCTCGCTTTCTTTGCTTATGGCATAGACGGCAAAATTTATACTTCTTAATGCAAATTAACAGACGAAGACGGTATTTTTTTTACTGCGCTTTTCACAAACATGCGAACTTTAAAGTTCAAAAGCCGCCTTCACAATTGCGTTTTTCGCTGCCGTCAATCATAATTACGATCACAAGCAACGAACCTTGAAACACAGAAACACACAAAACGGATCGAAATCCACCAATCACAAATCACAAACCATGACGTTCTGAACAAGTTAAAGTAAAGTTTTGTTCTCTAAGAGGTCCGTTAAGATGATTGACGGCAGCGAAAAACGCAATCGTCAGTTGGCTTTTGAACTTCAGAAATCACATGTTTGTGAAAAGCGCAGTAATTTGAGGGCAATTTTGGCTCGAGACGACAACGGTACAATAGAAGGAACAACAACACAAATCTTCATTTTTCTTGATTCTTCTTTTTCACTGAAGCGCACGGGCCCGCAGGTAGCTTGGTCTTATCTTGGCTGGACACATGTAGAGAATTCCGTTATGTACAAATACATAGGTCTACATAGAAGAACGCAGAACGTAGGAAGAACGTAGGATCTAAAGAGACCTGATCAGCAAAACAAAATAGCTGTCTAGCTCACGGCTACAAACCTGCTCTAGCCTGTTTTGGGTTCTTTTGGTGTCGTGTTGTCACTTGATGTACTTCAAAAGTTAATTTTCAGGTGTGGTACGATTAGACAATTGTATATGAGAGTGTTATGTTATATTATTATAGTATTAAATTATATGAGAGAGTATACAAAGGAGAAAACGAATTTACAGTATGATGCAATCCCATCTTGATAGTGACAGTTTCTAAAAGCTTGTTTGACCCCATTGTCCTTAGATAGGGCTACTTACAAACGAGGGCTGACGCTCTAATCTTATTAAGGTCGTAAAGCAATTGATAAAACAGTTCTTTTTAATTTTTCCTTTCCCACCCCTCTTTCCTCCTTACCTATATAGCATCACAGTTTCTTATAAAGCTTGTATGGTTTTCATACAAAGCGCTTACCGGCGTGACGTCATCGTGACGTCACGTCGGCGATATCAATAGGAAGCTTTTGCATCGACGATAGAAAAAGACGGCAGAGTTTTATCAACTTTTTGGTATTTAGACTGGAAATCAAATCTCAAATTTAGGTGAATTATGTGGGGTGGCAACCAAGTTTAAAATCAGGAGAAAAAGAACATTCGTTGTCACTTGTTTACGTCCTCCATAAATGGTCGTATACGGGTATTTCACGTCGTAGTTGTGCATTGACGGCCAAGATATGTACCGTTTTGCTTACAAAATCTATTGCTTCTTTGACGCTCCAATGCCATCGCTGTCTTCGTTGCTATAAGCTACCTATTATGTTGGTGTTCCAAGGCAATCCTATGAGAGTTGATTTTTTCGTAAGAAAACATTTTCTTTTTACATTAATAAGGCAGGGTGACCACAACAGCGGTGTCAATAACCCATTTTCGAATTGCCAAGCCTCTTTATCAAAGCAAGGACTGTTGCACAAAAGTTTTTAAAATTTGTGACTGAATAAAACTTATTTTCTAATGAAAATAATGATAAGCACCAGGACTCGCCTGATACTGTCATAATACATTTTCCCGGGAAATTGTCGCCGCCCTTTCACTCAGTTGGCTTGCTGTGTCATTGGAATGCTTCCAGTTGTCCTGTGGTCACCCTGTCGCACGGACATAGCACCAACCCTTGTTGCAAAGGAACGTGAACGTATCATCTGCCTCATCTTTTTCCTGAACCTTTGGTTCAGCAGAGCGTACGCAAATGGATTGATAGCGGAGTTGAACATCAGCATCGTGTGCGCGATCGGAATAGCTAAAGGACTCAGTTTCACGGAGTCAGTAGCATGTTCTTCTAACAGATGAAGTATCACATCTGCTCCCCAAGATATTACAAGAATGGCGCTCACGGTTACAACGATCAAGGTCACTCGCATCCTCAACCTAAATACACCCTGTGTACAAAACGATTGATAAGCCATAGGTCACCCAAGCTTACAATATAGCTCTGCGACCTTGCTGCTCTGGGAAGATCTCACGCGATTGGTTGGGAAAACAGTGAATAAACAAAGTTGCCAAAAAAAAAAAGATTTGCGACCCAAAAGGGTTAAATCAGAAGTAATCTGAAGACTGGAGTTTTAGGGCTACTTTACATAGCTGATCTTTGATATGAACAGTGTCGTTTAGAATACATAAGGATGAATGACCTTTTTGGTCTTGTTAACGTATGTGTTATGACTGAGAGATCTGAACTTCTAACTCTTGAAAACTTTTGCTGTGCCTTTCTTGCGACCCGACTGACTGCCTGTAGGTATCCGAGGATAACTTCACACAGCTGATATTTATTTGTTTACATATTTTTTTGGCGAATTCACCAAAAGTAGATAAACAGACAGAACCTAACGTCCCTTACTAGGCCAATTTGGCCAACCCATACACCAACATACGAACAAACCATTTTCAACTCACGCTTTAGTTAAGAAAAAACTCTATCCGAGATCCAAAGAATTCATTGATAACTTAGGGCGGTACCCGTCAATTTTCCAAAACTCGAGCTGATAACTGAGTACGTGTAGGACGTAACGGCTTGACGTCCGACCCTCAGCCAACTTAAACTCTGTATTTTAACACCAGAGGGTTACAGGCGCGTCTCACTTTAGATCTTATTCGCTGGTCCCAGAACTATCCAGTCAAGCTCGCCATTGAGTAAAATAGGTCAGTTTTAGTAATTTATTCTTATTAGGTATTTTAGAGGGGTTATATTTTTCAATGGAGAGTATACGAAAGGGGTACCTTTTCTTTCAAAGGGTAAAGGGTTGGACCGCGGAGCGGAACTCTCCCCATATAAAACTATTATGAGTAGCCCTCAAACGAATAATTTGTCTTGATGAAAGTTTTGGCCCCATGTAAGGGAATACAGATTCTGAAATCCAGGAAATTTTTTGCTTGAGGAATTTTTTTACTTGGGCTTAGGAGTCCGAATCCAGCTCAAGAAATCCGGAATCCCACTACCGATTGGAACCCGGAATTCAGTACCGAGAATCTAGAATCCAGAATCTAAGATTCCCTTGTATAAAGAGAAGGGTCCTACCTGATTTGTGAGTACGGCATTATCACTTTGCTTGAACCACAATGTGTACACAATTCTGGAGTAGATCAAGACCAGCAGGATCATGACAAGGCAATCGATTGAGAGATAAACCGTGCGGTATTTTCTTAGGCTTTCTTTGGACAACAAAAAAATGAAAGGGATGGAACTATCCTCTTCAACAAAGCGGCTCCGTTTCATAAATAATGGAATTTTATCCATTAGTGCAAGAATCCAGATTCCAGGAATAATCACCTAAGGAGACATAAAAGAATTGAGAAAGGTGAATCACAGACCAAGAAGCTGACTCTGTCGTCGCTCTCTCCCCCGTAGAGGCCTCTTTGTGTCGTGGGGAGGGGAGGCTGGGGTTGGGGATAATGAAAGGACGAAAGGAAGTAGAAGCAAGGCCTTCCGCGTCTTCTCTCTTCCCATCGTCCCCAGCGCGCTTTCTACTTTTCGATTATTGCTATTTTTACTGGAATACTTAACGGGAGCCTCTTCGGGAGAGAGAGCTGTAGTCGTGGAAGCTGATCTAAGCTCGTACAGGAATATAATTTGCGGATAATGCCACATAGTATTTCAAAGCATCAAACCTTCAATCCCTGTAAAGGTAGCTTTCCTCTGTTTCCATAGGGATGTACTACGGCAAAGTATCGTTCAAACGCAATGACAAGCATTGACGCAAGTCCTCCGATCCAAGCGAAACTTCTCCCGGTTATAACTGCACACAGAAATGTTCCAAAAATCCCGTTTGGATGGCCGACGTTGTGGCTCAAGATAATCGTCGGGATTGTGAATGTGACGTAGCAGATGTCTGCTGCTGCTAGGTTCACCAGTAGATAGTTGATGGGAATCCTGTGGGATAACATGTCCAGTCAGTTAGTGATATCCTCAAAGGGATCCTTGAGCTAACTCGTAGATAACCGTTCTCAAATTACATACGGCTGACTACTACGGGAAGAAAAGGCGTGTGACCATAGTTTCTGGAGATCGGCCTAATTCTACATCACTCAAAAGTTGACCCTATATTTTCTAAATGGCAGAAGATTCGCAAAAAAGGCTTGAAGTTCAACCCATAGCTTTATATATTATTAACTGAGTTGCCTGTGTCCAGTTTACAAAATCGGTCGATTTCTCCGTCAAAAAATGAAAGCTGTCAATGATTAACCCAGTAACCAAGAATTGAAGTTGTTACGTGATCCATAAAGCATGTTTGTCCATCTTCGCAGAGTCTGTTTAAAGATAGATTTCTTCCATTGAAAGACCTCTTTGGAGGTCTAAATTTCAGATTAGAATTATAAAGAACACTCGTCTAACGAAAATTCAGGAACTTTACGAATTTCGCCCACAAGTTCATCTCATAGTCTCACTGGCGAGAGAGCAAATAAACGGCAACGCTTCGGTAACCCCAAAGATTCACCGGTAGCTTCTAATATATGTAAAAACTTGAGAGAAATAGAGTACTAAGGCAAGTTAGTTACGGTACAAGATCTCCTGAGTTAGCATCCTAGCTTACAGTTGTTCCCCAAAGTGGCCCAGAGCTTTTGCTTTTGTTTGCACTGTGTTTGTATCTGTATCATTAAATTTGTGCCTGATCGAGTGTTATGCCACAGTTCGCTTTAACATGCATTACTTTTATGTAAACAACCTGCATTTTACTTAAGGAAACATGTGAGGGGGCATAGGGAACCCACACTTTTAATTAGTAAACTGCAAATGGAAATTAAATGAGAGATAAAAACTTACCTGTTCTGTTCTTGCATTAGTCTACTACACAGCAGTTTTTAGTGTCGTCACGCAACGCTCCTCCCCAGCATTGCGTGACGACCGTGAAAACGGCCGTGTAGGAGACTATTCCGCATCTGCTGCGGAGCAAAGTGAAATGGAAGTTGTTCTACCATGCAAAAACGAGGTGGGGCTGCCCCCCACCCCCTTCCCCTTGTTCTTAGACCAAAGTTAGGCACTTAGGCCGTAGGGACAAGAAAAAACATTTTCGAGGCCGCTCCCCCTCTTACTTAAATATCAAGGGGAGTGCTCAGGTTTTTTATCCGTATGGTACGGTATCCCGACACAGATCAAATAAAAGGAAAGGGGGCAGCAATGCGCATGCCCAGCAGTGAAATTATCAATTTGAAGAAGTATTTAGATTAACAAGCGCCTTACCTCATTTCGCGATTTTTCATCACTGCAACACAAACGAAAAAGTTTCCCACGATGCAGGTGATAATTAATATGACAATTGATGTTGTTATGGCAACATCAGCTGTATCAGACATGACTTAAGGGTTTGGCTGCTATTCACGTGACCTAGATGAAAACAAATCAATTTTAAATTTCTCGCTCCATGTATGGCATCACTGTTTTGAAAGGCCGATTAGCGATAATCCAGGATTAAAATTTGGTTCTGTTTTTGTAATTTACAATCTTCCTGTGCTTAGAGTAACATTTTGTGTTATCATTACCGTATCTCGGAGTAAAGGCTCAACATTATTTTGTAAGCTCGAGTTACATGTTGTTAGACAAGAAAACCTTGTCTAAAATGTTGCTTAATCCTGGGTTAAACGTGACAAGATAACAGGAACATATGCGATTACAGCAGGAACTTAGGAGCTGATACACCCACACAACCTAAAACAACACAGGTCACAACCTAAAATGGGACCGCTTTGACATTAATTTGGCTGATGACAGTCAGATATCCATTGCAACAACAGTTGACACTGTTAATTAAGAATTTAAAACCTACCCTTAATGAAAAAGGAAAAGCTTATCTCTACTTGATAATAGCTTGAGTCTGTACCGTAAATGACCTAATCAATGCAATTATTGAATGAGCCTGACTAGGATGTGAAGAATTATGCAGATCGCGGCGTCTATTTTGTAATTTTAGGGATCTAACGATTGAATGATTTCGCTCCTGGCCAATTCCTAGTATTTTAGAATAAAAAAGGCATATCCGAAGCTCAGTACTGACTGTAAAGAGTCTAATCCTGAGTTAGCGCGACGAAATGATACCTTCGCATTCCCCATGCTGGGTGTTGTTAAACGTGCCTATGTTTGTAGGAAAAACAGCATTACTTGGGGAGTGAAATGTGAAGAACTAAGCTTCGGAAAATCGTAGGAAATATGTTAGATACGTTTTGAAAATTGTACGCGAATGTAACGGTCATCTAGAAATTTGTAGCCGTCCTCAAGTAACAGAAAATTCCAGGCAATATTTGCTATTCCGAACAGATATTTTACAGAATTGGAAAAACAGTCGTCGGGTGCACCTGTTTTCATCACTGCAGCCAAACGAGGCAGTTTCCCACAATGCATGCGATAATATAGATGACGTTGACTGTTTTTAAGACCACATGAGCTGACTCAGACACGATTAAGCAATGTTAGTACGAATAAGAGATCGAAAAGCGAGTCAGTAAAACCTAATTTGATACATACTGTTAAAATGCTATTCGCACTGTTCGCACGACAGCGCCAAAAAAGAGCGAAAGTGGCATTTGCTTGACTCTAAATCCACGACGTACCACTATCAATAAAGTTAAAGCGCTTAAATTGAAACTAACATACATAACGTCTGAAGTGAATATAAAATAGAAACTCTTTTAAAGTTACCTGGAGAGACTAAGGAATAGGTCATGTAGGGTCTACAATGTTGACAAATATTTAGGCCTGTTTCATATACGACAAACTTCGTATTGCCGAATTTAATGCTAATAAGGTGAAACAGTGACGTTTGGCGTCTAATGCGGGCCCTGTTTTCCAATTAGTGCGTGTGCAGCCTCGATCATTATCGATAAAGACCTAGAAAGAAACTGCAATTGAACTTCAGCAGTTGTCAATACTCGTAACTGCAATAAAGTTGTCATAGAAATATGACAATGTAGAATTGAAAAACTGCTAGAGAGGAATAAATTAGGCACGCTCACCATTATCCTGAGATCTGAGTAGAACAGGGAACGCCGGTTAGGTCGTTTTTTAAGTGAAACCTTTTGTCTTTTATATCTCATGGATGAAATGCGGGGTAATCTCATGAAGATAACGTCACGTGCTATTTGTAGGTGGTTTAACGGTCTGACAGGTTTTTAAACCGAGGATGTCATAATTCCCTTAAAGTTGTGTGCGCCATGTCCTTATTTGGTCATGATAATGTCATAGATTATTGTAACTTAGAACAAACAACACTGAATCTTTATGTTTTTCTCATAGCCAATGAAATAAGAGACATTATACAAGATTATACTTAGAGATTCGCATCTTATCATCCGGAAATTTTACATTTCACTTGAACATCTTCGACAAAAAGCCTTTCATCCTCTTTTTAGTCTAAGACGCCACATTGATTTTAGTAAATTGAAACCTTCCCTTGCAAGTAAAATTTTTGACACAATGGGCATGATCTCACCGATTTTACCTTACAATAGTGAAGTTTGGGGTGCCTTTGTGAAATCAGATTTTAAGTAATGCGGGGTTCGTACCCTTTTTTGAAAAAAAAAAATCAAAGACTTCAAGGACTGACATTTCCATTTTTCAAGGACTCCATTCAGTGCAAAAAGAGGCTTGAGTCTATGTCTTTTTTAGTTCTTCCACAACATGAGTAATTTTAGCCCGAAGGCCTTTCTGTGTTTGCTCCTTTCTCTTTGTAGTTCTACTTAAACTATAAGGTCAGCATTAACATTCAAGGACTTTCAAGGCCTTTAATTTCCATTCTAAAATTTAAGGACTTTAAAGGTGCTCGCGATCCCTGGTCATGGGATAGCTCCGGAATCGAAAAAACTCATTTACACTTTTGTAAACGATATTTAGAAGTCCATAACAAGTCATCCAATGTTGCATACAGATCTGAATTTGGAGGATTCCTTTGATCATTGATATAAATAACAAGATACTTAATTACTTAAACTATCTCCAAGAAAAAGATGAAAATTCTATAGCGAAAGTTGGCATTCATTACAAATATTAAATTCAAGTAGCTTTTGCGATAAAACTATAATACTTTGTCATAGTCAAGCAAATAAAGCTTATTGTTGTTGTTGTCGTGCGATAAGAAAGGGGGCGGGGGGCGGTCTTAAAACAATTTTTTTGGGCCCTTCGGCCGTTAGTTTGGTCTAAAAATAATGGGGAGGCCCGCGGGCCCCACTCCCCTGAATCCGCCACTGCTCTTTATAGTAGTTCAGCGCACTCACTGCTAATTGACGGATGAGAACAACATGATGGCATTAAATTAAGGGCTATTTCCCGCTGGCTTCTTCGATGCGAGGGAGGCATTCGACTGGCTGCTGGCAAAATGACACCAAAACTGGTTGCCCGTTTCCGCGTGACAAGAAAGCCTGGTCTGTTCTACAAAACGTCGGTCTAGGTTGAAAGGGCTGAGTTCCTGTAATTTCTGCTTCTGGCACGGTGTTGTCAGGTTTTCTTAGATGTAGTATCTCCAGAAATGCGTGTCGTAGTTTCTTCATACGCCAACAGTAAATGATAGGATTACACAGGGAGCCTAACATCATTGGAATTCCCCCCCAGCTAAAAGTAATGGCTATAAAACGCGCCTCTACTAAAATGCTATCTGAAGAAGCAGTCACTAACGAAATTATTATTGCTGGTAAATAAGTTATTACTAAAGTAATTAGAACGATTGCTAGAGTGATAGCTGCCCTTCTGTCTTTCTTGATTCTTTGGACTTGCTCTTGGGGAAGTTGTTCGGTTTTGAGGCGTTTAAGTTGTCTTCGTGTCTCTGAGTAAATGTAACCATAACACAATGAAATGGTAAAAATGAAAAGAATTCCAGTACCACTTTGTGTCACAGAGTTCACGACCGAATAAATCAGGTAGATGCTTTTACTGTCTATTAGAGCCAGAACAAGTTCACTGATTGACATTATCAAAGCAATAGCCCAGGCTAGAATAATACTGATTTTTATTCTCTCTTCTGTGACAATATCCAAGTACCTCAGGGGGTATTTGATAGCTATAAAGCGATCAATGCTGATCACGACCAAATGACCCAACGAAGCAAAAATTGATATCGTTATTATCACATTCAGTGCTTTTTCTGGCGAACAAAATGGCCCAACACCAAGAAGGCGCTTCAAGTCTAGCGAGAAGGCAAGAGGTAGAACAACAAGGCCAGTTAACAAATCCGTCCCTGCTAGACAAGCAAGAAGTATGGTAGAGTTGTTTCGTAGTCGTCGTCTTGTTACCACGGCGAAAATAACCAGCGAATTCAGGAGAATTGTTGGCAGGGCTGCTGTAATATCGATACACACCTGAGCAACCAGATGTTTGTAGGTGTCGTCTGTTAAGTACTCCGCTCGCCAAGCCATATCATAAATATCACACTTTTCTTTTTCTTGATCCAAAGACCTGAAGTAGAAATAGTAGCGATTTTTAGCACGGGAAGTTGCCTCTAAAACTTCAAGAAAGTTTATGGAACTCAAATATATAGATGGATATCAACTATAGAAAATTCTTTGTTGTTCTGCACGTGAAATTTACAGAGAACGCGGATAGGGAAGAGAGGGTTCTTGATTCCCAACCCCCTCCCCACCCAAAGACACACAAATACACACATTTTTGGATAGTTAAAACACCCTTTTTTCGATTAAACGCCCCTGTCCAATAAAGGCCAAACCCAATCAAAAGAGTGTGCCGTTTATTCGAGGTAAGTAAGAAAACTCTGCGGCAGAACTTGGCGACAACAGGCCACTTGCACGAAGAGGTCACGAGACCAATGCTTCCTTTAAACAATGAGTTGGAATCTTGCTGATGCCAAAAATTGACAGAGTACATCAAAATTATGTTACACCCGAAATTTGAGAGGAAACGCATTTAAGGAAGATATTTCATGGCACTTTGATTTTTCAACAAAGTAGTATGATTTGTATTGGCCGCCATGTTGGAGGGCATACTCTTGCCCTCCAACATGGCGGCCAAAACTACTTTTTGCTTATATCTTGTTAAACGTTTGATAGTTACGCTCAGATGTGCTGTAAACGTTACCACATTATCTTTTCAACATTTTCATTGAAGTTTAAGTGCAAAACTTGCGTTCAGAAAGAGGGAATTCATAATTTTAAAATCACATTTTGCTCACGTGATCAGCTACCAACTTACTCATCTTAAGAATATGGTGCGGGTCTGAAAAACCAAATCACTATTATTTTGTTTAAGATATGACCCACTAATCGTTTTTCGAAGGCAAAATCATATGACTTTCATTTTCATAAAACGATGTCACATGACCTCTTAGTGCAAATGGCCCGGCAGACAGTTAAGATTGAGTCTCAGCAAAGAAAGCTAGACATTGGAACTTTTTCCCTTTAATATTAGTAATTTACTTATTTCCTCGAATAACAGGGAAAGGAACGACTACAGAAGGGTCTAGTACGGGGACCGGAAGTAATTTTTTCTCAAGGTATCACGACGCCGCTTTTTAAGCGAATTTGAATACTTTCAAACTTTTCCTGAATTAAAGGTCGCTTACTTTGTCAAATGTTGGCGAACGTTACTCATAGAGGAAAAAGTTCGTATTCGTTTGGTTACTTCCTCAACAAAAGGTGAAATTAGGAAGTTTCGTTGTGGTCGTGCAGTGATGGTAAAGAAATGTTGAGAAAACAATAAAATACACGTGCAAAGTTGCTGATTTGCTAATCAAACTTTTTAGTAACTTGCCGTACTACGTACTCGTCCCGAATTCGAATACGTATCTGAGACATTGACGGCTGGTAAAAAAATTACTTCCTGTCAACGTACTATAGATAGACCCTTCCGCACTCTTTGCTTAAAGTCCCTAATAGCCGGAGGCGATTATTTCTTTTTTCGCACCAAAAGGGGGCGATTATTCGACGGAGGCGATTATTTCAGATGTTGTCCACTGGAAGTCGTGCCCTTAAGTCGTGCGATTATTCGTGGGAGGCGATTAATCGAGGGACAGCTATTATTCGAGGAAGTACGGTATATCGAAGAAGAAAAATAAAGCCCAGCTGCGGTCACTTAAAAAGTTCTCTTTGATAGAACCCCAAGAAACTAAATCCAAAACATTCAAGGAACCAGGCGTTTTGGGTAAAGACTGTACTAAAAAAAGACAACTGAATAAAAATGAATAAAAGTGTTGCAACGAACTACGAAACCCAACTAAAATTTCTGTTTTGAAGTGTTTGACAAAGTCACTCTTGCGATTTTTGCATTTCCAAGTTAAGGTAATGTAAATGACTACATATTCATTACCGACTCCCTCTGTACTTTTTTCCCGACTCACATTTAAGAAAATTAAAAATATTGGAAAATGAGCCACTCGGGGCTATGGTTATGGTCCAGTGCGTTTTTTAGTTAATTCTTTTTTTAATTAACTACACAGCTGCGTGTGGTTCTTTAGGAAAATGAGCATGAATTAGGATTAGTGGATTGTTTGTGTTTTGAACAGTTCGGGGTTTTCTGAGAAACCGTAAGATTTAATCCAAACATCAATAGAGTACTAAAGTGTGACGTCATAAAAATGAAATTTCTGAAATCATGGGATTTGTCAGGATATTCTGAAAGAACAATGTCCAAGAAGCCTTCTTGCCAAAAATGAGCATTTCGGGGCAAATTGTCTCTGAGATCGTAGCCCAGTTATGCTTAGAAAACTCCATACAAACCCTTGTAAATTTTTTTTGGGTCGACCCAAAACAAATTAGAAGGATTTGTATGGCGTTTTCTGAGTATAACCGGCTAACATCTCAGAGACAATTTGCCCCGAAATGCTCATTTTTTGGCAAGTAGGTCTCTTGGAAATTGTTCTTTCAGAATATCCTGACAAATCCCATAATTTCAGAAATTTCATTTTTATGACGTCACACTTTAGTATTCTATGAATTGCTAATATAAACAAGGCCCAAATACCTTCCAGAGATAGAATAAGATAGAGTCTTCAGATGATATATTTAGCATCAAATATTAACGGAGTGGTTTGTTCAAAATTTCGTTCTGCTGAGACAGAGGCTCGTGATAACTGTACTTGTTGTTGATAGACATGATGTTCTTTTTAGCGGAGCTCTCGCGCGCGAAGCGCGCAGCGGAGCACCATGGGTAAAAAAATGTGGTAAACTACCCATCCGAGAAAATTTGGTAATCACGTGACCGTACACCGACCGCCCGCCCGACCGTCCGTCCGCACCACAGACATACCAATGTAAAATAATTCAATTAACAGGTATGGCAACCCAAATGCAACTCAAGGTTTTATTTAGAAAGAAATCGCATGGCCGCCCGGACTTTTAGAAAGAAAAAACAACAACAAAGTCGTGTCTTTTTCAACGTTATTTTTGATCTTTACACTCACGTGGATAACAGAGAAACTGAGCTAGAGCTAGTTTCTGAGAACAAAAGAGAAGAATTTTGTAGGAAGAAAAACATGAAAATTCAAAGCGGCTTTGAGACAATGAGAAATGCTAGTGGCCAGCAAGGTGAAACTGAGCGGCAGTGAAAAATAAAAGCGAACATCAACACAGGAGACAATTGGGTAAGAGTTCCTCCATAAAAATAATGTGCAACTAGGAAGTTTGACGTTTAGTCCTACAAAACAGCTTTGTAGTTGTGCAAAACAACGGCAAAGAAGGACGAAAAGCGTGCTGCACGTGCAAATTTTGTTGTTTTGCTAATTAGAAAAAAAAGTGTGCTGCACGTGCAATTTGTTTTTTTGCTAATTAGATCTATTGATGCCATTTCCATTGGCCTCCCCGTTTAGCATTAGACGATTTAATTTTTTTTGTTTACAAGTTTTATTAACAAGAGCTTCGCTTTTAGCCCTGGCTAAATCTATATATTATCATGAGTTAGCAAAACTTAGCGGAATCTAACTTGTATTTTTTTTCTTTCAACGCTGTTGCTAAGGAGAATCGTATAATTATTATTATTATTTTGTTAATCAGCGTGAGTAAGGTAATAGACTCAGGCGATTAATTTCTGTTTTGTCTAACGCTATTTTCTCAAGTAACAAGACGCCTAAAGTCGTTTCCGTGGGAAGCGTTGGTCTATGGAAGCATAATAGCCTTCTATCTGAATTTGGAAAAATTGGGGAAACCGGAAAGATGTGTAGTTCTTTTCGTAGTACGATTTGGATAAGAAAAAGAAGTTATTTTGCATCAAAACAAGGTTTATCCGTGTAACTTAAATTGGAACGTTAACGGAAACAAGTAATGAAGAACATGCGCATAATGCTCTCTGATTAACCTGAACAGGAACTATATGTATAAAGATACGTCATATCTTGGTAGTAAGTTGTCAAAGGTAACTTTTTCAAAGAGAAATAAACATTGTAGTTTTAGGTTAATGGAACGAAACAAAACAAAACATCCGCTTGCTTTATCCAGGGTCGAACCCAGGGTTACAAAGTTCGATAAAGTTCCAATGTTTTAATCCAAGATGAAAGTTTAATATTCCAAGGTGCTCTTGATAAGGTTAAAAATTAATTGCAATGTGTTTCCAAGGTCTCAAAGTTAACATAGTTCCAATTTTTATCCCTGATTCCAAGGTATAATAAGTTTACGAAGGTCCTAATCCGTGTCCCATCCAGAAGTCCAATCCATGCCGAAAGCGAGTCGTCGATCGACGTCGACAATATTTTCGCGATTTCACCGCCAATCGTCAAGGGTACGAGTTAAAATTTACGCGATTTAACCCCCAATCGTCAAGGTGTTTTCGATAAGAAAAGAAAAAAACTGAACTCTAGCTCTGCTCGGCAAAAACTGGCGAACTCCGAATAGAAAAAATCTATCGGAAATCACGGCCCGCAACAAGACGCTACTAAAACCTTATAAAAAGCTAGACCTAAACAAAAAAGAATCATGAAGGGAACAAATAATTTGGCTTAGGTCGCCTTTCATGACTTGCCAGTATCTCGAAGGATTTCGCTGGTTAACTAGCCATCCTAAACCACGAGTGGGAAAACTCAAGGACGACAAATTTGGCAAGGAACGTTCTGATTTCAACGTCCTTCGAAAGAAGCGAATCGATTGAAAATCGATACAGATTTTGTACAATCTGGTTGGTCGGCTTGGAAGAAGAGATAATCGATAAAGATTTTAGGCAATCCTATTGGCTGGCTTTGCAATTTGTTCGTACAATGAAACGTTCTGAAACGTTCGTCGATCAAAAATCGATAAAGGTTTTGTACAATCCCTCCTGGTACAATCCCATTAGTCGACTTGGAAGAAGAAATAATCGATAAAGATTTTACGCAATCCTATTGGCTGGCTTTGCAATTTTGGGTACAAGCGAACTGGACTTTTACCGTGGGAGTGCCACAGGCATCCCACGGAATTAAACGGTAGCAGTTATATTTCTTCTCACCCCAAACAGAGAGACTGGAGTGCACGACGCGCGCTTACGGGAGTATTTTAGTATCAAAACTTTGATGTAGTGGGTTAAACACAAGTCACATTAAGAACGAAAAAAGAAGGCTGAAAGTTAGTGCGACGCGAAGTGGAGTGTTTGTTTCAACAACTCTAATGTAACAGATTAAACGCGAGATCAAGTGTTTTGCACATAAATAAAGAGCGAGACGACTCCAGCGGAGTATTGTTAAGGAAATATGATGTCTTTGACTTCTTTGAGGCAAAAGATCAACATGAGAAGGAGTGTTTCCACCTAACTTGGTTGAGAATAATTCGAGCTTTTCAAAGAAACGAAGTTAAATATAAATGACGTACTTTTGCAAAAATAGTGCGCAGGTATCGTTCTCTCCTTACTTTTTTAGTATAGAGTGTCTTGTTGCAGTGTTTTGTCATTGCTGGACGTGGCGAAAGTGGTGAATTTGTTTTCAGTTTTTATGAAAACGACGCATTTCGCGGTCGGTTTGTTTAGAGAAACTTGTTGTGTTCATATTTTTGCTTAGTTTCAGTTTTTTATACAGTTATGATTTCTTCTTTCGAATTCGCAATGCTTTCATTTAAAAAGTAGCAGTTTTCGACTAAATATAGCTCAATTAAAACTTACCCGTTGTTATAGTTGATTTATGTTTGACTTTCGAATTCATGAAACATCGAAAACTAAAACAGATTATCTTACGTTAAATGAGTAGCTTAATTTACCCAAAAACACTTGTCCTCAACCTTTTTTTCGTAGCTTTCCCAGGCGCTTACTCAAAACGCCGCTTACTCAAAAGTCAAACAAAGTTCGCTTCATATAAAAAGTGTAATTGGAAGTAGACAGCCATGTGTTCAGCAATTTTTGAGGTGTATGCAAAGCACAGGTTGGTAACTAATTGTCTTCTCGAACTTGGTCGGTTCATTGGAAAAAAAACTGCGGGCCGGTCAACCCAACTTTCGCCTGGTAAATTTATAAAGAATGCTTTCTTGAAGACCTTTTGCAACAAGTATAAGCGATCTCTCTTCCTGAGTAATGCGACACCGTTGAAATGAAGGGGCCTTTAACTTCAGGCATCTCTGCTTTTTGGTTGTTTTGTCAAGTGGCAAGTTAAGGATGATAGTACAATAGTGAATCTTTTTATAATCTGGCATAAACAGTATTTAACGTGAGCTCTGCCTTTAGGTTTATCCAAACATGTGAGAATTATCAAAAAAATGAGAAACGGAATGTCTAGACATCATGCTTGCAATTGTTTAGTAATTTTTTCTTTCTGAAATTGGTATTAAATATTAAAAAAGTGTCCTCTGTAATTGTTTTCTTTTTATGTTTTCTGCTTTAGCGTTTTTGCACGGCTTTTAAGCATCATAAAAGATCGTAAGTTTGGTTCAGTACGTTAAAGATGCGAACGTTCCAGTTTCAAATGCCAACGTTTCTTATGGAAACATAATTGACACTAAGTTTTACTTTCTGCGATGTGAGTCCTAAAATTGTAACCAACAGTGTACCAGAGTTGTCGATTATTAATCTGATTGAAGTACTGACAACAGACAAATTAAAGTCAATAGTAGGCTCGTGAATGTCTTTATTACTAACAGGCTCATTTTCGGAGAAATTGGTTAACCAAATTTATAAACACTGACACTACACACACCCGAACCAGTTGATATGAAATCAATATTTTTTCCTATTCACTAACCCGTTAGTGGGCAGCATTTTGAGTTACCAAAAGCCTCAAAAACCTGGGGAGATACACCCTGTTGTAGGAAACAGTCGGAAAGCAAACATGTGGTCCCTTATTATACTAAATATAAAAGTTTTGTAATTAAATCGAATAAATCTATGTTATGATTTGTCGGCATGGATTATAACAATTTTCTCCTGCTTCACTATTGGGTCTTTTTCTCTTTTTTCTCTTTGTTTATGTGTAATTTTGTAAACGTTACTAATTATCGAAGACACAAACTAATCCGCAGTATTCAGTCGTAACCGGGATAGTCTGAAGATTCAGGATTAGTCTGCATTCAAGTAACAAACTTTTTAAAGTGACTACAGCTGAGCTGGATTTTTAGGTGATATTTAAAATGCTTTATCAAAAGTTCCATATTTCCTGTCTTCTTTTCCTTTCCTTTCCATCCATTGTCACTTTTTTCCTTAAACATCGCTAATTATAGAAAAAGAAAAACGAAGCCCAGCTGCGGTCACTTATATCATTCCCTTCGTCAACACCCACACAAACTTAAGTATTAATTATGGCGACAGAAATAGCAGGCCGCTTTCTGAACCGAACCGAATTTCAAGCGGTGAATTTGTAGGAGTTGACCAAATTACATACAAAAACGGTAAAGAAAGCAGCCAATCGTAGGCTAATCAAATTCCTCTTTCTCGCAGTCGTTCAAAGCAATCCCCCTCTTTTTTGTACAAAGTTTCAAATGGAATCAAGTCACTATCAGATGAAACTGCATTTCCAGACCTTATCATTTTCTTTAGATATTAGCTAATTGTGTCGATAACACGTTTATTCACTGTTTTTATAGCCCTTAAAACTTTGTTTCAAAATATTTCCAAAACGCTCATAGAATTTGTTCAGACTTTGCCATAATCGAGGCAACTAAGGGAGATAAAAGCTCCTTTAAGCGATTTCTGAAAACAAAAAAAAAACGTTTGGCACCGAGAAATACAAGTGCAAGTAAAAAACGTGATCGTGTCATTATGTTGCCTTGGAAACTCCGATGTCGATAAAGCATAAATCATAACAAAGTTTCATCTTTATACAGTACAGCTGTGGTAACCTTTTTCCGCTATCTTTTTTAATGCGGACGTAGTAATCGCTCAAAGTGGGGAAGTAGACTCCCTAAAGAATCCTGTCTAGCCACCTTAACAAAGGTTGATACATTTTAATTATTAATAAAAATGAAGAAAATAAAATGACAAACAATAAAAAAAAGGGGAGAGAAAAACCGACAGGCATCCACAACTTTTTTTTTTTTGAAGAAGATACTTTTATTTAACTAGGGTAACTCCTACAGTTACAAAAACTGTTATCCTTAGAATTTGCTTGACTAAACCTAGTTTTCTGAGCCAAATTTTAGAAGATTTTATTCATTTATTTATTTATTCATTTATTCATTATTGCCGTCATCGACTCGGACCACTGAAGGAAAAAAAAGTCAACTTCTGGTCTAGCCTGCAACCTCCTTATATCACTATTATGTGGCCTCAGCCACAAATTGCTCCAAATTTTGTTACAAGTGGCCCCAAAATTCTTGAAAAGCTGCTTGAAGTTGCTGGACATTTCTAAAAGGTTGCTCAAGATTTGCTTGTTAAGTTAAATCAAAATGACAGCTACTTTTTTCCAAGTGCAGCTGGTGAAGTTCAACAATACAATTTAAACTGCTCCCTCCTTTGCTATTATTATTATTATTATTATTATTATTATTATTATTTGACGCAGAAATTAAGCTGCGGGTGACGTTTGCATGTACACCAACTGTATAATGTCATTTGTTTTATATCCTACAAAATCAGAGTACTATAACATTTTACAGAGGCAAACTGAACAATTTAAGTCTTCTCTATATCAATGTCTTTCTCGCAGTCTTTCTCTTGTTATTCTAGAAAAACTGTATATTTACAGTTACGTGTTTTGAGCAGACCCTAAATCAGTCAGTCTACGGTTTGTGTAAACAGAAGGTTGTGAGATGAAAACCCTCTGAGATCAAGATCTCTTTCCTCTTTGGGTTTCATTGTGCAAGTGTATTCTTCTGTTCGGATAGGGTTGTTTTCATTCGAGGAAGAGAAACCACTATGTTTCAATATTTGTCGCCATTTAAAAAAAACGTGGTCTTATTTGCCGACCATTGACCTTAACCGCGGGTAGTCCACCTGAACGGGGAGGAATATGGCACAAGGATGAATTCACACGTTGCATATCAAAAAACTGATTTTCCCGTACGTTGATAAAACTTTGATTAAGTTGCCCGTAACATCAAAGGTTGCTCTGAATGGCAAAAGTTGCCAAATAGGTGTTCCAAATATTTCAAAAGCTGCTAAAAAGATGCCGAGAAACATGTGGCTGAGGCTTACTATAATTATGTGTTTTCTTTAGAAAAACAAAACGCTTGAACGCGGGTTATTCGGCGGTCGTAATTGACCACCCAAAATGTTTGATGAGCAGCTTAAATTCTGCAAAGACACAACCTTTTTTCATAGCTTTAATTCCCAAACTAAGGGTGGGGCCGCTTACTCAAAAGTCAAACAAAGTTTGCTTTCAAATACAAAAAGTGTAATTACACGTAAACAACTATGTCTTCCGCGCCTTTTCAGGTGCATGCGAAGCACGGGTATAACAAGTTTTGCTAGAAATGTGTCAGTTGGTAATTTGCGGTTGAAAATAAATTGTCTTCTTGATCTTGGTCGGTTCGTCGGAAAAAAACTGCTGGCAGGTCGACCCAGCTTTCGCCTGGTAAAGAATGCTTTCTTGAAGACCTTTTGCAACAAGTATAAGCGATCCTTTTTTTTCAGTAATGTGACACCGTTGAAATCAAGGGGTTTTAACTTCAGGCATCTCTGTTTTCTGGTTTGTTTTGCTTGAAACTTTAGGATACAAATAAGGGGCAACTTAAAGATGACAGTACTGAATAGTAAATGTCTTTATAAACTGGCAGAAAATGTACTTAACGTGAGCTCCGCTTTTAGGTTTGTCCAAAGATGTAACAATTATCAAATAAATAAGAAACGGACTGTTTAGTAGTTTTTTTTTTCTGAAATTGATATTGAATATTTGAAAAGTGTCCTCTGTAATTGTTTTCTTGTTATGTTTTCTGCTTTAGCTTAGATATTTTGCAAAGCTTTTAAGCATCACAAAAGATTGTAAGTTTGGTTTTAAATTTAAAGATGCGAACGTTCCAATTTCAAATGCCACCTTTTCTTATAGAAACATGTTTGACACTACGCATTACTTTTTCTGAAGTAAGCCCTAAAATTGGACCCAACAGTGTACTAGAGTTATCGATTAATCTAATTGAAGCACTGTCCACGGACAAATTAAGGTTGATAGTAAGCTCGTGAATTTCTTTACTGAAAGGCCTAGGCTCAATTTTGGAGAAATTGGTTAATCCGCAAACATATAAAAACTGACACTACACACGCCCGAAACAACTGACGTTAAATCAGTTTTTTTCCCGTTCACTAACCTGTTAGTGGGCAGCATTTTGAGTTAGCAAAAACCTTGGAGAAACAGGAGATACACCCTGTTGTAGCTTAGGAAATAGTCCGAAGGCAAACCTGTGGTCACTTATACAAAACATGGAAGTTATATAATTGAATAAATCTATGTTACAATTTGTCTCATGCATTATGACAATTTTCTCCTGCCTCACTATTGGGTCTTTTCTCCCCTATTTTTCTTTGTTTAGGTGTATTTTCGTAAACGTTCCTAATTATCGAAAAAACAAACTAATCCGAAGCATTCAATATAGTCGGAATAGTCTGAAGATTTAGGATTAGTCTACCTTCAAGTAGCAGACTTTTTAAAGTGACTACAGCTGATCAAGGTTTTATTATGATATTTCAAATGCCTTATTCCCCCAAAGTTCCATATTTCCTCTTTTCTATTCCTTTACTTTCTTTTCCTTTGTGACTTTTTTCGTTAAACATCGCTAATTATAGAAAAAGGAAAACAAAGCCCAGCTGTGGTCACTTATATCATTCCCTTCGGTCAGCACCCACACAAACTTAAGTATCAATAGCGACGGAAATAGCACGCTGCTCTCTGGATACGTTTGCAATGGAGAACAGAACCGAATTTCGAGCGGTTTCTAAATAACCGTGAAATTTGTGGACGTGGACCAAATTACATATAAAAGTAGTAAAGAAAGCAGCCGATCGTAGGCTTATCAAATTCTTCTTTCTCGCAATCCCTCAAAGCAATTCCCCTCTTTTTTCCTTCAAAGTTTCAGATGGAATCAAATCACTATCAGATGAAACTGCATTTACAGACCTCATCATTTTCTTCAGATTTAAGCTAATTATGTCGATAGCATGTTTATGACCCTAAAAACGTTGTTTCCAAATATTTCCAAAACGCTCTCATAGAATTTGTTCAGACTTTGCCATAATCGTGGCAACTATGGGGGAGATAAAAGCTCCTACTTTAAGCGATTTCTGAAAAAAAAAAATTCTTGGCAATGAGAAATACAAGGGCAAGTAAAAACGTAATCGTGTCATTATGTTGCCTTGGAAACCCCGATCTCAATAAAAAATGAATCAAAAAATTTTCATCTTTATACAGTACAGCTGTGGTAACCGTTTTCCGCTATCTTTTTTAATGCAGACGTAGTAAACGCTCAAATTAAAGTGGGGAAGTAGACTCCCTAAAAAATCCAGTCTAGCCACCTTAACAAAGGTTGATACATTTTAATTATTAATAAAAATGAAGAAAATAAAATGACAAACAGTAAAAAAGGGGAGAGAAGCAAACCGACAAGCATCCGCAAATGTTTTGCTTCACTAAACCCAGTTTTCTGAGCCAAATTTTGAAAGATTTCATTTATTCATTCCTTTATTCATAATTGCTGCCATCGACTTGGACCACTAAAGGAGAAAAAAACGTCAATCTTTGGTCTAGCCTGCGACCTCCCTATATCTCTATTATGTTGCCTCAGCTACAACTTGCTCCAAATTTTCTTAAAAGTTGCCCAAAAATTCTTGAAAAGCTGATTGAAGTTGCTGGACATTTCGGTCTAAAAAGTTGCTCAAGAGTTGCTTGTTTAGTAAAATCAAAATGAAAGCTACTTTTTGCCAACTGCTGTTATGTTTTGTTATGTCCACTACTGCTGGTGAATTTCAATAATGCAATTTAAACTGCTTCCTCCTTTACTATCATTATTATCATAATTATTTGACGCATTTACGGCGGGTGACGTTTGAATGTACAGCAACTGTGTAATGTCATTTGTTTTATATCCTACAAAATCAGAGTACAGTTTCAACATTTTACAGAGACGAACTAAACAATTTAAGTCTTCTCTATATCAATGTCTTTCTCACAGTCTTTGTCTTGTTTTTCTAGAAAAAGGATACAGTTTCACTGTATATTTACTGCTACGCGTTTCGAGCAGACCTTAAATCATTCAGTGTACGCTTTAGACCAGTTTTGTGCAAACAGAAGGTTGTGAGATGAAAACCCTCTGAGATCAAGATCTTTTTCCAATTTGGTTTTCATTGTGCAAGTGTATTCTTCTGTTCGGATAGGGTCGTATTCATTCGAGGAAGAGAAACTACTATGTTTCAATATTTGTCGCCACCGTTGAAATGAAGGGGTCTTTAACTTTAGGCATTTCTGCTTTCTGGTTTGTTTTGCTTGAAACTTTGGGCAACAAATAAGTAGCAAGTTAAAGATGATAGTACATCAGCGAATCTCTTTGTAATCTGGCATAAACAGTATTTAACGTGAGCTCTGCTTTTAGGTTTGCCCAAACATGTGACAATTATCAAAAAATTAGAAACGGACTATCTAGACATCATGCTTGCAATTGTTTAGTAATTTTTTTCTGAACTGATTGGTATTGAATATTTATGTTTATGTTTATGTTTATGCTTTAGCGTAGATATTTTGCAAAGCTTTTACTAAGCACCATACTGAAAAGATCGTAAGTTTGGTTTTACGTTAAAGATGCGAACGTTCCAGTTTCAAATGCCACCTTTCCTTACAGAAACATGTTTGACACTACGTTTTTGTTTGACACTACACTACAATCCTAAGATTGGACCCAAAAGTGTACCAGAGTTAGCGATAAATATGATTGAAGTACTGTCAACGGACAAATTTAAGTCAATAGAGGGTTCGCGAAATCAATTTCTTCATTAACAGGCTCATTTTTGGAAAGCTGGTTAACCAAATTTTTAAAAACTGACACTACACACACCCGAACCGACATAAAATCAACATTTTTTCCCATTCACTAACCTGCTAGTTGGCAACATTTTGCGTTACAAAACAGCTTGGCGAAACGAGGAATCAGTCTGAAATCCTAGGGAGATACACCCTGTTGTAGGAAATAGTCCAAAGGCAAACCTGTGGTCCCTTATACTAAATATGAAAGTTATTTAATTGAATCGAATAAATCTATATCATGATTTGTCTCATGCACTATGACAATTTTCTACTGCCTTACTATTGGGTCTGTCTTCGTTTTTTTTCTTTGTATTTTTGTAAACGTTACTAATTATCGAACACACAAACTAATCCGCAGTATTCAGTCGTAACCGGGATAGTCTGAAGATTTATGATTATCCTTCATTCAAGTAACAAACTTTTTAAAGTGTCTACAGCTGAGGTTTTAGGTGATATTTAAAATGCTTTCTTCTCAAAAGTTCCATATTTCCTCTCATTTATTCCTTTTCTTTCTTTTGTCACATTTTTCCTTAAACATCACTAATTATAGAAAAAGGAAAACAAAACCCAGCTGTGGTCACTTATATCATTCCCTTCGTGAGCACCCACACAAACTAAAGCATCAATAGCGACGGAAATGGCAGGCCGCTTTCTGGATTTCTGACTAAAACTGAAGATGCACGAAGAGGTGCCAAACGTATTGCTCGATGGGCTTTATCTAATTTTTGAAGAGAATCCGATAGAAAAAACTTCGTTTTACATCCTGAAACCGTCGTGTCGAGAAATAGACAAATGTTTTGAAGAAAGTTTAAGAGGCAGTAAGGTTTTTAAGAGTTTATAATCAGCCTATCGTGGATGAATGACAAATAATTATTGAACTCGGCTTCTATTTGATGCAAGAAGAATTATCATTATGCAGATCTCAGTGGCTGTTATCCAAATCGGCCGATAACATCTCTCCTCGATCTGCGTACGTGTAATTCCTCTACTTTACAAGGGTGTATACATCATTATATGGAGAAAATAAATGACAAACAATAAAGGGGGAGAAAAAACCGACAGGCATCAGGAAAGTTTTTGCTTGACTAAAGCCACTTTTTGGACACAAAATTTGAAAGATTGTATGTACTTATTTATTAATTAATTTATTAATTAACTTATTTATTTATAGCCCTGCATTTTGATGTCATCGAGTTGGACCACTAAAGGAGGAGAAACGTCAACTTCCGGTCTAGCCTGCGATTATGCCCTTATCAGTATTATGTCTACGTTAAAAAAAAAAAACCAAAACGCCTGATCGCAGGTTATTCCGGTCATAATAAAAGTAACCGCCCAAAATGCCAAGATTCAGTGGTTGCTTATGGAATCAAACATCATCAAGAAGTCAAGAAACATCTTCACTTTGAAAGAAGATTTTAGAATTTCGTGTTACAATATGTGTAGTTCCATGTTGTCTCTGAAAGACATAGAAAGACAGCCACAGCGAACAATGAAAGCCGACCATGCGTCAAGTCGTCGCTTAATTACAAGAGGTTAAAAACAATCAGGAATGAAGTTCTTATAAAGTATTTCATCAAAAAATGGTCGCGGTCGACTAACTGAGAGATGGTTGTTTACAAGGGTTTTTTTTTTACTGAAAAAACTTTGGTGTTTTACAAATTAAAGTGGTCGCATAAAGGAGACGGTCGCTTACGAGAGACTGTCACACTTAGAGGTTGAAACAAATTGATATATTTAGGAGACGCGCGCGATTTACACGCAAAGATTGTAGCAGACATGTACCTGGAATTGATAACACCCGTTCTCCTCCTGTTTCAAAAGAAAAAGTTTCACATAACTGTTCTCATTGCTGAACATTTTACTGCCTTAATTTCACGCGGAAAGGAAGGGAGGAAGGTTTACTGCAATCAAAATTGCTTTTGTTCGACTCGAAGCCTACATAAAATAAAATTAAAGAAATCGCAATACAGAATAATACGATTGTTGCCATCACTATAGTATACTAACCGTGATCAGCATCAACGTTCTCCCTACAATATCAAAGCTTAATGAAACAAATAGGTGAGGAAGCATGATAGGAACATGACCGAGGGGTACTCCCTTACATAAGCGATATGGGTATGTGCCACCCCCAAAGGGTGGGGTTTTTGCGCCGTTTTGGTCTGAAAACGGGTACAGATTTTGCCCATTTTGGTCTGCAATCGGGTATGGTTTACAAATGAACTACGGTTGTGTATCAATGTCTTCGTCGTTTCAATTCCAAAGAAATAAGAAAGAAAGTGTAATATGAATTCGAAGTTTGCTGCGGTTTTAATCTCAGCAATGATGACATAATTTCTGTTTTATGTAAACATGTGTAACCATTGTGTAAACATTTGTAACCATCTCCAGATTTGAAAACGGGTGTGGAAAATGACATTTTTTGGTCTGAAATAGGGTCAGGATTTGGAGAACCGGGCGGCACATCCCCACCAGGAATTTCCGGGAGTATCCCTCCGGGAAATATGATAGGAACATGATTGCACAAGATGAATTTGGTTGATTTGGTTGATCCTTGCTTTCTTCATAGGAAACATATGACAACAACAATGACAATTTGAATTTATCATTATAGGGTTTAAAGGGTTATTCTAAGCAAACTCGCTTTTATGACTTTTATGACAATAAATATTGGTATCAGATATTTTAGTAATAGCTTTCTCATAAAAACTGCACGCAAGGTTTAATATCCCCGGTCCATAAGAAAACAGATAGAGATAATCAAGACCGCCACTAAATACCTTATTACGCTAGTACATGGAGAATTTGTCTTTCACTTTATTTTATTTCAAAATTCAGAAGGTTACTATACATTTAATGTTAATGGCAATAATAAAAAAAAGGGCTAATATTGATCTGTTCCACTCACTGGATATTGTGTTGCCGTGATAAGACAGTAGTGCGTTTAATCAGTTGGTTCCTAGTAAGCGGATTCGATATGCGTTGTATTTGAAACCCAATTTGGAAATTAACACGTCATCTAATATATGTGTTCGCTAAATGAATAGCCATTAAAGACGTTTTTAATGCAAAGGCAGTTTTATGTAAGTACGTTATTATTATTGTTAGTAACTTCCGTAAAAGACGAAGTCTTTTCGCTAAACAAAAGGACTGAACAATCATGGCTGGAGACCTCTAAAATTTGACAGTGATAGACTTCACCGGCCAGTTAGTAAAAGTAATGTAAGGTTCCACGTATCAACCTATGATGACCCTATAATTATAGCGTCAGTTCCCCGGACCTTCAACTAAAGACACTAATTCTTTTTAAAAATTCGTAAAAAGCATACTTTTCTCTTGATACAAAAGGTGCTCGTTTTATTTAATATCTCCTTTATTTAAATTAGGCGAAGCAAACAAAGGATACTTTATAAAGTTAGTTGAATTTTTTTTTAACCATTGGATACCAGTTGTATTTTTTTCAAAATTTAAAATTATTTTCAAATAGAGATTATTTTATAAAAGGACATTTGTATAACCCTTTTTCAAAAACAAAATTGAGAAACGTGCAATGATTCCTTAGTCGAAGAAAACGAACAATATACTAAAATATTGAAAAAATTATTTTTTACGACTGTCTTTCCACCTTTTGGGCCGAATATCATCCACCGTCAAAGGGATGTTTACTGACTCCATGATCTACGCAAATAATGTTTGATCAGCTTTAGAATTTAACTTTAATCGTTCTGCCCAAGTAAAAGCTAAATGACAGTTTTTCTCCTCAACAGCCTTTAATAAAAGACACACCCGGCCCTGAAAGCGTCACTCAGTTCATTGAGTTCATTCTTCGCTTAGGCAAGTCTTCTTTGAAAGGTAATAGTTCAGAAAGGAGAGCTTTAATTTGCCTTCCCTTGGATTTTTATCTGGTATGATATACGTACTCGTTACTCTTCAAACGTTTAATCTGTGCTTTGAGCAACAAAACAGAATTAGAGCCCGCTGTGTTAACGCCAACCGTGGTAGAATTTGCTGACGTTCTTTGCAGTATTAAATTCAATAACTATAACACTAAAAACCGTTAAACCAACTTTTACTAGTTAATTAACAGCGTTAAAATTGTACTGATTGTTCCTTTTTTGATCACTAATTAAAAAGGTTAAAAATTTGGTTTTGATAATATTCGACATTCTCATATCAAAATAGAGATGCCCTCGTTTGGTTTTTAAATAGCACAAATCTTCGTTGCAAAAAAACCTTTTTTTGACTTTTTGCGCTTACAATTCTGATTTATGATCTTAAATAGGAACTCGATCAGGGGGCGTTAATAGCCTCTGGATTAATTTTTATTTTTTTGATTCATTTGTAAAAGGTTATTTCTTTTGTTATGTTAACAGCTACGAAAAATGAAAGGAATATTTCAGTCAGTCATCTACATCTTTGGTGCAGCGCTCATTGTCACATGTATGCCATCTCTAAACGACCAAGGTAAATATAGTGACTAATCCCCAGTAAATACGTACACCGTAAAATCCCACCTCAAAGCCCTTAAGGCCCGGTTCCTCGAAAGATCGTTAAGTTTAACCCAGGAATAAGCAAAATTTTAAGCAAGGTTTTCTAGTCTAAGAATATGTAACTTGAGCTACGGATTAATTTAGCAGTTTCTGGGCAAAAACGTATCTGGGAAACAAATTAAAGCAAACGAAACACATACACTTGGAGTTACATTAATTATAATACATTTATTGTGCGTCACAATAAAGGAAGAAAGTATTTCAAAAACATCTATAAAACACTTATGCGACTGGAACAACTGGAACGGAACAGAACGAAAATAAAAAAAATTACACGCCTTAACGTTATCAATTTGCCTTTTTGCCATGAAACGATCCTGTATGTCATTGTTCAGTTGCGTTGGAAATGAACATTGGAACAGAACTCGTAGCGTTGTTATATTATATAAGCATGAACATTTCTTTCTTTCTTTGGTATTGGTGTAATTATTGTTCTAAACTCCACAGCCTCTTTTTTACCGGGAATCGGGAATCGGGAATCGGAATCCACAGCGTAAAATCAAGATTTCAAGACTGTCTTAGATTGCCATACTTGAAGCGATGTAGCTATCGACCTCGCCCGTGTAAGCAGTCCTTGAAACCGCTAATCAGAAAATTTCGTCTTTATAGTTAAACTGAGCTTTCGTATTGTGATAAACTTAGATTTTCCAGCAACAATTCTCGTCACAGTAAGATGGGATACCCGTGCAGTACCCATGATTCCGACAAAAAGTTGTGCTCTTTCTTCCCAATGTTGATTTTTTTGCTTTTGTGATGCCAACTCGCAAAAACCGACTTTGAGGGCGCAGAAAATATCCCCACTGTCCCAACTAATGTCACGAGTATTGAAGATACAGTACGTTGTGCCCCTCGCGCACTGAACAGCTTCCAGTCACATGCGCACGGCAATCTCCTGGATACCGCCAAAAATATAAACCTTTTTTTTCTCTGCTCCCATTCCTTACACTGATAACGTTTTTTTCTGCAGATTCAGATTCGTGAATTGCGGTGCGCAGCCCTTAATGCGACGTTTCCATTGGTCAGTTTACTATGACGGTGATTGCTTTTGAAGGCAGCCCAAGAAAAAAGCCGACATTCCGCAACGCCACTGTTGATTTTCCCGCGAAATGACGTCTGGGGAACAAACGCAAAAACTCCATACTGATGACGTGTCACTTCCCAAATCTGGGTAGTGCTTCTGATTGGTTGTAGAAAATTTCCCACGTGGCACGACCAGTTAAAAACACTGCTCACATCTGGGTTGTGACACTTGATCAGTATGAAATTAACGAGGCTCGTTCCTCAGACGTCATTTCGCGCGGAAACTAGCGATGACGTCGGTTAAATGTCGATTGTCGACTATTTTGAACGTTGGCACGGTTGGGTCTAAAAAAGCTTACAAAAACATTCAACAAATTGGCCGGGGTGACGGGCCTTATTGCCATTGCAGTTTTTTAAGAAAGACTGAGATCTTTATTTCGTGTATTGATTTGAGTAACTTGTTTCATTTCTTATTAGATATCTGCGATATCAAACCCAAAAATCGGAATGAATGTGGATGGTTTGGAATAGATCAAGGAACATGTGAGAAGAAAGGCTGTTGTTGGGACAGTACTCATCAAGATGCCCTCTTTTGCTTCAACTCAAAACGCGGCCCACGTAAGTTTGTGAACATTTTATTTAAAGCATTATAACTCTTTCTAGTATCACCCAACTAGTAGACTAATGCAAATCCTGCATTTTAATTACCTGCGCAACTAGGGGGCTATAAGTAATAGTCCTCGAGTGGCGAAATTCGGCCAATGACGGCCGCTTCGCGTTTTGTCGAGCTTTCAAATTAGTTTCTAGATAACTTGCTAGACAATTACATTCCAGAAAAGACTAAAACAGCAACGGAGTATGGAATGGAGATATTTAGTTGTAAGTTAACTTGTTTTACTAGACGAAATTACAAGCATTTAACATGGTTTCGATTTAACGGTTACCATCAATTCAAAACAAATAACCTTTTTTCGATCAGTGTTTTCAGTATATTGTCACATTTATTATTATAGAATTATTTCCAGATACGGCAAAATTCAAAACAGTTATACAAGAGATGTAGAAGGAAGAGTTAAATGAATGCCTCACAATGTTTTACGCCAAATTTAATTTTTCATTTTACCTTCTACAAATCGTTTATTGCGTAGCATATCGCGATATATAGTGACCGATCACCTAAAAAGGGAACTGGAAAGTAGACCTTTAAAGGCTTTTTTCTTAAAAACTAGCCATACGACCTCATCTCAAGAGGATCTCAGGATTTACTTAGTGTTTCTCCTTAGGTTCCTAAATTTTCTCAGTCCTCTTCCTAAACAAGTCCAGAGTTCCCATTGAAAAAATCCCGTAAAAAAAGACAAACATCCACACAAGATTTTTTTCTATGGCGTAAGCGCTCCTCCCCTAAATCCGGGGACTTTTATTTGAAACTGTCAATCAATCTTCCCGCGCGTAACGCAATTTCCGGTAAAAATGCACTTCCGGTTCGCTCTTACAAACAATTCTTTTAGAAAAAAGGCCCAAGAAATAATCCTTAACACTTAGTACGTAGAAATTATTGTTTTTAGAAAGAGAAAACTCCTGTAGACAGAATTTTTGCAAAAGGCAAAAACGCAGATAAAATGGCCCAAGGTACGGATATTAGCATGAAAGATAATATTATTTTTACGTTAAAAGTTAATTGGAGGCTTGTGTAACTGTATTAACCCTCGGACGTACAAGGAGGTTTTTCTGAGTTTTTTCTTAGAAGATTAAACATCAGCACCTGACGTTTTCAGTAGCTGTTCGTTCATCCCTCGCGCAAATTTTGAGACAAGTTCAGTGATGGTCAGTTTCTATGGTTATACAAGTTTTTTTTTTAACTTCTTTTAACAATAAAAGTAAATCTTGCGGCTAAAATCATGTACTAGTAGTTTTTCTCGCGCTTTTAACCTGATTTCTAATTCTTGGTAAAATCCAAGATGGCGGCCAAGGTGGCGACCATTGTTGTTGACGTGACATTTCTCCAGCAGCACAACCACCCATAAAATATACCTCGTCTTGTTAAGAAAATCAAAGGCTTTTCGCTAAAGGTAAAATCGTTTCGAAATACCGCAAACTCCGGGGAAGGGGTCCATTCCCCCTCCCCCTTGTACCAAGGTGGGAGTATGAATTTGCGTCACGTCCGAGGGTAAAGGTAGTGAACCATTATCTAGTTCTAAATCACTTTTGTTTCAGTCCTTGCAGTTCATGAAAGTATTGTGGGTCATTGCACTATTGTAAAGGTTTTTGTTGTTGCTTTTAAGAACAGTTTTGGTTGGATTTCCACCGACTTCACCTCTGAATGAGCGAACGAAAGAATTTTCACAAGCTTTGCTTTTCTATCACGTGTTTCAGAAACGTGTCGGTTAAGTGAATTTTTATTATGCAAATTTTGCGCAATCGAGCTTGGTCAATTACTTTCCCAAATATTTTTTAAGAAGTATTTCTTACCTTTATAATTGCTTTTTGTGCGACTAGCAGGGTGAAACAAAAACAATTAGACTCTTCGCCCTCAAGGCCACAGGTCAACATCCCATGACCCGTACCCCTTTGGGGCTAGGGGTCTATCTCGAACCGAGGCACTTTAAAGAATATTATCCACTCACAACGTTTTTAAAAAACAAAGATTTATGTTTGCAAACGGACCAATGAAAATCAAGGTCTGCTCCTGTCAAGGTTCAACTATGCAACCGTTAAAAACTTTACAACTACTTGAACTTACCTGACCTCTCAGGAAACAGCTATCAGATTCATGAATGTTATTGGTCCGTAGCAAAAAAAAACTTAAGAATCTTTTGTTTTCGAAAAAAAGTCGTGATTGGATAATCTTCTTCCAGGTGCCCCGGTCCGAGTAGTCCCACTTGCAAATATACCTTCTTTATCCTTGAATAGTACAGAATATCAAAAACCAAATTGCTCCATGGAAAAGTTCTGAAAGGGCGGTTTCTTAACAAAAGGAAAGTTTAAACCCATAGTAAGCACCGTTCATTTAGCCAAGATACTTGAAATAATAATGTATTGTGTTTCCACCTTGGTTATGCGTGAAAGTGGTGCAACATGATGTGCTCATTTAACCCCCCCTGAAAAAAAATTCCCATGTCCCCGTAATAGTGACCAACATCAATTTTCTCTTAACAATCTTGATCCATATTTAAGAGAAAAGGTTATGAGAATAAATAACCTGATCAATGGAACGTAAGGTACAGCGTTAACAAGCTTTGCATTTTTTTAATTATCTTGTGTTTTGTAACTTACAGCCCCTCCGTGTGACGTGCAATCTCAAAACCGTTGTGAATGTGGATGGCTGGGAATCGATAAACAAACCTGCTTGAGGAGAGGCTGTTGCTGGGATGAAAGCGATCCAAACGCAAAGTACTGCTACGTTAAAAGACACACGAGTAAGCCTTGATTAGGTGACAGTGCAGCTAAGAGAGGCCCTGTAAAAAAGTTTGGTGATCGCGTTTTTGCGACTAAAAGCCTGCATACTCGCAAGTTTTCGAAACACGTCACAAACTTACGCTTAAGGTTATGAGCTCCTGACGCTTAACATTTCCTTGAGGAAGGAAAATTGATTGGACGGCTTCGTAACCAGGAGCAAATATTTTCCAGTTAAAAGTTTTTTTTCCTTTTGAAACAATTGAAGATAAATTTGCATTAATAGCAACCCAAAGATGTTCCTTTTGTTACAGTACCATACAATAGATGTAGAATACAATGCAATGCAACGTGATACAATAAGATAAAGACAAATTATATATAGATTTATAAAACTGTCTTTCAAAAGTAATTTTTTCTGAGCCTGCGATCACTTGAATACCTTCACTTGTCTGCGGAAAACTATAAAAAACATGTTTCCTCACAGTTGTGCAACTAAGCTCGCCATACAGTCATGTGTGACTGGTCAGCGGGTTTTCTATGACAGTTCACAGCTGTTAATTGATCATAACATGGATGTAGGGTAAGACACTTAATATCCGCTTACATGAGCGGGGGACGTACGCAAGTACGTACGAACGATTTTCTCAGAACCAAAATCTCTTGGATGCATGGATAACCGAATTTTCTTACCCATGGTGCTCCGTTGCGCGAGAGCTCCACTATAAATACGTACTATTATTTTGTTAAGAATCATCACTGGTTAATAAAGGGTATACGGATGTTAAAATCTGTACAGATCTTCCTGATGGACTTTGTCCCGTGGCTCCATCTGAACGTGTGGAATGTGGATATTATGGGATAACAAAGGAGGAATGTCTTAACAGAGCATGCTGCTGGGATGAAACAGTTACAGCATTCGGTGCTAGGTGGTGCTTCAAACAGCCCAGTAAGTTGAGTTCGTCAAGTTCAAGTCCACGGTATACGTTTAATCATGCTGTACAAAGTCATACATTCGGAGCTTAACTCGGTGGTAAAACGGCCATGCAACAAAAACGTACAACTTGTTTTTCAACATTGCTGCAAAACGAGTTAAATAGCGATTTTGCTTGTCATCACCCACCTTCAAACTTGTCTTGCAACAAATCAGGTTCTCGATGGTTGCAAACATTTGTTGCAGAAAGTAGAGAGTGGTTCTACTTTTTGTAACAACATCTGTACATGTTGCGCGATTTAACGACCCAGCCTCGTCCCCACCGCCATTCACTGATTTTTTTTTGTAACAGGACTTTAGGCTTAGCAACCAACCAAATTACGACAAGCAATGAGCACTTTACGAGTTTCAGTCTGCCAATCAAAAGCATCATCTTTTCCAAATGAGGACATTTTACACACAACCTAAAAATAGAACATGATGTGATCTTTTTCTTACTTGTGACATCTCGGTCTTAAATTATTTCTGCGCAAAAAGCAATAACGACCCCAATAACATTTTTTAGACATAAAAATACAAGTAATAGAGAGGAGAAAGGCGACGTCAGGTTAACATGGCAGCAAAATTTCTGGATCACAACAATCTTTCTTGACAGAGACGGCCATTTGCATTGTCAAACGATGGAAGAAAAGTATGGGCTGCCGTTTTGTTCCTGAGTGTGATCATGCATAGGAAAATAAGACATGTTAACCTTTTCGCTATTTTCTGTCATATCAGCAGGACCACGGTTTGTTGAGACCCAGAAACCATGACAACCAAGGCAACGTGATCTAACGACTTCTCCTCTCTATGCTATTTATACAGTCTAGAAGCAGACTCGTACCCAGTCGCTATTTAAGTGTTTTTTGGGGTGAGAGAAGACTGGGGATTAGGTTGAGGCGCTCAGGGTCTCATGGGCTATTTTTCCTTCTTCTCTTCCCATGAGACCCTGCGCACGCCTCAACCTAATCCCCAGTCTTCTCTCACCCCAAGAAACACTTAAATAGCGACTGGGTACGAGTCTGGTCTAACTGGTACCGTTAGGTTAATAGTCTGATCATCGTGTGGTGCTATTAATTTCTAGTTGATAATCCACCTCTTGGTTGCTACATATACCACGGTATCGGAGGTACCTGCAAGTACGTATGTGATCAAAATGAAAGGAAAATCTACGGAATGTCCCAGTGTAAAGGCCGCATCTGTTGTGTTAAATAGTTGTCAGTAAGTATCCTATAATCTTCAATCCCGATATATACATACCGACATACACAGTGGAACCCGACTAAACAGACACCTCAGTTATTACAGTCAGTTTTCTTTGTAAATTTTTTTTATTTCTCTTATTGTGTTTCTTACCTTGGGAATTATACCCATTGGATCCGCAAATATTTTATGTATTTTTTCAAATTTTATATATTCGTTTTACACCTTGAACTTTTTCACTTTTCAACTTGATAACGGCGTAACGTAGAGCGGAAACGTCGTTCACTTTTTTAAATGTTTTTTAAATGTATTTTTTAAATCTTTTAGCGTTTAACATTTTGATCAAACCCTTAGGA
This sequence comes from Porites lutea, assembly GCF_958299795.1. NCBI lineage: Eukaryota > Metazoa > Cnidaria > Anthozoa > Scleractinia > Poritidae > Porites > Porites lutea. Next base: position 15,326,569 of record NC_133212.1, read on the forward strand.
AATCCCGAACATTTTCTCTAAATTGTACTCTACGAACTCGAGTTAATGTGGACAACGGGCACTTTTCTTTTGTCCGATCAACATATTCTCTTGGAAAGTTAACCTTGCTAATCCGGCCTCTCTCAACTTACTTTTTTGACAATAAAAAAGTTTCCACGGCATGCATGTCACAGTTAACGCAGCTGGCAATAAATGTGTTATACAAATAATATCATGAGTGACGAATTACTCCTTAATTTTGGAGCGAAATTTCAGGGTTTATACTACTACATGAGAGATTTCTGCAATTTGATTGGCTTAGAGCAGTGGTATTTCAGCTTAATAATTTGAAATACCTTCATGTGGAGATTACAAAACCTTTGCGGGTAGTAGTATAAACAAATAATAGCATGATTTGTACATGATATTTCAAAATTGTCTCAAATTTCACTCGATTAACGGCTCGTGAAATTACGTAGAACAATTTCGAAATATCACTCCTGGTATTTATGGCAAATATCACTACAAATCATGCTATTACTAATTTGTAATTTCATGCTTAAAATTACAAAATCGCCATGGCAACCTTCCGTACGTCTCAGTTCCAAGATGGCGACGAAGTTTTTAAATTTTATGAATGAAGATGTCAGGGCATGAAAAGCACGCTTTGGAAAACATAAACACACATCAAGAAGGCCAGATTCTAACAGGTATTTTGTCGAGACATTCTGAAAATTCTAAAATTCAGCCAAAGTTAAGCTCTAAACTTTTGAGAGCGTGGAGTTCTCCGATCGATGCGATAAAACCAGAATAGACATGTCAAAAATCCACAACTGCAATCGTAATTCGTCACCTACGATATTACTAAATAGGTAATCAAATCATATGCTGCGAGAAATAAGAGAATTATTTCACGTGCGTTTTGTCCAAATCCTAATACATATAACTTCCCTCTCCTAAAGGGTGGAGAAATTATTAGGATGTCACAAAACGCGCGTGAAATAATTCCCTAATTTCACTCGTCACCATTTGGTTACACATACAAACTGTTTTTGATTACCGTAAATCCTCTATTAAGCCCCCCTCTCAAATGAGGCAACTCCCCCCACCCCCATTTCAGAGGAGGAAAGTTAATAAGCCCCCCTCCCTCCCCTCCATCCTTATTCCGTGGACTGATCAGTTATGGTGTATTAAGGCTGGTAATTCATGTTGTTTTTGGTCTTCGGCCACATGACGTCAGACTTCATGATCATGTGCAGAACTTTTTCAACTTTACGCTCTCGTTCTCTGTGGAGAATTATTACCATTATCATTTTCTCCCGTTGATACATTTCGCTAAATTAAATAAGCCCCCCCCTCTCTTTTAAGCACCCCCCCCCCATCAAAAGTGCTTTAAAAAATAAGCCCCCCGGGGATCTTAATAGAGGATTTAGGGACAAATGAGCGACTTTTGAGTGTCTCCGAGGACATAGTCCACGGAACACCCCGTAAATACGGTCACTTCATATGGGCTCCTTAGTGTCGGTATTAAAAAAGGGTTTGGCTGTTTTATTAAATAATAGCTTCAATTCAGCCTTATCGTCAGTTTTCACCTTAGTGTTGAACTAACGGCAACTGATTCCTTTTCCTTTATAGAAATCAAAGACGCTAACACAGAAAAATGAAGTGAGCCAGAAAATCTTGCAGCGAACAACATGAACAAGCCTTAATATATAGATTTTACCACGCCTAAGAGCGGAGCTCCATTAATAATAAATAACCATTTACTTGTTCATTAATAAACTTTAAACCGTTGCAAAGAAATTTAAAGAACCAGCAACTATCATCACATTAGTTGATAGCACTTAATTGTCACAGCAATCCTTTGTGAGTTATCAGGAGGGGAAAATAAGAATGGGCTATTCTTACAGTTGTGTGCCCAGTGCCCAGGCTTTTGAAGTAATGTGAGGCTGGAGGCGACCTTGTTTTGTTACAAACTTAACTGCTATTTATCTGCACATCGTGTTATTTTCATATAAACAAGCCCGTGAACAGGCTCATTTGCATGTGAAAACAGGACGATTTGTAAAAAAAAAACAAGGTCTCTTCCAGCCTCGCCCCTATCCAAAGGCCAGGGCACTCAGCGCGAAACTGTAAAATGGTCTTCTGAGTTTTTCACACACTCAGGCAGTCAAGAGTATCATCCTCAAAAACTTCGCATTTTTCTAAAACTATCCCAAAATTGACAGAATGATTTCGAAAACGCCGATCTTTCCAACTTGACTTTAAGTCTTAAAACGTTTAACAAAAAATTGGGACCTCGTGTACTGAGAGGCAAATTCAAAAGATTGGAAAAAGAGAGCATTTATATGTACCTCACACCTATTGGTACATGGAGCAACTTTCTCTGAAACAGATTTAAGAACACAACGTTTGGGGAAATAACTTCATTCATTCTGCGCGCAAAATTCAAAAAATTCAAAAATTACTCTATACCTTACAGCTAAAAAGATGAGCCAACATTTGATCACTCTAGTTTATATATAGCCGTTAAAAATCAAAACTATTTTTAAAAGAAGCATAAAAGACTTGACTACCACGTAAAAACCTTGACTGTCACAGCAAAAGCTTGTGCACCCAACCCCATACTCGCCGAGTCTATGGCTTGGCTGCGTCCAAGTAGTTAGTTGAAAGCGAATGTCCCCAGGTTTTGTCAATCCCAGTAGGCATGAAGAACATTCATGCTGGAAATCAAAGCTAATGTCACCGCTCACCTCCTCTCACATCAGCTTCTTCATAACATGGCTGACACTGGAGGGTAAACGAAAAGCAGTGGTCGACTTTTTAACTTTCAAGGAGAGAACGTAACAACTTTTCTCTACAGCAGGTGAAACACAGTATTTTTTCATCCTCTCCGTTTTTTAATTACCTGGGGGCACATGCAGTCCTGAAGTACCTATTTCACTAAGTACCTCCTAGGTTCGAGCCACGTAAAAAGAAATACGCATACACTGAACAACGTAAATGACTGTCCATGACTTCATTTATTGAATTTATAAATACGTCTATCTCAGTCGGGTAAATACAGGAATCAGTAAAATAAGCAGAGAGGCAGTCATTACACAACCTAAAAACCAAACAAGTAAAAAATCACTTTTACAATGTTACGTTCTCAAATTGCTAGAGCAAATAGTAAATTAGAGATCTTCATAGGTATAGTAGACTACTAAAATCCGTATCATCTTCAAAATCTCTTTTAATTGATTTGCATTTCATATTTTTTATCAGCTTCATTTCCAGGCAAAATTATCCTCCTTTTTTATCTATCGCCTTATAGCCTCATGCCCCCACCGGTTCAGAACGCTCGTGTCCTCTCTTCCCATGATGCCTTGCGCAGAACGACTTACAGTTTTCATGGGATTTGGGTTTTTTCAAGGGTTTGAAGTATCAAACTCAGATACTTGAGGTCAGAATATATTTTCCATTTATAAAACATTTACAAGTTATTTTTGATTGCAAAATGCCCATAAGCCAAATACGAAGATGTAGTGGTTTCTTATTACGATAGTCAGACGGTTTTTCTTCTTAATTTGACCATGAACAATATTATGCTTGCAACACAATGTTTCGGTCGACTTTGTCAATCCCCAAGGCATGGCTATTCTAGGAAACTTCACGTGTGGTTACATGGGATATATACACCGTGTTTTATGACCACTGTACTTTTGACCTACACACCTATAAGACAAGCCCTAACAAAGGCTTTCCCTAATTCAAACTTAGTCAACATCATTTGTTTACCTTGCTGCCATTCAATTTTCATGATTAAAAAGTTTATTTCTCCGGCTAAAGAAGACATTCCGGTACCTGCAGGAAAAAAAGGAGGTTGCTTGGTTGCTTGGAGTTTGTTTTAAAAAGAAATGACCATTGTAACAAAAACAACTCATTCAGGAAAGGAGTAACACAACAAAATCATTTTCTTTTTATAGAAACTCATGTGTAAAATGAGGCTTGATTTCTAACTGCTCTTTCATAAAATGAGCCTCCAATTCAGTGGAGAAATGTCTGAAGTCGCAATTTTATTTCCTCCAGTCAAAACCTTTCCTGCTTAACTTGACCTAGGTACAATTGATCACCAAGTGCCCACTTCAAAGAACAGGTAAATTTGATGACTTTGTTCGTTAGGGCGCCCAGGCTCTTGAAAGTGTTCTCGTTCTTCGTTTGTTTCAGGTAACATTTTAGGTAAAGGAAGAACTGGCCAAAACGAGACCGTAAGGCTCTATGATAAGTAAGAAACAACACACAAACACCAAATTAAAGTGAACCTTAACGGATGCAATATTTTCATTCTCATATTAGTTCGCTTTGAAGATCAGTGGGAAGTTACATGTAAAGCTTGTATTTTGCCGTCCAAGTGAACGTTTTCAGAGCATGGAAGACCTGTGTGTGTATTAACTTGGTCGTAATTACCCATGTGAACATGTAGCTCGAGCAACCAATACAGGACACCTAACAATTCTTTCCACCTACCGCGTTCTTTAAGGCTTGATCCAAATCTTCAATTAAATCCTCAGTGTCCTCTAAGCCCACAGACAAACGTATCTAAAATACAATGCAATGATCATGATCAGCCAGGCAGCTTCCCTGTCAAGTAGTTCACTAGTTCACTATTAAAATTGACAGAGAACCGTCAACTCTAACTTCCTCAGCAACAAGCTATCGAGAACATACGGTCGATGAACCACAGACAGACCACTGGCTCATACTAGACTTCGAATGGCAGTCTCAGTGGTCTTCGGGGTCAACGCTAAAACTAGTAATTCGACGAGTGAATGTGCTAACAGCTAAAAAAGAAATGTAGGCGAAAAAGTTTTTTAAGAAACATAAGCAACCACCGTCCGAGTCAGTGGTTGAAAATTAACAATACAGTTAACTTTTCTTCAGTAACACCTTCGGCAAGAAATAGAAATCGAGAAAGACAACAACCACTAAAATCAGAAATATCTCCACCGCAAAACCTAGTATGAGGCAAGGTACATTGCTTTTTGCATACTATCATTTTCTGCAAAAGGTCCGCCGCCTGGTTAGCTAAGTTGGGAGAGCGCCGGTCTGCTGAGCAGGAGGTCGCGGGCTCAAACCCCAGCCGAAACAACTCTCAGGGTGTTTAAATAACTGAGGAGAAAGTGCTGCCCTTGCGATGACATCTGCAATCGATTAGACTCAAGTTCTACTCTTCCCGGATAAGGACGAAAAACTGTACGTCCCGCTTCACAGCACTTTCACTTATCTGGTTCTTGTGGGACGCAAAAGAACTCACACTGCTGTTCGAAAAGAGTAGGGGACTTAGATCCCGGTAGGTGTGGCCAACCTCTCCTGGGCTGGGTGGGTTATCTGTAAGGACACACTTAAATTGGAGCCCCGCTTTGTTGTGTGTTCCGCACCACGGGGTGGAACTGATTGAATAAATAAATAAATAGATAAATAAATAGAAAATATGTATACTTTAACTTCGAAACTAAAGCAAAACTTTAGAAACGAGAATCAAGCTGGGCCCACTTTACCTTTCGCAAAGATTTCTGGAATTATTTCTGAGTCGAGCCCCAGGAAACACCTAAGTTCTTCTTTAAAATCCCTTACGTTGGGTACTTCTCAGTCGTCACTCATTTAATTTTTTTTTGTTTTAGTACGCAATATTGACAACGCAATGTAACGAACTTTGTAAGATCGCGCGCGCTTTACATTCAACGGCGATTTCAAAATACGTAACACTGAAGATGACGGATGTACCGTCGAAACATGTCTGGAAAATTAAAGAAAGTTGTTATGTTTTTACGACGTTCCAGAAGTCTTTGCGAAAGTTAACACAGGCTAGATTCCTTTTCGTTTGTACAACTCACCGGTGTGTCTGATATTCCCAGGACTTCCCTCTGCTCTTTTGGGACTGATGCATGAGTCATAATTGCCCTGAAATATCAAGTGACTTGTCTGTTTAGCGATAGAAAGTCTAAAGGTTAGTTTGGGAAGGCCCAAATGGCTCTTCAAAGGCATACATATCGCACCTAAACCTCTGCAAAGTCATGGAAAACAATGTATAACAGGATCACAACCGATCACTGACCAGAAAAAAAGGGAGCTTAAGTAACCATGACAACGACGACTTGAAAAAACAATTGGTTTTATAAGTAAAACAACAGCTCTGTAAGTGCATCACGCTTTTTAGTACATATTTCTTTGACGGCCACTACACAAGTACAGTGTACGGCGTGAAACTCCCTCATGCGTTTATGGAGGACGCGAATAGATGTCCACATGTCCATTTCTGAGCGAACGCGAACTATTTCCTGCTTATATTAATCATTTACGCTTCTGCAATGAAACTGCGCGGAAATACTTTCTACAAGCTTCTTAAACCACAAAGCTAGAGCCAGTTTGCTATACAACAACACTCTTGATGTAAAAAAAAACACATCTAGATTCACTGTAAGTGGCTGAACTTGACTAAGACGTTTATTGAAAGACCGTTTTCACTCTCTAGTAAGATGTTCTTTAGGGAAGTGTCATATTTCCTCTCCTTAGACCTACCAATATCTAGCTAGAGTCTGAATCTTACTTGTATGTGAGAGACTTTTGAAACAAAATGTATCTAGTTTCAAACACAAATAAATCACATGACTGACTCTTTGTTAATCACGCTACATTTTGTAAGTTATCTTCTCCAAAATGCATTTTTCAACTGCAACTTCAAAGCTGACATTACAAGGGGCCATTTTAACAGTGACATGCTATAAAATGTTCTTTAGTGGTCACAAAACTAAATGAAACACTTACGGTAGTTCCGTTAAACTTTCAAATCCTCCTAAACTCTTAGCAAGAGTAAACAACTGAAATTAAAAAGGATCGATATTAGAGACCTTCAGATTCGAGGACGACGACGATGACCACGTGATTTGACTTAACCCTTTAAGTCCAAATAGTGACCAACATCAATTTTCTCCTCACAATATCCATACACTGTAAAGAGCAGAGTCTCAAAGTCTGTGAGAATTAACAAATTGATCAGAATTTGATCTTTTTTTCAAATTCTCTCAACTATTTATTTAAGGAAATGTATGGAGATCAATCTGGAGAATTGGTATGTAGATATCGGGGCTAAAACGAAGAGTTAAAAAGACACCCTGAAAAGCGTCATTTTACTTGTTTCCACCAAAAAAGTTATTATTATTGAAAGAGGTAAAGCCCTCTCCAGATCCGCGCTAAATGATAAAACTTCTAGCATTTGAAAACTTGTTCTCGCTACCACAACATTATCCTAAGACCCGTAGTACAATGAAGACGGCTATCACGTTTGCCCGTTAAAATGATGCTGGATCAAGCTCGCGCACTACTTAATAAGTACTGAGAAAATCTCACTCTCGTAGTCGTCCAGGAATGTACCAGCCTCGTCCCCAGGGCTTTTCCCTTAAAACGGGTGGGAAAAGTTCTGGGGACGAGGTTACGAATGTACAGGAATATTATCCTTGTGAATTGGGGATGAAAAACAGGGGCTTAATGTGACTTCCAAACCAAATACTTTAAAGAGATTGGTAGCTAATTGAGGAGGAGGCGGGCAGGGGGTGAGTATTAAGCTTCAACCAAAGCGGGGATGCATTGATCATCATAAAATTTGATTTCCAAAGGCTGTTGGTACTTTTATTAGAGAGGGGTTGTTAATTGAAAGAGGAAGGGGCTTATAAAAGGCTTTTACCAATTATGGATAACAAGATTTGTCTGATAGGGGGTTTATCTTGCTGCAGAGGACTGCCAGTATTCAAGATAAGAAAAGACTAACTACAGATATGGGCGGAGATTTTCTGGAGAAGGAAGGCTTTTATGACACCCTGCTCGGAAGAAGGTGCTAATTGCAGAGTAAGTGTGGCTACTAGAGAAGGGTATATTGTTGCAAAGGAGCGGGGCGAATTTATGGCTGTTGAATATTAAGGGTAATCACGACATGAATATATTATAAATAATAAGAAAAACCAACATGACAACAATCAGGCTTCTATTATTTCGGGCAACCAAAGGAGCGCACAATTCATCTCCAAGTTGCTATAATTATGCACGCGTGGCACGTTGTAGGTAGCAGTCCTTTGGCCTTTCAATAACGATAAATGGAATACAAAGAACGCAATCTGATCACGTACGCTTTGACCTTCTATCATGTCACACTAACTTTGTCTTATCCAAAGCACAGCACTGGGCAAGAGCGTTTCGTTGCATCAATCTCGGTTGCACTCCCTTTCCTTTTACTATTGCTACGCTCTAGTAACAACAGTAAATAACAGAAATATACCTTGGACGATTTAAAAAATTGTTTGGCATTTTCCAAATCTCCCTTGATGAAGAAGGTAACCATTCCACCAAAGCCTGTCATCTGTTTCTTAGCAAGTTCATGTTGTGGATATGATTCAAGGCCTAAATCGTGAAACAGTCACACATTAGTGCCAAATGACTTAAATACGTACTAATTTCTTCTAAAAATTCCTTAATGCCTTTTCTTTGTTTGGTTTTCTCACCATATAATTTTCAATAATTGTGTAGCCTGAGTAAACAGCTGCCATTTCGCCACGCAACCACTGATTTCCAGGTGAAATGCCGTCTGAGGAACGAGCGTCGAAATTCCATACTGATGACGTGTCACTACCAAGATCTGGGGAGTCCTTCTGATTGTCTGGTTCCGAAAATTTTCCATACCCACCCCATAGGGACTTGTTTGAAATTCTAAGGGAAAGTGGAGGGGGGGGGGGGGGGGGTTGCAGGGAACATAGAGGCCAAATGTCGTAGAAAAGTAGGGCATGAAACTATACTGGAATTTCACAAAGGGGTGAGTGGGAAGGGTGTCAAACCAAAAGACCCTCATAGAGAGAAGTATGCCCCATCTCTGTCAGTCTCTCACCAACATAAACCCTGTATCGTAGTAAGGCATGAATACTCCAGTAGTCTTACCAGGGTATATCACCCTCTCTACCCTGGGGTTTTTCTCCAGGAATCTTGCAACAGCTGTAGCATTGACTTGATGTTGCCTCATTCTCAGGTGAAGTGTCTTAAGTCCACGGTTGGCCAGATAACAGTCAAAAGGACTTGGTACAGGACCAATAGCTGACAAAAAAAGGGACAAAACAATCGCACATAATAAACCAAAAAATTATAGTCATTTACTGTTGCTGGCCACATTGAAAAATGAATTATGAAACGATATAAAATTTTTACTTCTCTGTCTACTGTAAGTAATAACGAAATAACTACTGAAAGTAATGAAGAGATGGCAACAGCTTACTGGCGCTTTACAGTAACATGCATATTATCAAATATGCACTAGTATTTTTTTTAGTTACGTAGCAGTTGCAAAGAAACCTCAGCCTATTACAAAATTAATGTCATCGTAAGTTTGGTTTTACGTTAAAAATGCGAACGTTCCAGTTTTAATTGCCACCTTTTCTTATGGAAACATGTTTGACACCACGTTTTACTTCATGCGAAGTTAGTCCTAAAATTGGACCCAACAGTGTACCAGAGTTATCGATAAATATGATTGAAGTACTTTTAACGGACGAATTAAAGTCAATAGAGGGTTCGTGAATTTCTTTACTAACAGGGTCATTTTTGGAGAAATTGGTTAACCAAATTTAGAAACACTGACACTACACACACTCGAACCAGCTGATATAAAATCAACATTTTTTCCAATTCACTAACCTGTTAGAGGGAAGCATTTTGCGTTACCGAAAAACTTGTTGGCGAAACAAGGAATCAGTCTTCTAGTGTTATCCTCGGGGGATACACCCTGTTGTAGGAAATAGTCCGAAAGCAAACCTGTGGTCCCTTATATTAAATATGAAAGTTATGTAATTGAATCGAATAAATCTATATTATGATTTTTCTCATGCATTATGACAATTTTCTCTTGCTTCACTATTGGCTCTTTTTCCCTTTTTTTTTCTTTGTTTATATGTTTTTCTTGTAAACGTTACTAATTATCGAACACACAAACTAATCCGCAGTATTAAATCGTAACTGGAATATAGTCTGAAGATTTAGGATTAGTCTACATTCAAGCAAACTTTTTAAAGTGACTACAACTGAGGCAGGTTTTAAAATGCTTTATTCCCCCAAAGTTCCATATTTCCTCTCATCTATTCCTTTTGTTTTCTTTGTCACTTTTTCCCTTAAACATCGCTAATTATAGAAAAAGGAAAACAAAGCCCAGCTGTGGTCACTTATATCATTCCTTTCTTCAGCACCCACACAAACTAAAGTATCAATAGCGACGGAAATAGCAGGCTACTTTCTGGATTTCTGACTAAAACTGAAGAAATGCAAGAATAGTGCCAAAAATATTGCTCGATGGGCTGCATCTACTTTTTGCGAAAAAGCTGATAGAAAAAACTTCGTTTTACGTCCTGAAACCGTCGTGTCGAGAAATGGACAAATGTTTTGAAGAAAGTTTAAGAGGAAGAAAGGTTTTTAAGAGTTTATAATCAGCCTATCGGGAAGGAATCATAAAACAATTATTGAACTCGGTTTCCGTTTGATGCCAAAAGAATTATATGCAGATCTCTGAGGCTGTTATCCAACTCGGCCGATAACATCTTTCCTCGATCTGCTTACGCGTAATTCCTCTACTTCACAAGGGTGAATACATTATTATATGAAGAAAATAAAATGACAAACAATTATTCTTGCTTGACTACACCCGGTTTTCTGACACAAAATTTGAAAGATTCTACTTACTTATCTATTCATTTCCACCTCCAAAGCCAGGTAAAAGCGCCCTGGGGACGACGTTGATTTATTTATTAGAGAGTTTAAGCAACTATACGACGACGACCACAACGACGACTTAAAAAAACCAATAGGTTTAATGATCAAAACAACAGGCTCTGCACGTGCATCACGGTTTTTAGTACTGACACATTTCCTTGACTTCACGGTTTGACTTCCACTGCACGACTACGACGTTAAACCTCCTAATTTCACGTTTTATGTAGGACGTGAACATACGACGACGAATTTTCCTTTATCTTTTTGAACCTGAATAAAATCCTTAAGAATTCAACTCCAGGAAAAGTGGCCTGCATTTGACATATTGAGCGGGTCCAAATAGACGCGATTATAATAAGTTTGAAAGAACGCAAATATTTTTTTACCGACTTTTTCACTGCCGTGGTCGTGGTCCTTGCTTAAGGTCCCTATTACCCTCCTGTATGACGTCATCGAGTCGGACCACTAAAGGAGAAAAAACGTCAACTTCCGGTCTAGCCTGCGATTATGCCCTCATCAGTATTATGTCTACTTTAAAAAAAAAAAAACGCCTGATCGCAGGTTATTCCGCTCATAAGTAACCACCCCAAATGCGAAGATTCAGTGGTTGCTTACGAAATGAAACATCATCAAGAAGTCAAGAAACACCTTCATTTTGAAAGAAGATTTTAAAATTTCATGTTACGATATGTGTAGTTCCTTGTTGTCTTTGATCAAAGACATAGAAAGACAGCTACAGCGAACAATGAAAGCCGACCATGCGTCAGATGGTCGCTTAATTACAAGAGGTTTAAAACAATCAGGAATGAAATTCTTATAAAGTATTTCATAAAAAAAGTGGTCGCGGAAGAACTTATTAAGAGATGGTTGTTTGCAAGGGTTCTTTTTTTTTACTGACAAAACTTTGGTGCTTTACAAACTAAAGTGGTCGCATAAAGGAGACGGACGCTAACGAGAGACTGTCTGAGAAGTTAAAATAGATTGTTATATAGTTAGGAGACGCCCTCGCGATTTACACGCAACGAGCGTAGCAGACATGTACCTAGACCAGATAACACCTTTCCTTCCCTTCCTGTTTCAAAAGAGAAAGTTTCACATAACTGCTCTCATTACAGAACATTTCACTGCCTTAACTTCACGCGGACGAAAGGAACGGAGGAAGGTTTACTGTAATCAAAATTGCTTTTGTTCGACTGGAAGCCTACACAAAATAAATTTAAAAATCGCAATACAGAATAAGACTATTGTTGCCATCACTTTTTCAGCAATAGAAAATGTTTTCCGTGTTTGCATAGCCTTCGTCTCGGGTTTGCATAACTGTCTCGAATTCTCCCAACCCCTCTCATGTTTATATCAGGCTATATGCAAACACGGAAAACATTTTCTATTGCTTTTATAAATAACATTCCCCAGAAAAAACGCAAAACTCTTTAATATGGCACTGATAAAAAGCGAAATTCTTACCAGTCGCGAGGTCTTGCAAGCGTAATAAGTTCTTATTTCGCAAAAAGATGCTTTCCAAAATACGGATTTTTATCGCTCAAAATGTCAGCTTAAGCGAAAAAAAAAATTCACATGGCTTGTTGGTAAAAATTTCAACCGACGAAGGAATGGGTAAATAAAATAAACTTGTCGAGTTTTGAACTGGAAAACTTTTTCAAATGCGTGCTTGCCTCATAAGCGCGCAAAAAGCAAAACATCTTGACGCCACAACCGTGTTTACTGATACTCTCATGCAAACACTCCTCTCGGCCAATCAGAGCGCGCGTACTATCTTAATTATTTTACAAACTATACTAACCGTGATCAGCACCAACGTTCCCCCTATAATATCTGAGCTTAATGAAACAAATAGGTGAGGAAACAGATAGGAACATTCCCGGGGGAGACTCCCTTATATAAGCCATATAGGTATGTGCCACCCCCAAAGGGTGGGGTTTTTGCGCCGTTTTGGTCTTGAAAGGGGTATATATAGATTTTGTCCATTTTGGTCTGAAATGGGGTATGGTTAACAAAGGAACTACGGTTGTGTATCAACGTAGTCCGTCGTTTCAATCCAAACGAGTAAGAAAGAAAGTGTAACATGAATTCGAAATGGCTTTTTTTGCTGCAGTTTTCATCTCAGTAATGATGACATGACATGATTTCTGTTTTATGTAAAAATTTAATGCTGCGTTTTGTAACCACCTGCAGGTCTGAAAAGGGGTGTGGAAAATGACATTTTTTTGGTCTGAAATAGGGTCAGGATTTGGAGAACCGGGCGGCACATCCCCACCAAGAATTCCCAGGAGAACCCCTGGGGGGAATATGATAGGAACATGATTGCACAAGATGAATTTGGTCGATACATTAACAACTTCTCCTTGTAAGCAAACTCGACTTTATGACATTTTAAAATCTTTCCCGAAGTAAAATAAATATTGGTATCAGTGATTTTACCAATAGCTTTCCCATAAGAACTGCACGCAAGGTTTAATATCCCCAGTCCATAGGAAAACAGAGAGAGAGATAATCAAGACCGCCACTATACCCTGTTATGCTAGTACATGCAGGATTTGTTTTTCACTTTATTTTATTTCAAAATTCAGAAGGTTACTATACATTTAATGTTAATGGAAATACTAAAAAAGAGCTAATACTGATCTGTTCCACTTACTGGATATTGTGTTGCCGTGAAAAGACAGTGGTGCGTTTAATCAGTTGGTTTAAGGGGATTCGATATGCGTTGTATTTGAAGCCCAATTTGGAAATTTACACGTCATCTAATATATGTATTCGCTAGGTGAATAGCCATTAAAGACGTTTTTAATGCACAGGCAGTTTTATGTAAGTACGTTATTATCACAGCTAGTAACTTTAGTGAAAAATAAAGCCTTTTCGCTAAACAAGAGGACTGAATAATCATGGCTGGAGACCTCTAAAATGTGACAGCGATAGACTTCACCGGCCAGTTAGTAAAAGTGATGTCAGGTTCCACGTATCAACCTATGATGACCCTATAATTATAACGTCAGTTCCCCGGACCTTCAACTAGGGACCCTTACTCTTTTTAAAAGTTCGTGAAAAGCATACTTTTCTCTTGATAAGAAAGGTGCTCGTTTTATTTAATATCTCTTTTATTTAAAGTAGACGAAGCAAACAAATTATACTTTACAACAAAGTTAGTTGAATTTTTTTTTAACCATTGGATGCCAATTGTATTTCTCTCAAAACTTAATCAAAATTATTTTCAAATAGAGATTATTTTATAAAAGCACATTTGTATAACCCTTTATAAAAAACAAAATTGAGAAACGTGCAATGATTCTTTAGTCGAAGCTAACGAACAATATACCAAAATATTGAAACAATTATTTTTTACGACTGTCTTTCCATCTTTTGCGCCGAATATCATCTACCGTCAAAGGGATGTTTACTGACTCCATGATCTACGCAAATAATGTTTGATCAGCTTTAGAATTTAACTTTAATCGTTCTGGCCCAGTAAAAGCTAAATGACAGTTTTTCTCCTCAACAGCCTTTAATAAAAGACACACCCGGCCCTGAAAGCGTCACTCAGTTCATTGAGCCATTCTTCGCTTAGGCAAGTCTTCTTTGAAAGATAATAGTTCAGAAAGGAGAGCTTTAATTGGCCTTCACTTGGATCTTTATCTGGTATGATATACGTACTCGTTACTCTTCAAACGTTTAATCTGTGCTTTGAGCAACAAAACAGAATAAGCTTATTCATAGAGCCCGCTGTGCTAACGCCAATGCTAAAGAAACCGTGGAAGAATTTGCTGATGTTCTTTGCAGGATTAAATTCAATAACTATAACACTAAAAATTGTTAAACCAACTTTTGCTACTTAATTAATTAACACGCGTTGAAATTGTACTGATTGCTCCCCTTTTTGATCACTAATTAAAAAGGTTGAAAATTTAGTTTAGATAATATTCGACATTCTCATATCAAAATAGATATGCTGTCGTTTGGTTTTTAAATAGCACAAATCTTCGTTGCAAAAAAACCTTTTTTTTCACTTTTTGCGCTTACAGTTCTGATTTATGATCTTAAATAGGAACTCGATCAGTGGGCGTTAATAGTCTCTGGATTAATTTTTATTTTTTTGATTCATTTGTAAAAGGTTATTCCTTTTGTTATGTTAACAGCTACGAAAAATGAAAGGAATATTTCAGTCAGTCATCTACATCTTCGGTGCAGCGCTCATTGTCACATGTATGCCATCTCAAAACGACCAAGGTAAATATAGTGACTAATCCCCAGTAAATTCACCGTAAAATCCCACCTCAAAGCCCTTAAGGCCCGGTTCCTCGAACGATGGTTAAGTTTAACCCAGGAATAAGCCAAACTTCAAGCAAGGTTTTCTAGTCTAAAAACATGTAAACTCGAGCTAACAGCGTTTGCTCTAAGTAAGAAGTAACTGTTAATGTTAGTATGGGGGGGGGGGGGGTAGGTGGGTATTTTCTTAGAAACCTAAATTGATCTACAACAAAATACTGTTGTGCCTTTACTTCGAAAAAAGGAAATGATAACACAAAGTTTTGCTCCAGGTAATGCATAGGACGGTAAATACAAAATGTGGAAAAAAATTAATCCTGCCATTTTTATCGCTAATTGGCCTTTCAGGAAGCTGGCCCTGGACTCATATAACTTCATAAGGGGTTTTGGGTGGGTTCATAAACTGGGGGGATTATAGCCGTGGGGGGAAGGGGGGGGGGGCATATAAGCTGAATAAAAAAATCTTGTGGAACGACGAAATAAAATTAAACGTATCTGAGAAACACATTAAAGCAAACATGTAGAGTTACATCTATAATACATTTATTGTGCGTCACAATTAATGAAGAAAGTATTTCAAAAACATCTATAAAACACTTATGCGACTGGAACAACTGGAACGGAACAGAACGACAGTAAAAAAAACTACAAGCCTTAACGTTTTCAATTTGCCGTGAAACGGTCCTGTATTTCATTGTTCAGTTGTGTTGGAAATTAACATTGGAACAGAACTCGTGGCTTTGTTATATAAGCCTGAACATTTCTTTCTTTCTTTGGTATCAGTGTGATTATTGTTCTAAACTCCACAGCCTCTTTTTTTACCGGGAATCGGGAATCCACAGCGTAAAATCCAGATTTCAAGACTGTCTTGGACTGCGATACTTGGGGCGATGTAGCTATCGACCTCGCCCGTGTAAGCAGTCTTTGAAACCGCTAATCAGAAAACGTCGTCTTTATAGTTAAACTAAGCTTTTGTATTGTGACAAACTTTTCCAGCACCAATTCTCGTCACAGTAAGCTGGGACACCCCGTGCTGTACACATAATTCCGACAAAAAGTTGTGCTCCTTCCCTCTCAGTGTTGATTTTTTTTCTTCTGTGATGCCAACTCGCCAAAACCGACATTGAGGGCGCAGAAAATATCCCCACCGTCCCAACTAATGTCACGAGTATTGAAGGTACAGTACGTATTGCCCCTCGCGCAACAGCTTCCAATCACATGCGCACAGCAATCTACTGAATACCGCCAGAAATATAAACCCTTTTTTTTTCTCTGATCTCATTCTTTACGCTGATAACGCTTTCTTCTGAAGATTTAGATTCGTGAATTTGCACTGCGCATCCCTTAATGCGACGTTTCTATTGGTCAGTTCACTATGATGGTGATTGCTTTTGAAGGCAGCCCAAGAAAAAAGCCGACATTCCGCGACACCACTGTTTGTTTTCCCGCGAAATGACGTCTGGGGAACGAGCGCAAAAACTCCATACTGCTGACGAGTCACTTCCCAAATCTAGGTAGTGCTTCTGATTGGTTGTAGCAAATTTCCCACGTGGCACGACCAATTAAAAACACTGCTAACATCTGGGTAGTGACACTTGATCATTATGGAATTAACGGGGCTTGTCCCTCAGACGTCATTTATCGCGGAAACTAGTGGTGACGTCGGTTAAATGTCGACTGTCGACCATTTTGGACGCTGACACGGTTGGGTCTAAAAAAGCTTACAAAGACATTCAACAAAGAGGCCGGGGTGACGGGCCTTATTGCCATTCAAATTTTTTAAGAATGAGACAGAGATCTTTATTTCGTGTATTGATTTGAGAAACTTGTTTCATTTCTTAGTAGATATCTGCGATATCAAACCCGAATATCGGTATGAATGTGGATGGTTTGGAATAGATCAAGGAACATGTGAGAAGAAAGGCTGTTGTTGGGACAGTACTCATCCAGATGCCCTCTTTTGCTACAACTCAAAACTCGGCCCACGTAAGTTTGTGAGCATTTGATTTAACTCTTTCTAGTATCACCCAACTAGTAGACTAATGCATGCAAATCCTGCATTTTAATTAACTGAGCAACTAGGAGGCTATAAGTAATAGTCCTTGAGTGGCGAAATTCGGCGGGTTTGAAAACTGATCAAAACAATGGCGGCCGCTTCGCGTTTTGTCGAGCTTTCAAATGAGTTTCTAGATAAATTGCTAGAGAATTACATACCAGAAAAGACTTAAACAGCAACGGAGTATGGAATGAAGATATTTAGTTGTAAGTTAACTTTTTTTTATTGGACGAAATTACAAGCATTTAACAAGGTTTCGATTTAACGGTTACCATCAATTCAAAACAAATAACCTTTTTTCGATCAATGTTTTCAGTATATTGTCACATTTTTTATTACAGAATTATTTCCAGATAAGACAAAATTCAAAACAGTTATACAAGAGATGTAGAAGGAAGAGTTAAATGAATGTCTCACAATATTTTACGCCAAATTTAATTTTTCATTTTACCTTCTAAAAATCGTTTATTGCGTAGCATTTCGCGATATATAGTGACCCATTTCAGGGCGGAAAAACGTTCTGCGCAAGCTTCTGCGTATCCCTTATCGCTCAAGGCGGGCTTTTCTGTGTGTTGACTGTGTTTGTTTGTTGCTGGAGTTCTGAGTGAAGTGCACGAGGTGCGAACGTTTGCTCCCTGTAAAGCATTTTTATTTGACATGTTTGCTTTTTTTTCGTCGCTTGAAAATTACTTTGGATTCAGAACAACCAATGTTAAAGGAAAAACGGATCATTCCGTCAGTCTGAGGTGGAATAAAAGGTTTTCAACATTTTTTGAAGAGGCGAGTATTTTTTCTGATTGTGCATCACATCCGATTACTTTATGAGTTGAACTGAAACCCGCTTGTATTCTGTTATTAGTAGTTACGCTTACTTTTTTTACACGCCCAGATTTATTACCTTTGCAGAACCAGCTTTATCTTTGTCTTCCGTCAAAGAACCATATTGCTGTTATAACGCATCAGAGTGAACAAACTTGTGCGCTTATTAAACTTTCTCGGAAATAGAAGGCCAGCAAGCTTACTCAGGATCATTTTTCTGTTGCTCAAGTAATAGTAGTCAGAGTTTTTTTCATTTTTCATTACATAGTTTTGTTTTCCAGTTCACTGTGAAAGTTTCTGTTCTTTATAATAATAACTTTCTAAGAATAGGCAAATTGTCCTTTTCACTCGCTGTGAAGTAGAGAACGACAACTGCTGGCAGTGACTTCAGAACAATTGACTCTTTTCCGGTAAACAATTGCTGTAGCATTTGACTGAGGCGAGCAAAACAAACCCTTATGTGCAATTTTCCGTATTTTGTAATGATCGGCTGAGTTTAATTTGCTTAAACGAAGACTCTCGCATGGACCAGTTAACCTTAAAGTAGCTAAATGGTGAATCATGGCTTGGCTGCCAAGTTACAACTGATCTTTTGCTTTTAAGATCTTTTGGTAGGTTGTTTTCGTACAGAAAATTCATTTCTTCTTTGTCAGCAAGAAGGTTTTGAAATAATGTAACTTTAACTTTGTTTGAAGGAAATCCTACTTACGCGTAGGTTTTTGACAGATGTTATGCGTATTCAACTTGACAACACAAAGCAAAATTTATATGTCTGTTCGAAACGAGCAAATTTAAAAAACTATAGTTGCTTTGAAACCGATTTTTGGGAAGATTTTACTAGATAAAGTTTGCCTTTTTTCTGCCCACATGTCAACGCAATAACTTCTACATTGAGGATTTTGTTTATATTTTAGTGATCTGCGAAACTACGAGTGTCTGATCGAGCGAGGGTTTTAAAATATCAGCTCGCGTGCGACAAAATTCAGTGACTTGAGACACATTGTGGGCAAGCGTTAATTTTTTGGGGCAAATCACTGTCCAAAGATATGTTGATTTGTGTCCACAGTGGTGCTCCGGACCTTATATATCCAGGAACTTCCTTATATGAACACATTTTGTGAATGCATCTTGAAAAAAATCGGACCTACGCATGCACATTTCCAGTACAACGCAAGGAAATTAATGTCGTTAAAGTCAGTTTTGCTATGAGGTATTCTTCGAGAAAATTAAGTCATGAGAAGGTTATAACCACAGCTTGCAACTTTTGAAGGCAAGTTGCTTGTTCTTTCCAGGTTAAGAGTGGAAACGTTTTATTATTAGGCAAAAAAAGTTTTGAAATTCCGCCATTTTTTCAAGCCCGGCCAGGGGATCTGGGCAAAAAAGTTCACGCATGCACATTACGTTTTTCCGCCCTGAAGTGACCGATCACCCCAAAAGGGGACTGGAAACTAGACCTTAAAAGGCTTTTTTCTTAAAAACTAGCCATACGACCTCATCTCAAGAGGATCTCAGGATTTACTTAGTACGTAGAAATTATTGTTTTTAGAAAGAGAAAACTCCTGTAGAAAATTTCAAAAGGCAAAAACGCAGATAAAATGGCCCAAGGTACGGATATTAGCATGAAAGATGATATTATTATTTTTACGTTAAAAGTTAACTGGAGGCTTGTGTAACTGTATTAACCCTGGGACGTACAAGGAGGTTTTTCTGAGTTTTTTCCTAGAAGATAAAACATCATCACCTGACGTTTTCAGTAGCTGTTCGTTTATCCCTCGCACAAATTTTGAGACAAGTTAAGTGATTATCAGTTTCTATGGTTACGAGATATGACGTCATGAGTAGTAGGTGGTCAAGCCATTTTTGGGTGAAAATACATGTTTTTTTAACTTTTTTAACAATAAAAGAAAATATTGTGGCTAAAATCATGCAAAGTACTTATTTATGTGTTATTTTTCATGTAAAGTACAAAAAATTAATATTTCTCGCGGTTTTAACCTGATTTCTAATTCTTGGTAAAATCCAAGATGGCAGCCAAGATGGCGACCATTGTTGTTGACGTCACATTCCTCTAGCAGCACAACTACCCTTATAATATACCTCATCTTGTTAAGAAAATCAAAGGCTTTTCGCTAAACGTAAAATCGGTTCGAAATCCCTCAAACTCCGGGGAAGGGGTCCATCCCCCCTGGGGGTATGAATTTGCGTCACGTCCGAGGGTAAAGGTATTTAACAATTCTAAGTCACCTTTGCTTCAGTCCTTGCAGTTCATGAAAGTATTGTGGGTCATGGCACTATTGTAAAGTTTTTTATTGTTGCTTTTAAGAACAGTTTTGGTTGGATTTCCACCGACTTCAAATCTGGATGAGTGAATGAAAGAATTTTCACAAGCTTTGCTTTTCTATCACGTGTTTCAGAAACGTGTCGGTTATGTGAATTTTTATTATGCAAATTTTGCGCAATCGAGCTTGGTCCATTACTTTCCCAAATATTTTTTTAACAAGTATTTCTTATCTTTATAATTGCTTTTTGTGCGACTAGTTGGGTGAAACTAAAACAATTAGACCCTTCGCCCTCAAGGCCACAGTTCAACATCCCATGAGGCGAATTGGCCCATACCCCTTAGGGGCTAGTGGTCTATCTCGAACCGGGGCACTTTAAAGAAGATTATCCACTCCAACGTTTTTAAAAAAACAAAAGATTTTATTTTTGCAAACGGACCGATGAAAATGATTGTTGGCTCCTGTCAAGGTTCAACTATGCAACCGTTAAAAACTTTAAAACTGCTTCAACTTACCTGACCTCTCAGGAAACAGCTATCAGATTTATGAATGTTATTGGTCCGTTGCAAAAAAACTTTAGAATCTTTTGTTTTCGAAAAAACGTCGTGATTGGATAATCTTCTTCCAGGTGCCCCGGTCCGGGTAGTCCCACTTGTAAATATACCTTCTTTATCCTTGAATAGTACCGAATATCAAAAAACCAAATTGCTTCATGGAAAAGTACTGAAAGGGCGGTTTCTTAACTAAAGGAAAGTTTCTACCCATATTAAGCTCCGTTCATTTAGCCAAGATACTTGAAATAATAATGTATTGCGTTTCCACCTTGGTTATGCGTGAAGGTGGTGCAACATGATGTGCTCATTTAACCCCCACCTAAAAAAAAGCAATTCCCAAGTCCCCGTAATAGTGACCATCATCAATTTTCTCCCAACAATCTTGATCCATATTTAAGAGAAAAGGTTATGAGAATAAACAACCTGATCAATGGAACGTAAGGTACAGCTTTGCATTTTTTAATTATCTTGTGTTTTGTAACTTGCAGCCCCTACGTGTGACGTGCAATCTCAAAACCGTTATGAATGTGGATGGCTGGGAATCGATAAACAAACCTGCTTGATGAGAGGCTGTTGCTGGGATGAAAGCGATCCAAACGCAAAATACTGCTACGTTAAAAAACACACGAGTAAGCCTTGATTAGGTGACAGTGCAGCTAAGAGAGGCCCTGTAAAAAAGTTTGGTGATGGCGTTTTTGCGACTCAAAAGCCTGTATACTCGCAAGTTTTCGAAAGACGTCACAAACTTACGCTTAAGGTTATGAGCTCCTGACGCTTAACATTTCCTTGAGGAAGGAAAATTGATTGGACGACTTCGTAACCAGGAGCAAATATTTTCCAGTTAAAAGTTTTTTTTCCTTTTGAAACAATTGAAGATAAATCCGCATTAATGGCAACCCAAAGATGTTCCTTTTGTTACAGTACCATACAATAGGTATAGAATACAATGCAATGCAACGTGATACAATAAGATAAACACAAATAATATCTAGATTTATCAAACTGTCTTTCAAAAGTAAATTTTTCTAAGCCTGCGATCACTTGTCTGCAGAAAACTATAAAAAACATTTCTCCTCACAGTCGGCACCTGAGCTCGCCATACAGTCATGTCACACTGGTCAGCGGGTATTCTATGACAGTTGACAGATGTTAATTGATCATAACATGGATGTAGGGTAAGACACTTAATATCCTCTTACATGAGCGGGTGGACGTACGCAAGTACGTACGAACCATTTTCTCAGAACCAAAATTTCTTGGATGCATGGATAACCGAATTTTCTTGCCCATGGTGCTCCGTTGCGCGAGAGCTCCACTATAAATACGTACTATTATTTTGTTAAGAATCATCACTGGTTAATAAAGGGTATACGGATGTTAAAATCTATACAGATCTTCCTGATGGACTTTGTCCCGTGGCTCCTTCTGAACGTGTGGAATGTGGATATTATGGGATAACAAAGGAGGAATGTCTTAACAAAGCATGCTGCTGGGATGAAACAGTTACAATGCCCGGTGCTAGATGGTGCTTCAAACAGCCGAGTAAGTTGAGTTCGTAAAGTAAAAGTCCACGGTATACGTTCAATCATGCTGTTCAAAGTCATATATTCGAGGCTTAAAGGAGCTGTGTCACGAAATTCAGCCAAATGAGGAAATTACAAAGTGCCCGTTAAATTAAGAGAAACATAAAATAACCGCTTAAAACATCAAAGGAAGGTTAAAATAACATAACAGAAACAACAGATGCCACGGATGGGCAAAACTGTAGAAGATTGAAAAGGATTGAAATTAGGGTTCTTGGAAACTGTTCAGCCTAACAGTTTTTCGAAGTTGATCCCTGCTACTTGCAACTTCAAAAATAATGCTCAGGAGGCATATTTGTTTGTCTCGGATCTCTGATTTTGTCATTTACCTGTAACTTCTTACTTTAAGTTCCGTAGCGATTGAGGGCGAGTAATTGGCAAAATTAAACAAAATGAACTGGACTGCCGTGACACAGCCCCTTTAACTCGGTGGTAAAACGGCCAAAAAAAACCTGCAACTTGTTTTGCAAAATTACTGCAAACGAGTTGAATAGCGATGTTGCTTGTTTTACCACCCACCTTCAAACCTGTCTTGCAACAAATCAGGTTCTTGATGGTTGCAAACATTTGCTGCAGAAAGTAGAGAGTAGTTCTACTTTTTGTAACAACATCTGTACATGTTGCGCGATTTAGCGGCCCAACCTCGTCCCCACGGTTCACAATTTTTTTTTTGTAACAGGAGTTTAGGCTTAGTAACCAACCAAATTACGACAAGCAATGAGCACCTTACGAGTTTCAGTCTGCCAATATCATCTTTTCCAAATGAGGACATAACCCACACAACCTAAAAATAGAACATGATGTGATCTTTTTCTTACTTGTGACATCTCGATCTTAAATTATTTCTGCGCAAAAAGCAATAACGACCCCAATAACATATTTATTTTTTAGACATAAAAACAGGTTACCATTGTAGCAAAATTTCTGGATCACAACAATCTTTCTTGACAGAGACGGCCATTTGCATTGTCAAACGATGGAAGAAAAGTATGGGCTGCCGTTTTGTTCCTGAGTGTGATCATGCATAGGAAAATAAGACATGTTAACCTTTTCGCTATTTTCTGTCATATCAGCGGGACCACGGTTTGTTGAGACCCAGAAACCATGACAACCAAGGCAACGTGATCTAACGACTTCTCCTCTCTATGCTATTTATAGTCTAGAAGCAGACTCGTACCCAGTCGCTATTTAAGTGTTTTTTGGGGTGAGAGAAGACTGGGGATTAGGTTGAGGCGCTCAGGTTCTCATGGGCTATTTTTCCTTCTTCTCTTCCCATGAGACCCTGCGCGCGCCTCAACCTAATCCCCAGTCTTCTCTCGCCCCAAGAAACACTTAAATAGCGACTGGGTACGAGTCTGGTCTAACTGGTACCGTTAGGTTAATAGTCTGATCATCGTGTGGTGCTATTAATTTCTAGTTGATAATCCACCTCTTGGTTGCTACATATACCACGGTATCGGAGGTACCTGCAAGTACGTATGTGATAAAAATGAAAGGAAAATCTACGGAATGTCCCAGTGTAAAGGCCGCATCTGTTGTGTTAAATAGTTGTCAGTAAGTATCCTATAATCTTCAATCCCGATATATACATACCGACATACACAGTGGAACCCGACTAAACGGACACCTCAGTTATTACAGACAGTTTTCTTTGTACATTTTTTTATTTCTCTTATTGTGTTTCTTACCTTGGGAATTATACCCATTGGATCCGCAAATATTTTATGTATTTTTTCAAATTTTATATATGCGTTTTACACCTTGACCTTTTTTACTTTTCAACTTGATAATGGCGTAACGTAGAGCCGAAACGTCGTTCACTTTTTTAAATGTTTTTTAAATGTATTTTAAAAATCTTTTAGCGTTTAACATTTTGATCAAACCCTTAATAAATCCCGAACATTTTGTCTAAATTGTACTCTACGAACTCGAGTTAATGTGGACAACGGGCACTTTTCTTTTGTCCGATCAACATATTCTCTTGGAAAGTTAACCTTGCTAATCCGGCCTCTCTCAACTTACTTTTTGACAATAAAAAAGTTTCCACGGTATGCATGTCACAGTTAACGCAGCTGGCAATAAATGCGTTATACAAATAATATCATGGGTGACGAATTACTCCTTAATTTTGGAGCGAAATTTCAGGGTTTATACTACTACATGAGAAATTTCTGCAATTTGATTGGCTTAGAGCAGTGGTATTTCAGCTTAATAATTTGAAATACCTTCATGTGGAGATTACAAAACCTTTGCGGGTAGTAGTATAAACAAATAATAGCATGATTTGTACATGATATTTCAAAATTGTCTCAAATTTCACTCGATTAACGGCTCGTGAAATTACGTAGAACAATTTCGAAATATCACTCCTGGTATTTATGGCAAATATCACTACAAATCATGCTATTACTAATTTGTAATTTCATGCTTAAAATTACAAAATCGCCATGGCAACCTTCCGTACGTCTCAGTTCCAAGATGGCGACGAAGTTTTTAAATTTTATGAATGAAGATGTCAGGGCATGAAAAGCACGCTTTGGAAAACATAAACACACATCAAGAAGGCCAGATTCTAACAGGTATTTTGTCGAGACATTCTGAAAATTCTAAAATTCAGTCAAAGTTAAGCTCTAAACTTTTGAGAGCGTGGAGTTCTCCGATCGATGCGATAAAACCAGAATAGACATGTCAAAAATCCACAACTGCAATCGTAATTCGTCACCTACGATATTACTAAATAGGTTATCAAATGATATGCTGCGAGAAATAAGAGAATTATTTCACGTGCGTTTTGTCCAAATCCTAATACATATAACTTCCCTCTCCTAAAGGGTGGAGAAATTATTAGGATGTCACAAAACGCGCGTGAAATAATTCCCTAATTTCACTCGTCACCATTTGGTTACACATACAAACTGTTTTTGATTACCGTAAATCCTCTATTAAGCCCCCCTCTCAAATGAGGCAACTCCCCCCACCCCCATTTCAGAGGAGGAAAGTTAATAAGCCCCCCTCCCTCCCCTCCATCCTTATTCCGTGGACTGATCAGTTATGGTGTATTAAGGCTGGTAATTCATGTTGTTTTTGGTCTTCGGCCACATGACGTCAGACTTCATGATCATGTGCAGAACTTTTTCAACTTTACGCTCTCGTTCTCTGTGGAGAATTATTACCATTATCATTTTCTCCCGTTGATACATTTCGCTAAATTAAATAAGCCCCCCTCTCTTTTAAGCACCCCCCCCCCCCCATCAAAAGTGCTTTAAAAAATAAGCCCCCCGGGGATCTTACTAGAGGATTTAGGGACAAATGAGCGACTTTTGAGTGTCTCCGAGGACATAGTCCACGGAACACCCCGTAAATACGGTCACTTCATATGGGCTCCTTAGTGTCGGCATTAAAAAAGGGTTTGGCTGTTTTATTAAATAATAGCTTCAATTCAGCCTTATCGTCAGTTTTCACCTTAGTGTTGGACTAACGGCAACTGATTCCTTTTCCTTTATAGAAATCAAAGACGCTAACACAGAAAAATGAAGTGAGCCAGAAAATCTTGCAGCGAACAACATGAACAAGCCTTAATATATAGATTTTACCACGCCTAAGAACGGAGCTCCATTAATAATAAATAACCATTTACTTGTTCATTAATAAACTTAAAACCGTTGCAAAGAAATTTAAAGAACCAGCAACTATCATCACATTAGTTGATAGCACTTGATTGTCACAGCAATCCTTTGTGAGTTATCAGGAGGGGAAAATAAGAATGGGCTATTCTTACAGTTGTGTGCCCAGTGCCCAGGCTTTTGAAGTAATGTGAGGCTGGAGGCGACCTTGTTTTGTTACAAACTTAACTGCTATTTATCTGCACATCGTGTTATTTTCATATAAACAAGCCCGTGAACAGGCTCATTTGCATGTGAAAACAGGACGATTTGTAAAAAAAAAACAAGGTCTCTTCCAGCCTCGCCCCTATCCAAAGGCCAGGGCACTCAGCGCGAAACTGTAAAATGGTCTTCTGAGTTTTTCACACACTCAGGCAGTGAAGAGTATCATCCTCAAAAACTTCGCATTTTTCTAAAACTATCCCAAAATTGACAGAATGATTTCGAAAACGCCGATCTTTCCAACTTGACTTTAAGTCTTAAAACGTTTAACAAAAAATTGGGACCTCGTGTACTGAGAGGCTTATTCAAAAGATTGGAAAAAGAGAGCATTTATATGTACCTCACACCTATTGGTACATGGAGCAACTTTCTCTGAAACAGATTTAAGAACACAACGTTTGGGGAAATAACTTCATTCATTCTGCGCGCAAAATTCAAAAAATTCAAAAATTACTCTATACCTTACAGCTAAAAAGATGAGCCAACATTTGATCACTCTAGTTTATAGCCGTTAAAAATCAAAACTATTTTTAAAAGAAGCATAAAAGACTTGACTACCACGTAAAAACCTTGACTGTCACAGCAAAAGTTTGTGCACCCAACCCCATACTCGCCGAGTCTATGGCTTGGCTGCGTCCAAGTAGTTAGTTGAAAGCGAATGTCCCCAGGTTTTGTCAATCCCGGTAGGCATGAAGAATATTCATGCTGGAAATCAAAGCTAATGTCACCTCTCACCTCCTCTCACATCAGCTTCTTCATAACATGGCTGACACTGGAGGGTAAACGAAAAGCAGTGGTCGACTTTTTAACTTTCAAGGAGAGAACGTAACAACTTTTCTCTACAGCAGGTGAAACACAGTATTTTTTCAACCTCTCCGTTTTTTATTTACCTGGGGGCACATGCAGTCCTGAAGTACCTATTTTCACTAAGTACCTCCTAGGTTCGAGCCAAAAGAAATACGCATACACAGAACAACTTAAATGACTGTCCATGACTTCATTTATTGAATTTATAAATACGTCTATCTCAGTCGGGTAAATACAGGAATCAGTAAAATAAGCAGAGAGGCAGTCATTACACAACCTAAAAACCAAACAAGTAAAAAAAATCACTTTTACAATGTTACGTTCTCGAGTTGATAGAACAAATAGTAAATTAGAGATCTTCATAGGTATAGTACACTGCCGCCCAAAAAAATCCCTATCATTTTTAAAATCTCTTTTACTTGATTTGCATTTTGATATTTTTTATCAGCTTCATTTCCTGGCAAAATTATCCTCCTTTTTTAATCTATCGCCTTACAGCCCCATGCCCTCACCGCTTCAGAACGCTCGTGTCCTCTCTTCCCATGATGCCTTGCGCGCAACGACTTACATTTTTCATGGGATTTGCGTTTTTTCAAGGGTTTGAAGTATCAAACTCAGATACCTTAGGTCAGAATATATTTTCCCTTTATAAAACGTTTACACGTTATTTTTGATTGCAGAATGCCCATAAGCCAAATACGAAGATGTAGTGGTTTCTTATTACGCTAGTCAGACGGTTTTTCTTTTTAATCTGACCACTAATACGCTACCGTGGCTGAATATTATGCAGTGCAATACAATGTTTCGGTCGACTTTGTCAATCCCCAAGGCATGGCTATTCTAGGAAACTTCACCTGTGGTTACATGGGATATATACACCGTGGTTTATGACCGCTGTACTTTTGACCTACACACCTACAGGACAAGCCCTAGCAAAGGCTTTCCATAATTCAGACTTAGTCAACATCATTTTTTTACCTTACTGCCATCCAATTTTCATGATTAAAAAGTTTATTTCTCCAGCTAAAGGAGAGATTCTGGCACCTGCAGGAAAAAAAGGAGGTTGCTTGGTTACGTAAAAACCTCGATGATATTTTTCTAGGTCGTTTTTAAAAAGGAATGACCACTGTAACAATATCAACTCATTCAAGAAAGGAGTAACACAATAAAATCATTTTTTTAAAGAAAATTATTAAACAATATTAAGTTTTCTACATCATGAAAGGTGTTAAATGAGGCTTGATTGCTAACTACTGTTTCATAAAATGAGCCTCCAACTCAGTGGAGAAATGTCTGAAGTCGCAATTTTATTTCCTCCAGTCAAAACCTTTCCTGCTTAACTTGACCTCGGTACAATTGACCACCAAGTGCCCTCTTCAAAGAACAGGTAAATTTGATGGCTTTGTTCGTTAGGGCGCCCAGGCTCTTGAAAGTGTTCTCGTTCTTCGTTTGTTTCAAAAGACATTTTAGGTAAGGGAAGAACTGGCCAAAACGAGACCGTAAGGCGCTATGATAAGTAAGAAACAACACACAAACACCAAATTAAAGTGAACCTTAACGGATGCAATATATTCATCGTCATATTAGTTCGCTTTGTAGATCAGTGGGAAGTTACATGTAGTGTTTGTATTTTGCCGTCCAAGTGAATGTTTTCAGAGCCTAAAACACCTGTGCGTGTATTAACTTGGTCGCGATTACCCATGTATTAGGTAGCTCGAGCAACCAATACAGGACACCTGATAATTCTTTCCACCTACCGCGTTCTTCAAGGCTTGATCCAAATCTTCAATTAAATCCTCAGTGTCCTCTAGGCCCACAGACAAACGTATCTAAAATATGAAGCAATGATCATGATCAGCCAGGCACCTTCCCTGTCAAGTAGTTCACGAGTACACTATCAAAATTGACAGAGAACCGACAACTCTAACTTCCTCAGCAACAAGCCATTGAGAACATACGGTCGTTGAACCACAGGGCGACCACTGGCTCATACTAGACTTCGAACGGCAGTCTCAGTGGTCTTCGGGGTCAACGTTAAAACTAAGAATTCCACGAGTGAATGTGCTAACAACTAAAAAAGAAATTTAGTGTTTTCGTCTACTAGACGAAAACATTTGTTAAGAAACATAAGCAACCACCGTTGGAATTAACGATACAGTTAACTTTTCTCCAGTAACACCCTCGGCAAGAAACAGCAATCGAGAAAGACAACAACCACTAACATCAGAAATATCTCCACCCCAAAACCTAGTATGACGTAAGTTACATTGTTTTTTGCATACTTTAATTTTCGGCAAAACGTCCGCCGCCTGGTTAGTAGCCTGTGCCAGGCTCTCAGATAGTATAGTGGGAACGTATTAAAACGAGCAAAGCGTTCTTATTACTGAACTACTTTCCACGGAGCCTGGAACAATCTACCTGGTTAGCTACGTCGGGAGCGCACCGGTCTGCTGCGAAGGAGGTCGCGATCGCGGGCTCAAACCCCGGCCGAAACAACTCTCAGGGTCTGTAAATAGCTGAGGAGAAAGTGCTGCCTTTGCAATGACATCTGCAATCGATCAGAGTCATGTTCTACTCTTCCCGGATAAGGACGGAAAAACCGTAGGTCCCGTTTCACAGCACTTTCACTTATCTGGTTTTGTGGGACGTAAAAGAAACCACGCCACTGTTCGAAAATAGTAGGGGACGTAGACCCCGGTGGTGTGGCCAACCTCTCCTGGGTTGGGTGGGTTATCTGTAAGGACAAACTTAAATTGGAGCCCAGCTTGGTTGTGTGTTCCGCAGGTTTAGGTGGAACTGATTGAATAAATAAATAAATAAATAAATAAATAGATAAATAAATAGAAAATATGCATACTTTAACTTCGAAAGGGAGAAGAAAAGTGAATTAAAACTGAGGCAAAACTTTGGAAACGAGAATCAAGCTGGGCCCACAAAGATTTCTGGACTTATTTCTGAATACGCGCCGTTCAGCTATTGGCCAATTTTTCCTTTGTTCCCAGAAACCGTCCCAGAAGTCTTTGCGAAAGTTAATACAGGCTAGATTCCTTTTCGTTTACAAAGTGGCGAATGTACAACTCACCAGTGTGTCTGATATTCCCAAGACTTCTCTCTGCTCTTTTGGGACTGATGCATGAGTCATAATTGCCCTAAAATATCAGGTAACTTGTCTGCTTAGCGATAAAAAGTCTAAAAGTGAGATATAGAAAGCCCTAATGGCTCTACGAAGGCATACATATCGCACCTAAACTACTGCAAAGTCCCCGAACATGGTAAAACAATGTTTAACAGGGTCACAACCGATCACTGATCAGAGAATAGGGAGCCTAAACAGCCACAACAACGACAACGACGACTTGAAAAAACAATACACAGGGGCACCCAAGGAGAATGTAGTTCAAAACCCCTTAAATATGGCATTGTTAAATGTATTTTAGTATTTAAACGGTACATATAGGCATATTTTTATCCCCTAAAAATTTTTCATCTGTTCGGATTTCCTAGCTGAAAGTCTGGTGATCCGAAAATTATAGGGATCAAAACTTACCTTTTCGAAAATTCCAGCCAGAAAAAAGGCTCCCGAAAATTCTAGGTGACCTTTTTAAGGGTAAAAATCCGTTAAAAATGGGCAATTATACCACTTTTTAGATGTTCGAAAATCCTAGGAGAAGCAAGCAAGCAAGAAATTTTACAACAAATGTTCTGAAAATTCTAGATCTCAAATCGTCTTCCGAACAGATATTTTCCGAAAATTGTCGTTGGGTGCCCAGCTCTACACGTGTACCACGCTTTTTGGTACATATTTCTTTGACGTCCACCACACGACTACAGTGTACGGCGTGAAACTCCTGATGTGTTTATGGAGGACGTAAATACATAACAACGAATTCTCCTTTCTCTTTCTGAATCTGCATACAACCCTTGTTAAAATAAGAATTCAACTGCAGGAAAAAAATCACCTTTATTTAACAAATTGAGAGGGACCTTTTCATTGCCGTCGTCGTCGCTGCGTAAACTACCTAATAAATACCATACGTAGCAAGCATTTCTGAGCGAACGCGAACTATTTCCTGCTCATATTAATCATTTGCGCTTCCGCAATGAAACCGCGCGGAAACACTAGTTCTACAACCTACTTAAACCACCAAAGCTAGAGCCAGTTTGCTATACAACAACACTCTTAATTTTAAAAACACAACTAGATTCACTGTAAGTGGCTAAACTTGGCTAAGACGTTTATTGAAAGTCCTTTTTCAATCACTTTCCAGTGAGATGTTCTTGAGGGAAGCGTCATATTTCCTCTCCTTAGACCTACCCCATTTCTACAGTCTGAATCTTACTTGTCTGTGAGAGATTTTTGAAACAAAATGTATCTTAGTTTCGAAACTAAATGTACCATTCGGAAACACTGGCAGACAACTTATTTTAATTAAATGCACACTATTCCAAAAAACAAATAAATCACATGACTGACTCTTAGTTAATCAGGTTACATTTTGTAAGTTATCTTCTCCAAAATGCATCTTTCAACTGCAACTTCAAAGCTTAAATTACAGGGGGCCATTTTAGCAGTAATAATATGCCATAAAATGTTCTTTAGTGGTCACAAAACTAAATGAAACACTTACGGTAGTTCCGTTAAACTTTCAAATCCTCCTAAACTCTCAGCAAGAGTAAACAACTGAAATTAAAAAGGATCGATATTAGAGACCTTCAGATTCGAGGACGACGACGACTACGGGGACGAGATTTTTGACCAACATCAATTTTCTCCTAACAATATCCATAGATTGTCAAGAGCAAAGTCTATGAGACTTAATAAATTGATCAGAAAGATTAAAATCTTTGATCTTTTTCAAATTCTCCCAACTAGTTTTTTACGGAAATACATGGAGATCAGTCTTGAGAATTGGTATGTAGATATTGGGGCTTAAACGGAGGGTTAAAAAGACACCTTGGAAAGCTTCATTTTACTAGTTTCCACCAGAAACGTTATTTTTCTTCAAGGGGGTAAAGCCCTCTCCCGATCCGCGCAAAATGATAAAACGTCTAGCATTTGATAACTTGTTCCCGCTAATACATTATACCTAAAACCCGTAGTAGAATGACGACGCTTTTACCAATTATGGAGAACAAGGTTTGTCTGATAGGGGGGTTATCATGCAAAGTCTGACTTATGCAGAAGACTGCCTATTCAAGATGAGAAAAGACCAACTACAGATATGGGAGGAGATTTTTTGGAGAAGAAAGGCTTTTATAACACCCTGCTCGGAAGAGGGTGCTTATGGTAGAGTAAGTGTGGCTACTAGAGAAGGGTATATTATTGCAAAGGAGCGGGCGACTTTAGGGCTGTTGCATATTAAGAGTACTCACGACATGAACGAATATACTTCATACAATGATGTGAATGCTACGCGCGCTGTGAATGGTCGTTGCCCATGATCTATTAGAGTACAGATACATGGATGACGTCACGGGAAACTTGTTTTCTTTGTTTTGTTCAACATGGCACGCGGTTTTGAAAATGTTTGTGAGATTATTTCGGATTGAGGCAAGTGAAAGCTTCGAAAAAATTTAGCAGGAGCTATTTACAAAGAAGAAAAATGGAGAAACGGGGACCAAAAAAGCTATTGACTACTTGACAATACCTATACTACAAGAAATCTTCACAACAGTTGCCATCGTGTGTCTTCGCTACGAGAGACTCGCTGTTTTGCAAAATGTTTTCGCTATTATTCTTCTTTGAGCAAGAAAAGACGGTGAAAAACTTTTCGAAGAAACTGTACGCAAGTAAGATAAAGAAGAAGCTAAAATGAAAAGTTGGGTTTGGGACTTAAAAAATGCCTAAACTAGCACAAATCCTCAAAAGGTCAAGCGGTTCGAGGCAGGTATGTGTATCGGTCTTTTTCTTTTCTGATCATTGTATAAAACGAATAGATTCCATGTTGCCGTGGGTCTTTTCAGTAACAGATCACAGAGGACGTCAAAATGTGGTAAAAACAACAGTGACACACTCGCCTGCGGCTCGTGTGCCACTTCTTTGTTTTTACGACATTTTGACGTCATCTGTGATCTATTACTGAAAAGACGCACGGCAACATGGAATCTATTTGTTAAATAAATTATAAGAAAAAACAAAATGACAACAGTCAGGCTTATATTATTGCCGGCTACCAAAGGAGCGTGCAAATTCATCTCCAAGCTGCTTAATTTAATGCATGCGTGGCACGTTGTAGCCAGCCGTCCTTTGGCCTTCCACTAACGATAAATGGAATACACAGAAGGCAATCTGATCACGCACGTTTTGACCTTCTATCATGTCACACTAACTTTGTTTTATGCAAAGCACAGCACTAGAGCAAGAGCGTTTCATCGCATCAATCTTTGCCTGCGTCGCAGACGCTTTAAACCTTACACGAGTGCGTGGGCCGGCTGCAACGCAGGCTAATCAATCTCGGTTGCACACCCTTGCCTTTGGCTATTGAGCACTACAATCTACTAATAACAGTAAATAACAGAAATATACCTTGGACGATTTAAAAAATTGTTTAGCATTTTCCAAATCTCCCTTGATGAAGAAGGTTACCATTCCACCAAAGCCTGTCATCTGCTTCTTAGCAAGTTCATGCTGTGGATATGATTCAAGGCCTACATTGTGAAACAGTCATTCATTAGTGCCAACCTGAAAACTGCTTAATGCCTTTTCTTTGCATGGTTTTCTCACCAAATAATTTTCAATAATTGTGTAGCCTGAGTAAACAGCTGCCATTTCGCCACGCCACCACAGGTTTCCAGGTGAAATGACGTCTGAGGAACAAGCGTCGAAAATCCATACTGATGACATGTCACCACCAAGATCTGGGTGGTCCTTCCGATTGGCTGAAAAATGTGTGGTTCCAAAAATTTTCCATACCCACCCCATAGGGACTTGCTTGAAATTCTAAGGGAGAGTGTGGAGGGGGGGGAAGTCTTGGAGGCTGAAAGTCTTAGAAAAGTAGGGCATGAAACTAAACTGGAATTTCCCAAAGGAGTTGGTGGGTAGGGTGTCAAACCAAAAGACCCTCATAGGGAGAAGTATGCCCCATTTCTGCCAGTCTCTCACCAACATATACCCTGTATCCTCGTATTAAGGCATGCATGCATAGTCCAATAGTCTTACCAGGGTATATCACCCTCTCTACCCTGGGGTTTTTCTCCAGGAATCTTGCAACAGCTGTAGCATTGACTTGATGTTGCCTCATTCTCAGGTGAAGTGTCTTAAGTCCACGGTTGGCCAGATAACAGTCAAAAGGACTTGGTACAGGACCAATAGCTGAAGAAAAAAAGGACAAAACAATCACACATAATAAACCTAAAAATTATAGTCATTTACCTTTGCTAGTCACATTGTAGAATAAATTATGAAACGATGTAAAATTTTTGCTTCTCTGTCTACTGTAAGTAATAATGAAATAACAATTAAAAGTGATGAAGAGATGGCTGCGAAAACATCCGTTTCTCCTCACTCTTCGCTGCTGGGGCGTTTCGCGCAGAACGTCCCTGGCGGCGAAGAGCGAGGATGTTTTCGCGGGCTAAGAGATGGCAACATGCAGCTTACTAGCGATTTTACAGTAACATGCATATTATCAAATATGCACTAGTATTTTTTTGGTTATGTAGCAGTTGTAAACCTACCATTCTGAAGAAACCTCAGCCTATTACAAATGTCATCATTGTTGGTACAAATCACTCCCATTACAGTGTCTGAATGACCTGAAAAAAAAACAAAAACAGTCAAACAGTTGAAATTACTGTTAATGTAAACAAAGAGGGGATAAAAGCTAAATAACAGTTGGTTAAAATGTATAATAATCTGATAAACATACCATTCATATATTTTGTTACAGAGTGCATGACAACATCAGCTCCAAGAGACAAAGGTCGCTACAAAATAATTACATAATTTTTGGCAGAGCAGTTAAATTAATACAGACAAAATGAATGGAAATTAGCTATGTTATAACAGAGACAAAAGTCAAGATAAGCTTCTCTTTTCAAAATCATGGTGGGACAGTTTGGTATAATTTCCTTATGACAGTTGAGGGTGGGGATTGGGTATCTAATCCCCTATTAGGGGTCTGAAATTTTGCACTGAAGGGATTTTTGTGGGTCTTGAATAAAGAGATGGCATTGATATTCTTATGGAAAGAGGGGGAGAAGGCAAGGGTGAGATTTTGGGGTATAAAATCTCAAGTCATTCATTATAACCCCTGGTGTTTTTGAAAGCCTGTTGTATCAGTCAAAGTGAGCCAGAGTGATTTTCAAATAGTTACAAGGATATTCTTTCCCATACAAAATACTTAAGAGTTGTTTTGAGTCAGTACAAAAGATAGTCAGGGATCAATAATTTTGGGGATACGTTACGTTTTAAGAAGGGCACAATGTTTTGGGTTAACAAGTGCTGACTGTCAAGAAAAGAATTGATAATTTATCTCTCTGGGCTGTTGGAGTATATTGCATACAACGTATTATACCTGGAAATATGATGACATGAAAGTGTTGTCCACCACTAGGAAGACACCCTGAAAAAACATTTAATATTTAACATTGATGAATGCAGTACTACATGTATTTTGTTACAGGTCAAAATTCATATATTCAGGTTAAAATTCTAAAGCTAGTTTGATTCTCAATTTCCTTACTTCGTAGCCTGCAACAGGCTATAATTCATTAATTAATAATCAGGGCTAGGAGACAAATGAATAGAGAATCAACTTGGGTTGAAAAATTTTTAACCTGAATTTACTTTTGACCTGATATGTAACATGTTCATGAACATATGCACTAGTTTCCATGCACACTTGATCGTTCAGTTCTCTATTAAGATATTAGTTTTAAAAAAGCATACTGCAGAGAATAGTCAAGGTTGTACAATTACATTGTGTATGATCTAACAAACTTACTTCATGTTGATGAACAATTTCTGCAGCTCCTTGAATATCAACAAGCTTCAGAAGAGGGTTGGTAGGGGTCTCAATCCACACCATCTATTTATGAGAAAAGGTGTTTTATTAAAAAAGCAGATGACTTTGCTTCCATGTTAAAATTAGACATTACCTCATTAAAATCCAAAAAGAAAAAAAACAAAAAGAAACTGAGACAAATTTAATATTAAAGAAATAACTTTTAGAAGTTGATCACTGAAACATGCAACGTCAAAAGAGCCAAATTATCAAAGATATTACAGGCTAACCAAAACAATATTTAACATTAGAAATGTTCTAAACAAGAACCTCACAGATCGGACCTGACCAGGGATTACAGTCTACCCAAGGATTGCAAAAGGAGCAAATGCCACGGCAGCATTACTACTATCAAACAACACTGATTGAACATTTGTAGACTGATCATTGAACTTTTCTTGGGAACTTTTCTTAGTTTCAACACCATTTTGATTAGCATTGCATCCATGCAAAATCTGACAGGATAGCAGCCAATTAAAGCTTGTAAATGCTTCATAAACAATCGTAAGAGTGAAGATAGACTTTCTAAAAGTCCTCTTTTTTTTCCTGGTTGGTTATGCCATTTTAAAGGACTTTTCATAACTGTTTGGCGTGAAATTCACTGGTCAAAAATTCTACCGGTAACATCATGACAATTGACCAATAGCTAGGACAGGGCCTGTGAGTGATATTTCATGCCGCTCCTGACACAGCATATGTCTATCATTTTTTTCCTCGCAGGAATATATAATATGATTCATATCAAATCCATTCAGGCAAAACAAGTTGACTTCAACACTTCGTTGTTTGCTCAGTCTCTGCACGACCTCATGCATTGAAGCACGCTTCGCTCACTTTTAAGAATAACTTATGAGAGGTCAACTTGTAGCAAGTCTAGAGTGAGGGAAAGGTTCTGGGAACCAGGTTGAAAAGAGGACGCTTATTTGAGGAGGGTGGGAACTAGTTTGCTAAAAACATTGGCCTAAGTAATTGGTGCTTATTTGGAAAAAATTTCTTGGAGGAGCAACCATGAAGGATGGTTCCGGAAAATGAGAGATCAAAGTTCAGTTTGTTACATTTAAAATTCACTGCAGACCTTGGTATTTGGTTTGATTCCATTCTTCAATTTACTAAGATCAGATGCATCCACAAAGGTGATTTCTATTCCCATCTGTATGGCTACAACTTTTGAAAAGTATCTGTTGGTTCCTATAATCAAAACAAATTGATTAATAATGGATGAATGGGTGAATGAATGATGAACCTCCTGTCCTTTTGACTTAAAACAATGTCAGGAAATTGCCCCTTGCACAAGAGCAAAGAAACCAATCAATTCCCTTGTCTACCACAACATATTCCCCAAGGGTCCTACCCCATAGGGAATCCGATGACATGTGCAGAACATGAATACATATTTATTATTCATTCAAAATATTTTCCCGATTCTGATTGGCTAAAAGCACTCGTTTAATTCACCATAACCAGTTACTGATGACCAAATTTGGAAAAATTTTGTGTTTAACGAGGAAATGACGTCAAACATGCAGCGTTTTTCGAAGGTTAAGGCACCGGTAACCGAGAAGACCTGGGGACGAGGTTGAGTTGTTTTGATTGTGAACTTGAAAAATGGCAGACATTTCACTCGTTTCAAGAGTAAGAACTAGGCAAAAACATAGCTAAAAACATGGCAATAACATCTGCTATGACATCTGCTATTTGGAGAATATCTGCGGAGCTGGACAAACCTAAACGTGCACTATCGAAGATGAACTTAACATCGAGGGATCGTTGGAGGTTAGCATATTTTAGCCATGTTTTTAAACTAGGAATTATTTTGAATTTGAATAATAAAACAATTATTGAATTCGGCCTTCGTATCATATGAAGAATTATGGAGATCTCGGAGGGTGTTATCCGCCTTGGCCTACCACCTCGACGAATAACACCCTCCTTGATCTCCATAATTCTTCATAAGATACTCAGCCTCATTCATTAATTGTTAAATAATAGTATTATTAAAAGCATGTGTTACCTCCATAAACATCATCCACACATAGAACATGCTCTCCAGTCTTAAGAAGATGTGTCAAGAGCATGGTTGCTGATAAACCTGATGCAGTGGCTAAGCCTAAGGAGATTATAAGGGAATTAAATCATTACAGCTGTTCTGTGAAAGTACCCTATGCTAAATCCTCTATTAACCCTTTAAACCCTGAGATCAAAATTTGAATTCTCATTTGTTGCTCCTACTCATTTCCTACAGAAGTAATGGGGAGAAGTTGATAAAATATCAAGAAAATTTGAACTGTGTGATCATGTCCGTAATTCTCATGACCACTCTGTTTTACAGAGCACTGATATTACAAGGAGAAATTTGATGCTGATCACTCCTAGGGCTTAAAGGGTTAAGCCCCCTGGTATGTATTAAACAGTGCTGGATCCAGACCTTGAGATAAGGGGGGCCCAGTCTCTTAAAAAAATTTTTTTGGCTGTTCAGGCCTCAGTTTGGTTCAAAAATAAGAGGGGTGGGGGGCTGGATCCGCCACTGTTAAACACGACCGTTACCAAAATATAGATCATTGAAAGGTTCCAGATGACTACTAGGCCGTCTGAAGTATAGGATTTCACAATGTTGAAATAACTTGTTATGCGAACGCTGATATCAAACAAAAAAACAGAGTGTGTTCAAAATCCGGATCTTGTGTTACACGTGGCCTTATAAAAACACAATATCACACAGTCAAACTAGAGAAAATCTCACCATGTTTTGCCCCCTCTAAAGCGGCAACACAGGCTTCGAAGCAATTCCTTGTTGGGTTTCCCGATCGAGAATATTCAAATCCCTATTAACAGATATAAATATCACGATCATAACAGAAGGTTAATTAATAACATTCTATGCAACATGTCTATTGCGTAAGAAGATTGAGGTTACTGTAAACTTACGCGATGTTCGCCCGGGGCATCTTGTTTAAAAGTTGAAGCCATTGAAATCGGTGGCACTACTGCCCTAGAATTCCACTGCTCTGGTTCTTGACCAGCATGGATCGCCAGGGTACCGAAATGAGGAAAAGAATCTCCCATCTTTTGAGCAGTCGACTCGTTCGCCAGTTTAGAACAAGAGAAAGAGAGAGACCGGGCGCTGATATGACGTAAGAATACCCTTGCTTTGTTGCATCTGCAAAGCATTCCAGCTTCTTCTTCGACGAACTGGAAAAAAGCTTAACTGAAAACAACTATTCCTTACCGAACATTTCCACAATGCTTCAACCTTAGCTTATTTTCTCCATGTGCAGCAAGAGATCGAAAGATAATTGACCAGCTCACAGCCCCAACCGTCCGTCCGTCCCCCTCCCCTCCCCTCACACAGGTTATCTTTATCTTTTTAAAACAGATCCCCTACCATTCTAAGTAAAGAAAAAATACAACACTGCAGAGATGTCCTAGACTCTTTTTGAATTAATGAATTAGTTTGTAGCGTGACTTTAACAAAGTTTAGAGCAAAATTGACAATTTGAAAAATGAATAAAATCCGCTCTGAGTCTCAAGATGAGAGGAGATTAGCCACTAGTCACCAGTCTCTTAGCTAATTGTTCACTTTCAAGATGGCCGCTTCCAGAAGCTCAAAGACGAAGATGAAAGTATTTTTCCCCAGCCACTGTCTTACTGAGAGTAGAGGATTGATCATTGGATGGAAGTTAGAAAAGGAGAACATATTCGTTGTAGGAACAGTTTTTACTCCGCCAAAGAACTCGTGGAACGTGCATTCTCTTTCGGAGATGTTGAATGGCAGTAACTTGATTTCCTCGTGTGTTCTTGGTGTCTGGCTGAATGAAAATGAAAATTATTCGGAGAATATATCATCTGAAGTGTTGGCTGTAGCGAAAACGATTTCACTTACTGAAGATACTATTGTCTTACATTTGCCAAAACAATGCAGAGTTCCTCGTTTATTCATTGTTGGCGAAAAGTTGAAACCAGATGGTTCTGTGGTAATTTTGTACAAGCAACCATCAAGCAATGCGTATTTAACTCATAGACCCCCAGATGATAAAACAGATAATGTTTGGAAAAAATTATTGCGCCAAGAAGAAAATCCTCCGACAGAAATGTCTAATGTACTTGACTTTATAAACAAATCTCGCATCGAAGAAGGTAACCTCCTTGCACTGCTTGAAACCAGAAGTCATCCAACATATTGCAGTAATTTTTTGCAGATACCTTTTGAAGCTTTAAGAAAGTTTTGTGAAATTTTTTCTCAAATTGGAAGGCACTCTGTTTGGGCCATGAAGATACTAAAATTCCTGTCAAGGTTATCGACAGTTATTTTACAGTCATGTGTCCGTTTCAATCAAGTGATGGCTTTG
Source organism: Porites lutea (assembly GCF_958299795.1). NCBI lineage: Eukaryota > Metazoa > Cnidaria > Anthozoa > Scleractinia > Poritidae > Porites > Porites lutea. The sequence goes on from NC_133212.1 coordinate 15,366,938, forward strand.
TGTACATGTGTTGCCCACTCGAAAAGTGCAGAGGGTGAGCAAAATTCCACACAGTCCACAAATTTTTCCAGAAAAGTCACAAAAAATGAAAAGAAGACTGATCAATGCAGAGTGTTTCCAGTCGTGTGGTTTGGCAGTCTGTTCACGGTGGTATCAATTGACATTGTTCTGGGACTGCTCATTGTCTCATGGCTCTTTGCAAATGGCTACAATGCATGTGCAACTAATTTTCTGATGGAAAAGACCGACACTGTAGTGGAATTCCTGAGTCAGTTGTTGGATTGGTTAAAAGGGGCTCCTGCTGGCTTAAAACTGAATAAACATCTTGCAGAATATCTCAGCATGTTCTTTTTGTATCATATCTATCTCTGGCAAATCTACCTGAGTTGTATTGAGCCTTATCTACAAGTGATCACCAGTTTAATCATCATGTCTGGTTGCTTAGGAGTAACATTCCTGTTGTCCTTGATCTCTGATGTGTTGTCTGTTGTTACTCTTCATATTTACTGTTTTTATGTGTATGCTGCCAGGCTTTACAACTTCCAGCTTAAGAAGCTGATCACTCTCTTCAGGCTTTTCACCGGTAAGGGATATGCTTGGGTTTCAAGGTTTGTTATGGACACCAAAAGATTTAAGCACTGTATTAGTAAAACAGTATTTCATTAAAACTAACACATGCTGATAATTTTCACATTTCAGGCAGCTAAAAGAAATGCTAACTACTTAAGTGAAGGCTCTTACTTGAGTAGAATTCTCATTAGGATGTCATTCTGTAAAATGAAACCAAATGAGAAATTTAAGCTTCTAGAGCCCTGACCAACACATCTTAGAGCAAAATATTATAGTAGAATACACCAGAGTCAATGCAAGAAAGGAAAAACATTTTTTGAGGATGTTCAGAAAGTGAACTTAGAACTTGTCAGAGCATCATAGGATACATGTATCTGTGGATGTTGTTGAATATGAATAGGCCCTTTGTGATAAATCCTGGCACTATCAGGACAAAAAAGTCACACCTATGGCTGAAAAATGTCAACAGGTATAATAAATTTAGAGAAAGTGACCTGACCTAGCAGAAGGGATACTTTTCCCCTATATCTATGCTGGTGACTTGTGATATCCTTTATTACTATTTGAGAAACTGAAGGGGAGTGAAGGGCCCACTCTCTTAGTTTGGCTAAGAGAGTGGGAATTATTTCGGCTGGAGCACTTACACACGGGCATTTCATTATGTGAACATCTCACCAGTTCAGTGCCATTAAGGAAAGGGAAGTCACATCATCCTCATCATCATCATCATCATCATCATTAGCATCATCATCATGTCTTACGGTGACAGGCATCAACTTGCAATTCCATTAGAGTCCCATCATACAGTTTACATTGTTCTGGTACAAGTACATTGTAGATGTTGTGATTCAATTTTTATCATTGTTTTTTATTTTGGATATGGTGATGAGTTTTTAAGAAAGGAAAATAAAAGAGGAAATTAATTTTGTGTGAATGGAATAAAATTTATAAGTAAATAAGTATAAAGTAGATTATAATAGAACCATGGATAAAATTGAACTACAAGACAATTTTGTTTTTACTTATAACATCTTACCAAATCCTTTTCCACCCTAGGTAGGAGGTGGAATGTTGAGACAAACCAAATTGAAAATGTTCCATTCAAGGCAGACAGACTGTTTGTGGGTACCCTGTGCTTCACAGTGCTGCTCTTCCTGTTGCCAACAACTACTATGTACTATGTTGTGTTTACTGTGCTGCGGCTCATTGTATTGTTTGTTAAAGGCATCATTGCCAAAGCTATTGATACAATGAACAGTCTTCCAGTGTTTGCACTGACTATTACTTGTGTGAGACCTGACTTAATACCAGGTACGTGTGGCATTAACTGTAGATTATTTTACAAAAGAAATTGTCCTAGCTTGTGTAGCGGGTGTTTTTTTTGGTGTGTTTTTGATTTGTGCTTGGTAAAGTAAGAGACAAAGTTATGGGAAAGCTATACAGATGTCAAGCAAGAAAATGATGGGGGAGGGGTCAGGTGAAAAGGGCAGAGAGAATGTTGTTTCTCTCACCTGTCACTCCCTTCCCCCACTGTTTTCTCATTTGAATGAAAACCACACCAAAAAAAACTGCATGCCATACAGACTAAAGCTACCTCTTCCAGAAATAACAGTTTTTATTTATTTATTCTTATTTTTATATGTCTGCTTCTCTGCAAATGGCCCTTATGCATGATTACATTAGATGGGCAAATTTCACCACCAAGCTCCTCGTTTTTAAGCAAAATTCTTTGCATCTGCACTCTTTCTGCATGGGTGTTCTTTTCAAATATACTGCCTTGGAAATTCATCGACATGTAAAACATGCATTGTTATTTATTGAAAACGAGACTTGGTGGTGAAATGTACTCGTTTGATATAGACATGCATAAGGGCTATCATCTTGTGGTTTGCACCCCAGCTTTGCCACCCACTGTAATTTTGAAGATAATGGACTCAATCAATCATCTCATTTCTTTCCAGGCGGTGTAAATTATGAATTGCTGGAGTCACCAGATTCCTCTGATACAGGACTCAACATTTTTCATGACAGCTTCATCAGAAAGTTAAGTGGACCCATACCATCTGTGTGCCTTCTACTTCGTAACCAACCCCTCCCTATTACACAGCTCTTATGCCGCCCACTAATAGAGGAGTTCCCTGGTTATGATGACCACAAACAGGATTGCTCCGCACTGCTGGGAAAATTAGCAAAAGGAGAATTGATTTACCCCTGGGTAAAGCCCAGGCATTCCAAGTAAAAGTTTTAGACACTACTGTGGTTAATAGAGAATTGAGAGGTGCTTCAAATACTGAAAAAAAGAGCAATACCCTGGAACTCTGTTCGCCCATCGTTGAGCCATGAGAATGGTCTGAATTTTTTTCAGATATCCAAATGTAGTACAAGGCTAGGATTATAGAAAAATAGCGACTTTAATATAGCTAACATTGAAACTAGTAACAGAATTCTTCCTCGGAGCCAGTGATATTCTAAAAGAAAATATATAAAAAGCTCCTTTACTTTACATTAAATTTTGTAATGGTTAACTAGTACATGCAATACCAATAAACTGTGTAATAAGGCTTTAACAGCAACTTTAATAAGGCTACATTTATGTTGAAACTAGTAACAAAAGTCTTCCTCGGGGCCAGTGTTATTCTAACAGGAAATATATAAAGGCTTCTTTCATTTACATTTGCAATGGTTAACTAGTATACGCAATACTGCAGGTAAATGGTGCAACTGATTAATGGTCTTGAAAAATGCCATTTGATAATATACATACCAAGTGAGTGCTGACTTTTTTAATGTATGCACTGTGAATATGCTCAGCAGTTGACACTGTCCACTTCAATAATAAAGCTCTTTCCTTTAAGTTGCCCTTGTTGTCTTTAACAAAACAACAGTTGCAAATGACAATGATTCAAATCAGTTTTCGCATTTCATCTCACTTATTTGTCAACAAATTTCAACTGCAGTCACTTAAATTCCTTTTCAAATATTTTAGTTTACTATTTAAAAAATTGTTATGTTTGTAAAATCAAGGAATTATAGGTGAAGACTGAAGGTTAATTTAGTGCCACTCAATGTCTATATTTCCTTCTGTATAATTAATATTTTTAAATAGCTGTAGCCTTACTCAACCACCATGCCATCAGGCCCCAAGTTTAACAGCGTCTATTTCCATTTTGTGTTTCAAATCATTCCACTGTGTCGCTAACATAACAGCCTAACCCTAACAACATGTATAATCAGGAGGCATTGGTATAGAATAATATTACTCCTAAAAAAAGACTCTTGTTTGTTTGTTAAGGTTACTGTCCTAAAAAAACTTTTGCACAATACCAGTTCATACCATCCTGTTTGAGGAAAGTGTGAAAAAATTGTGAGGAGAGGTACCAGTTCCACAGTTCCCTCCTTGCCCTTTCCCCCCATTTCTATCGCCCCTTCCCCTCTTGCCCGAAGGCCTGATCACAGGCTACCTAAGAATTATCCTACAGTGTGCTGAAGATAATTGTAGGAAACTGGCCACTGCTTACATTAGTTCCATTCCTAGAAGAAACTGAACAGCTAAATAAAAATTGGATTCTTTTAACTTTTACGAACTTTTTCCCTGTAGTCATATGCCATGATGGTGGGCCCTGAATAAGTGATACAATCTCATATCTTTTACCCTTCTCAAGGCAAACAGGGTGATCAAACCGGACATCAAATCCGTAGTAACCTTTTCTCTCATCTTCCTTTGAGGAATACATTCCTGTCTGTTTTACCAGAGAAAAACCATTTCCCACATCTTTCACTTCTAATGAAACTGTGTATTTGCCACCTTCACTACCAAAATGCTGCACTCCATGTAACATGACAGGTTTACTGACAGTAAGTTTAAGGGCATCAGAATTACCACGATAGTAGTACCAGGCACCATCAGGCATTTCGGGCGAGCTTACTTCCGTAAATCTGTAAACCCGATGCAAATGCTCAGTTTTACGCTGTCTAGGGGAATGCATGAATGGTAAAGAAGACTCTAAACCGACACCACCGTAGTGTTTCATCATGAAACCAATCTCTTTTTTAGTCAGAATATCACAATCCACAACAACTGAAGCAAACTCCTTCTGCGACATCACTGGAAACCTTATGGCTTTCACAATTTTCTCGCCAAGAATCCTTCTTTTGACCACGCCATCAGGGGTTAGCCCTTGCTTTTCCACTTCTTTAGTGGCCCAGCGATCAACAGCCTTGAATAAATCCACTTCCTTTACACTCAAGCTCTCCCTTTTCACCACAGACTCAACAACAGATCTCTCAAGCGTGACAAATTCTTCAGAAGTCAGAGCATTCTCGGTTTGCGCCTCAATTACTTCCCAACACCGTTCTTCCAAATCTTTATCCTCAAATTTCTGAGCTTGAAACAGGACAGAGAACACATTCGACGCCCCTAGATGTTCCTGAAGATATGCTGTACACTTATCGGCGAGTGAAGGGACCAGGTATTTCTTTGCCAAGTACAGAACTTGCATGACATTACTTCTGCTTAAGTTCACTTCATCGCTGTACAGAAAACGAAACAACTCTAACAGACTCTCATAATCACAGTCAGGCAATTGAACAGTGTCTGCAGCCTCCGCCATTTCACCGTAGAACATGTCATAGAAAACAGGACTGCTGATTGCAAGTACAAACTTGTGAGCTGGAATCATGCACTTCCGACTCTTCCGGCTTTCACTTTGGTTGTGCGACGCAGGAACTACAAACTTCACATCACTTAATAATTCGTTATTGAAAATAAATTTGGTTCTCTCGCAGATAGTTGGGCGAATAGTCTGCCAGTTATATTTATCGTCAAAAGACTGAAGAAAAGCCATTGCAACTTTCTTTGGGTTTCCCCAGGGTCTTCTCGCTTTCTATAGACTATAGCCCAGGGCTCTCACGGGTTTGCCACAGGTATCCCATTCTTTGTTTGAGTATGCAGTTTTTGTTCCTTTTCCTGGCGTCAATTTAATAATACTGTAAAATTCCGAAAATAAGCCCCGGGGCTTATATTATTCAAAGACTCTTTTTGAGGGGCTTATATTCGGAGGGGCTTATCTACGGAGGGAGATTTGTGTTTCAAAATCAACTGGGCTAGCCTTACAGTTGGAGGTAAATCTACCTTTTTTGCTTTGTTTTTCTTTGCATTTGAGGGCAATTTTCCAAGTACAAGCCGCAAGGGGCTTATATCTGGAGGGGCGATTTAACGGAGGGTTTTTGCGTTACCGGTTAAGGGGGCTTATATTTGGAGGGGCTTATACATGGAGGGGCTTATTTCCAGAATTTTACGGTACTTTGACAAGTAATATACAAGCGTAGCTATTGTTTCCAGACTCCAAAACACTCAAAATTACACTGGCAAAAGTTTTATAAAATGGACCCCTGTTGCACTAACCTGAGATCAGGCCCAGTTTTAGCGGTTCTCATTCACTCTCTCTAACGGCTACCGCTCTCTCGCCTTACCCGCCTTAATGTTATCCAAAGCGAAACGAAAATTGAGCCTGGTCTCAGATTTCTGTTGCACGAACGCTCAGGTTCGGTGGGACTGAGACTGACAAACAAACGCTGTCTTAACCGCTTACCTCGCAAAGAATACTAATACTGATCTACCGTCTTCAAAATTCTTCAGGAACGTTCCGATTAATTTATACTCAAGAAAACAATCACTTTACCGATAAACGTTAGAAATTTTTACCATGTTTTTAATTAGAAGCCTAATCTAGGATCCTAGCTGAAACGGGAGCAACAGCGTGAAATCAAAGAAAGATCAAAAATTCACTGGTCAGTGACTGGTTACCTTTATGCGTGCCAAACAAACTAACTGTGAAAAAAAATAAGAGAATTGCTTATATTTTGCGGCAGGCCAACCCAATGCAGTAATCAGGAGGAGATAAACAGTCCTGGGAAGTCACAGCTGGCTTTGTTTTAACTTGTTATCGATCAAGAAAATTAAGATGAAACGATAGTGTTTTTCAGTCATCAAAAGAAGTAGAAGTGCAAAACCGCTCTGTATGCTATAAATTCTGAGCGTTAAACTTTCACGCCAAAGCCGTGCAACCTGCAGCTAGTCGCTTGAATCAAAATGTATCTGGCCTTCCCGTGGGGTTCGCGCAAATATTCCGAAGATCTCCAGTCTCAGCCGGCAAAGTTGACTTAGCTGTGTTCATCGGCTACATCCTTTTGCGCCAGCACAAAAACCATACCGGATAGGGCCTCTATTAACACTTGGGAACTGTGATTTCGGCGTAATTTCTGTAACGGAGCAAAGCTGATGAGCCACGCCGATCCCTAAAGTGGAGACTCAAAGATCGGGAGAGGTGTCTGTTCGAAATTCTGTTCAGTGTAGCCTCAGTGTAGTCTACTGAATAAATTAAAAATTCCTCCTGCTTAGAGAATTGTTAAACCAATTTGAGACTTTCATTAAGATGTTGAACTTTATCGCACAACCAAAACGCCGAGACGAGGCATGAGTAAACCACAGCTTAAGCGAGGCTAACATTCCAATTAATACCAATAGGTCCAATGGTAAACGACAACTTTAACGAGGCTAACATTCTAAACAGGTCCGATAGTCTTTCTCAGTGCCGTTGTCTCAACAAAATATCGGTAAAGATTCCTTTTAAAGTTGTCAATGGTATAACTAGTAATTTGGGTCGGCCTTAACTCGAATCAGGTTCAGCTCATGTATAAAGTTCGGCGTCTGAACCGGGCCTTATTCGTACTTAATTTTGCGCGTCTTTAATTTCGCGATTTCGCGATTGTGAAAAAAATTGCGATGAAATTAAAGCCTCGCGAATAAAAATCCTCGCGAAATTTACACACAAGAAATTAAATACCATAGTAAGAAATCTGAATCACAAAAAACTTGATCAACATGATCAACAACGACATGTACAGCTTATGTATCGACATAAATAATAAATTATTCCCTGGTAAGCTCCATTTTGCATCTTGTCAAGAGTGATCAATAAAGGTAATTTGCAAAGATTTCACATGAATATATCGAGCAGGAAATCTAACTACTCATCTTCATCTGAAGATGATTTGACTGTTAATAGAGAAGCAAAACAGTTTATGAAAGACCAATTCACGTCTTGGTAATCGGCGCAAATTCAAAGTCAACTAGATTCAGGGGTGATCCTCGATGATGTTGATGTTGACCTGCGACTCTCCGTTCTCAAACCAATTCATGCAACTTGGATTGTTAGCATGTACAACCATTTGTCTAGCTCTGAAGGCAGACAGTCATGATCAATTGCAAAAGGATGGAAGAAGGCTGGCGTAACTGACGTTGTTAGTGGCTCAAAGAAACTTCCACCGGAAGATCTCTTTGAAGACCTGGATGTTTAGGAACATTGCGGACTGTAGGACAATATGTACCTAATCTTAACTTGTTCCAGTTTGTTTAGAAAGGTTGTAGTTCAGACCTCATTTTTTTGAAAATAAAATGACGTTGAGAACCCTTTCGCGAAATTTAATGATCTTTTATCATTTTCCCCCATCGAAATCGCGAAAATCGCGAAATTAAGAGCGCGCGAAATTAAGTACGAATAAGGTATTACCTATACAACATTAGAAAATATGGGCCAAACCAGGAGCCCATCAAATGGAGCCTCTATCTCCATTAATTTCTTGAGTCAACCCTTTCCCGAGTAAATTTATAAATAGAACGGCTTGTTTCCCCCGAAAAGTGTCATATTTCCGTGAGTCTCGTATGTCACCGTGAAAAAAACGAAGTTGGATGAAGTCGAACTCAGAAGCCCATCGTTCGACCGTTTTCCTTTTTACTATACATCCATTTTTATGATTTTACAGCCTCTGGGATCTGGGTATCATGAAATAAAAGTTAATGAATTACCCGACTGAGCGATGGGACAAAGGAAGCGAACTGAAGATCACTGAAAGGTTATCTTTGCGAGTGTTTTTATTGGTCGTCATACATTCAACATGCAATCATGCACTTCGAAAAGAGTCGACGATTACGCGTTCTGTGGACGATTTGGAACTTTTCGATGATCAGCGCCGAAAAAGTGCCAGGATCATGATTTGATTTTTGTCATCACCTTGGAGTGGATTTCGCCAGTTAAGCAACGCGTGCAAAAGCGATGACCTAAGTAGCAACTAACGACGAATGCTTTATTTCCGAAATTTGAGAAATTGCAGTCTTCCTCTACATCACCATGAGAGTTGCCTGATAAAGCTGGCACTTGGAAAGTTGAACAGAAGAGAACAGTTGCTCGACCGTGAAGCTAACTCAAAAGTAATTTGCTAACGGAGGAATTTGTGACATCGCGCTCCAGTCCAAAGACCCACTTGTCTCAAGAAAAACAAAATGGATTGTATCTGCGACAAAAGAATTTATGATTGACTGACAGGACAATTCTCAGCAGTTAATGTAGAAGTTTAGGCTCAATTCTTTCCGTCGAATTCGCATCTGTACATCACTTTTGTGTGAGAAAACAATGGCTGGGCCCGGTGTTACAAAACATAGCAGGGAATCATCACACTAGCTGACGGACAAAACAACCACAAGGACTACAAGTATTTTTTCAGATAAACGGATTTCGGAAAAAAAAAACTTGAAAAACTAGAAATTTGATTAATATTGAGTCATTTAGCCGAAATAATAACCTTAACGCTTAAAAAAATTGGCTAAAGAAAACGAATTCTGTCAGAACTACAGACTGCCGGGTAGTAGTTAATCATTATGCATCTAACAGACCAGCTTCATGGTTTCTTAATGTGAGACAAGCAGCCAAAATCAAGATTAACATAGTCAGAGTTTAAAACTCTTCACAGTATAATCTACCGGCTAGAAAGAAAAGAAAGAAAATTTCTGAGGGAAGAAAACGCTATTAGCGTGACTTTAAAAGTCACGTTTCACTAGCTTATGATTGTGTTTGGCCTGTCAACACCGAATTTCCTGTTGTTTGATGAAGTACAATAGCAGTGTCAATTTGATTGGCTCTTCCCACCGTCGGCGCACGAAGTCTCCCTTGGGAACCGTTCTAATTATAAATCTACTCGGGAAAAGGTTGGCTCTAAGGGCTTGTATGGGAGATGGAGGCTCCATTTGATGGGCTCCTGGCCAAACACACAAAACGGTTAAAAATCCATTCTGGTCCTCCTTTCGAGAAGTGGGGAGACAGGAGTTTCAAAAGTTGTACCTGTACCTTGCGTTACTGGCTCCCACCCCTTTTTAAATATTAAGCATTTTTGCATATGAACAGAAACTCATAAGGGGTTGAAACGTGTAACTCGCGTTCAATGCTCGTAAATATTCACTTTTACCATATTTGGAAACCTTAGTGACGGATATCCATTTTCAACAAAACGGCTGCCGCGCGATCACCATGCAGATGTTTTAAGACAAGAGCTCTGCATTTCAAGGTTAAAAATACACCATTAAAAGACAAAAAATGGACAGATTAGAGAAAGTTCAAAAGAATGCTCAGCTTTCTTTTTGTGGAGGAAGGGAAGCTTTTCACCAAGAAATCGTCCTTCGAGGAATTCAACCTTGTGGGTTTACCTCGGTGTAAGAACCTGTGATACTTTTTCTTTGTTTCGCGCCTTTTGTTTTTCTAGGATCTATTGTGCTGACTTCTTTGTTTTCTTTGTTTTATGTCACCCTTGAGTTCAACAGGTTCTTACACCGAGGATGAGCCAACTTGTTTTCTTCACGGCGGAGCGCATGGTCTGTTAAATGCAACCAAGGCAGCGAAGTTTTTGCTGAATTTTCAGGTACATTTTGCACTCTATGGGTGGTAAGGCAATAATATCCTGCCAGGAGCCTGATCCCGCTCATTATTTCGGTAAGATTCCTGGTTTCAACCTTTGAAAGCTTTCTCGGCTTTTGGGAGTTTTTTCCCCGTTAGTCATTTTTTTAAGCGGGCGCGGGAACATGAAGTAAAATTATGTCACGTTGTTTACGAAGTTTGATTGGTCAGTTATCTCTTCTCATCGTTCCAAGTATGGTACTTTCGAAAATGAATAATCACGAGTATCGGACAAAGTAAATATATGAGAGTTACACGTTTCAATCCCTTATGAGTTTCTGATATTCATTAATTCCCTCCGTTTCTCCCGCCGGCTTCCCTAATTCCTTCCCTTATAGAAATATCTAGATTTTTTTCTTATTAATATTTTTGAAGCTATTACGACTGAATTACACTGATAAAAAGGTTGGTTAGATCACCGTCCTCTTTTCAGACTGAAAGGGACAATCTCGACCTCAAATGACCATATTACGCGAGGGGACTGGCGCGAGTTTAGAGTGGGAAGTCATAGCGGAGCTCTCGCGCGCGTAGCGCGCGCAGCGGAGCACCATAGGTAAAAAAAAGGTGGTAAACTACCCATCCGAGAAAATTGGGTAATCACGTGACCGTACGCCGACCGACCGATCGTCCGCTCGCACCACAGGCATACCAATGTAAAATAATTCAATCAACAGGTATGGCAACCCAAATGCAACTCAAGGTTTTATTTGGAAAGAAATCGTATGGCCGCCCGGACTTTTAGAAACAACCTCGTCCCCAGGGCTTTTCCCTTAAAAAATGGGTGGGGCGGGAAAAGGCGGGCCTTTTCCCGCCCCACCCATTTTTTAAGGGAAAAGCCCTGGGGACGAGGTTGTTTTCGCAAGAAAAGACAACAACAAAGTCGTGTCTTTTTGGACGTTATTTTTCACGTTTACACTCACGTGGATAACCGAGAAAGAGCTAGAGCGAGTGATTGAAAACAGAAGAGACGAATTTTGTAGGAAGAAAAACATGAAAACTCAAAGCGGCTGTGAGACAATAAGAAATGCTAGCAGCTAGCAAGGTCAAAATGAGCGGCAGTAAAAAATAAAAGCGAACATGAACACAGGAGACAAAATATTGGGTCAGCACATACGACAATTTCTCTATAAAAATAATGTGTAACTAGCAAGTTTGACGTTTTAGTCCTACAAAACAGCGTTGTAGTTGTGCAAAACAACGACAAAGAAAGAAAAAAAGCGTGCTGCACGTGCAATTTTTTTTTTGCTAATTAGATTTATTAATCTTGATGCCATTTTCATTGCCCTCCCCGTTTAGCATTACACGAGTTAATTTTTTTTTGTTTACAAGTGTTATTAACCAGAGCTTCGCTTTTAGCCCTGGCTAAATCTATATATTGATCATTGCCATTTAAATTGTACACTTTGTGGTCTACAAAAATGAGCTTTGTTACTGTAACCGCTTGATTAGGGTTTTAATAATTAGTTTTAAGATACCGTAAAATTCCGAAAGTAAGCCCCGGGGCTTATATTCTTCAAAGGCCCTTTTGAGGAGCTTATTTTTGGAGGGGCTTATATGTTTAGTAACTCATATTAGTGACTACAAACTGCCAACAGGTGCAAATGGCAATGATTTCAATCGGTTTCCACATTTTATCTCACTTCGTCAATAAACTTCGAGCTATCACTTAAATTGCTTTTCACTTTTATTTTAGCTTACTGGGGGATAAAACTTGAAACTGCTTATCTCTGTAAAACCAAGGAGTCGAGTTAAACGAGAGGAATGGAGTGGGCAACAAAAATTCCTCTTTTTACCTTTTCTGCGCATGATCAATTTCATTCTTCACTACTTTAACTTGAATGTAGTAATAAAACGTGAAAGAATTCCATAGTCCTACTTGATAGCCGAAAATTAACATGCTATTCGTTTTGCTTGGCAAATCATTTCAGTGAAGTGAAGCTACCGGTGTGTCGACACAGCGTGCAAAGAAAGTAGTGTCCGATAGCTCGGGGCTAGTGGATTTTGCTATCGGGCTAGTAAATTCTGTTTTCAACTTGCCCGACGGGTAAGTGATGTTTTTTGAAGAATTCAAATAACAGAAGAACTATGAAATCAATTCTGCTAGTCAAAAAGTTTTTGGGGCTAGTTAAAATGACGTCTGGGCTAGTAAATGCTAGCTTCAGCTTGCCCGAATGGCAAGCTGTAAAAATGATTTTCTTTGCACCCTGCGACAGCATACAGCCTAACCCTAACAACAGGTGGTAGGGAATATATGATTCGTTACTCCTAAAAAAGACTTTGGCTTGTTTGATTAAGTTCTTTTTCAATGAATAAACAAATCTGCAGACAACAATTATCAATATCGTCAGTTAAGAATTAAACGACACTCTGCTGAGAATACACTCTGCTGAAAATAAATGAAGGAAACTGGCCAAGGTTAACATCAGTTCCATTCCTAGAAGAAGCTGATTTGCTGAATGAAAACTGGATTCCTTCAACTTCGTCCGAGTTTTTGCCGTGTATCACACGCCACGATGGCGGGCCTTTGACAAGTGATACAATCTCATACGTTTTACCCTGGTCAAGGGAAACAGGGTGATCAAACATGACATCAAATCCATAGTAACCATTTGTCTCATCTTTCTTGGAGACAAACGTGCCCCTCGTTTTTGCCAGAGAATAACCATTTGCCACATCTTTCACTTCTAATGAAACACTGTAACATTTGTAACCTTCACCAAAATGCTGCACTCCATGTAAAGTGACAGGTTTACTGGCAGTAAGTTCAAGGGCATCAGATTCACCACGAGCGTAGTTCCAGGAGCCACGAAAGGAACCACGCGGCATTTCAGGCTGGCTTACATTTTCAAATCTGTAAACTCGATGCAAAGGCCAAGCATCACGCTGTCTAGACTGTCTAGGGGAATGCATGAATGGTAAATAAGTCTCTAAACCGACACCACCGTAGTGTTTCATCATCAAACCAATCTCTTTTTTAGTCAGAATGTCACAATCCACAACAACTGAAGCAAACTCCTTCTGCGACATCACTGGAAACCTTATTGCTTTCACAGTTTCCTCTCCAAGAATCCTTCTTTTGACCACGCCATCAAGGGTAAGCCCTTGCCTTTCCACTTCTTTAGTGGCCCAGCGATCAACAGCCTTGAATAAATCCACTTCCTTTACATTCAATCTCTCCCTTTTCGCAACAGACTCAACAACAGATCTCTCAAGCGTGTCAAATTCTTCCGACATCAAAGCATTCTCGGTTTGTGTCTCAATTACTTCCCAGCACCGTTTTTCCAAATCTTTATCCTCAAATTTCTGAGCTTGCGGCAGAACAGAGAACACATTCGACGCCTCTAGATGGTCCCGAAGATATTCAGTGCACTTATCAGCGAGTGAAGGTACCAGATATTTCTTTGCCAAGTAGAGAACTTGCAAGACATTACTTCCGCTCAATTTCACTTTATCGCTGTACAGAAAACGAAACAACTCCAAGAGACTCGCATAATCACAGTCAGGCAGTTGAATAGTGCCTGAAGTCTCCGCCATTTCACCGTAGAACATGGCATAGAAAACAGGACTGCTGATTGCAAGTATAAACTTGTGAGCTGGAATGCACTTCTGAATCTTCCGGCTTTCACTTTCGTCATGCAAAGCAGGAACTACGAACTTCACATCGCTCAATAACTCGTTATTGAAAATAAATTTGGTTCTTTCGCTGATAGTTGAGCGTTTTGTCTGCCAGTTATCATCAAGAGTAGCCATTGTAGTGATTGCACCTTTCTGATTACAAGATATACGTAGCTTGCACTGTCGTCAACCTTCCCGTCCTCTCAAGTATGACCTCAAGTATATATATATAATCTAGTACCCAGGTTCTTCTCGGTTTTGGGACAGGTATTACCCATTCTTTGTTTTTCGCGTAAAGAGTAACAAATAGGGCCACACTAGACAAACCAGTAATTTCGTGTTTAGAATAACATCTTTATTATACCTATGATTTATTCGGCAGAAGTAACGGATAAAAAAGATAAGGTAGGCATGAGCATAAAATGTGCACAGCAACTTTTCAGCAGCTTTTGAAGTTTGAGCAACTTCAAAATTAAAGCCACCACCATCTTCCAACCACACCTTATTTCATGAACTGGATAAGGGGTTCCCTGGTGGTGGTTAACTGTATAAGTCATCGATATAAACTAGCTATAATTCTGGCGGTAGCTGTTACTTAGCCTCCATAGCAAGCGTTTCCGTTTGGTTTCACAGCAAAAAATTACCGCTGGACAGGATTTTCAGATTTGACCGTGCAACATGGAACGAGGGCAAGCCCTATTTTTTTAGGCGGTGTTTGACTCTCGTTTCTTTTTCTTTGCTCTGAAACTGCACGGAAATGCTTGCTACGCAAGCTAACTATTACTGAAGAAATAGGCCCCTTCAGGTTCTGTGTCCTGTAAGAATAAGTTTATTGCACTCTATACCTAAAAACATGGATTTGACAGCTAAACCAGAAAAAAAATAATACTGAAAGTTTTTGTAACAAATGGAAAAAAATTTCTTACTTTATTCCTTAACTGTTTTAAGAATTTACATATAATAATATAAAAATAATACATGTCTTTCCCCACCTCCTTATCCTATTAGTATTGCAAAACACTTGTCGCAAATATGATAACAACATTTTCCATCATCTGTTGCCATCTTCCGGTTGTTGTCTATACATTGACCTCCACAGCCTCCAGGAGCCATGCATGCACATTGCTCTACAGCCAGGAGAGCTCAACACTCGGTTACATGTAGTGCATCTCTCTTGAGGGGTCTCTGCAGTGGCAGTATTAATGATACCCATGATTCCATCTGCTACTGCAAATGCATTACCTACACCAGTGCTCCTGTCTAGATCAGAAGAAAGGGCTATTTTTAGTCCCCAAAAGGTTCCTTTGTTGATATCATAAACAACTGTCCATAAGCGACCGCCCTGATTGGGAAGATTTTAATATTAGTGGACACTTATGGTTGGAGGCGGCCGTTTAAAAGAATCAAACAAGACGGGGTCTCTTACAGGAAGCAGAGGTCCAGAAACATCTCATCCTCTTTTTGAAAGTCGAAGATTATAAGATTCATGCAATAATTTTTCCATGTTAAGATAGTAATTTTTAGTCCATGTTGTCACTGAAAGTTCTTAATAAAAGCCCCCTGAGGGTGGGTAGGTATGTAGGAGGCAATGTCCCTTTTTTACTTGTCTTAGATGCTGTCCCACAGTTTCAACCGATCCACATTTACAGCTGACTATGTACACAGGCCTTGCTTAGTTTTTTTTGTTTTCTTTCTTTAAGTGTTTGTATACGTGTGTATTTCTTTATCTAATGTACATGTAAATTTTTTTTCCGCATAGCCAGCCACTTAGCGTAACTAGCAATTGCGTTTTTTAAGTTGCTGTGCTCCCTTAATCTTGCTAATTGTCAACATGTAATTTACTTTAAATTTTTCCCAGGGCACTAATAAAGATTGATTGTTGTTGATTGTTGTCACTCTTTGTGTCATTTGTCGCCACAAGGCTTATCCCCTGTGAGGAAAATTTCTGTGAAATTTCCAAGGATCTGCTGGAAAATATTTTGGTGGAAAGTACGGAAAAGTGGTACATGGTCATGATTTCCACTTGAATGTTCAAGTCAAATTTGTTTTTCTTGGCATATACCTCTAACCTGTTTGAGAAATGATTCTCATAGACCTCTTTGAAAATGGTGGCCTATTACCTTAATGTATTCTTTTAGTTGTATAATAATTAGCCTTTCTGACCTCGTTTGAAAGTAAGGATTCTTTTGTATTTTTCACATGCTAAAAAGGTCAGAAAGGCTAATTATCATACATATAGCAGAATACATCAATAGGCTGCTATTATGAAAGAGATCTATTAGGAAATGGCTTAGCCTGTTCCACTCCCCTTTTCCCAAATCACGTGCTCATATTTTCGTGTGCCTTTCACTTGTGCGTCATCCTCACTATCCAAGAGCCTGGAACAAGCTAAGAATGGCTCAAAAGATCTCTCTCCCTGCTTATGCTAGGCACCAAAGCGTTGTTTAAACATTAGATTAATTACATCACAAGAGGTACAAGATGAATGGCTCCATGGGGCCTGTATTGGCTGGCATGGTTTTTAATGAGTTACAATAACAGAACTTCAATTAGCAGTGAAAATTCTAAGACGACGAACGCAAATAACTTTATCTGCTCCTTCAAGAATATCTTAATCCTGCAACCCTTCATCTACGTTCGTCTCTTTGTAAGCCTTTCTTGCGAGTACAGTTGGTGAAAGACCTCAGCTTTTTAAATAAGAAATCCAACCTGGTTAATTTCTGTATTTTTTCCAATTCTGTTTTCAGGTGGAGTTGGAACAAGCATTGGATCCGCTTAAAACATGCAAGAGTTCCCGCCCCGACAACCCAGTCAGGTAAATCGTTCCATCCTTTTACAATTCTCACAAAAACTGAATATTTGTAGCAATAATTAGAACTAGATGCTTGAAACTTCAACTTGCAATTATGATTACGTCTTATTCATTTTGATGCAAACTGGAAAAGGTCTTGAAATTCGAGATTACTTAAAGAAAATATACATTTATGGCTCTTGATTTATAACACTTGATCAGAGAAAAAGACAATATTCTTTGATGGTGACCACTTTAAAATGGGACAACGTTCCTCGTAGTCCATTTCGCCTCTCTTTTGGCCTAGAGCCAGTCTCAAAGCTCTCCTTTGGAATTTTTCTAGAGAAACGATGTCCTTTACTTGGAAGGGGCACCACACTGGGGCCGCATACTCCAGTATTGGCCTTACTATTATAAATAGCAAAGGGAATTTGTTTACACTATTAGACCCAAGCACGCGCTTAAAGACCCCGAGGACTTTGTTGGCTTTATTGACGACTATGTAAATATGATTGCTCCATGACAGATCGTACGATATTGTAATACCGAGATCTTTGATGTTTTTCACACTCTTTAGAATTTCACCATTTGGATCACGTGTAAATAGCTTTTGACAAGAGCATTTTGACAAGTCAGGATGCCAGGATTGGTATGCAACATTTCATGATCCCTGGGGAGGGGGGCATTTCCTTATAAGAGACTAATGAGGATGTGCTGCTGGATGGGGACGCATTTTCAATAGAGTTACCAGCATGGGGTCGTTTATTTTCGGATTTTTGAGGTAAGAAAGTTCTTCATATTTACGGTTAGCAAACGTACCAGAATATTTGTACTGTAGGTGAAAAGTAAAGTGTTCCTGATTCAGTAATATTTATTTTAAAATGGGTCAATTCATTTTAGGATGAAATTTAAAGGATTTTTAAACGATTGATATATAGAGAATACTTCATGGAAAGTGCGGGCGTACGGTATTTACGCACAAGTTGTTGACGTATCAGAAATCGAACGAGTGAGCGCAGCGAAGGAGTGAGATTTCTGATACAAAAACAACGAGTGCGTAAATACCGTACAAAGCACTTTCCATGTGGTATTGTGTTTATTATATATATACTGAGATTTTAATTCTTGTTTATCGTCTTTAATGACAGACCAAGACAAAACTCTGTTACATGAATTCAAGTTAAAAACTCATGCAAGGAGTATAACATAAACTTGAATTTCTGCCTGAAATTTAACATTACAGCAAGCAAATAATGTTAAAATATTATTTCTAAACTTTAATCCGAGTCGGACTCCTCAATTCGGATTCTCTTCCACCTTTTTGCGGTGGTTTCGGTGACGGAACTCCTGGTTTGAATGGTCGGCGAGGTAGTAAGCGCATTAATGGCAATCGTAAATTGTCCTCCACTTATTACTGCTCCATCAAAAAAACTCATCGGGGTTTTACTAGTGCAAGTGCTCGCAGCAGCAGTTTCATCAGTTGCAGTAGTTACTTGTGTTTGCGACGATGCTCGGCTTAAGATGCCTGATATGTTTTTTTGTTGATTTAGGTTCAAGCTACTATAGTTTGTTATGCTTTGCACGTTCTTGTGCCCGCTTAACTGCATTATATGCGTTGGCGGAATTTCACTGTCATTAAGTTTTTGAATCATGTGTTTACGAGCACTATGGTTCGTGAGTCGCTCGTTGTTGATGTTTGCTTTTGAAGCCATTGTTTTCATCAAAGTGTTTAATTTATTTACACCCATAGGTGCCGATTTGAACCAGTGTTTTTTGGAGCCGTCTGTTTTCGTGTGGTTTATTCCCAAGTAGAATGGCGAATCGTCAGCCATCATGTTTTCCGGTCGCTTTTCACGGTAAATTTTGTACGCCACGACAGGATCTCGTTCATCACCAGTTGAAAACATTTTCGGGGAGACTTTTCGAACGTTTGAGGCGTCTACTCCAGACCTTGTTTTTGTCTGTCTTTCATTGTAATTTGGATAGTCGTTACCTTGTGCGTCCTTACAAAGCTTTACATCTCCCCAGCACAAATCCCTATGCTCTTGACAACCACGCATTCCAAAATGAATGGTGTTGTTCAGCCAAACAGTATTCAACAATGATTCAGCAGAAGAAACTCCAAGCAAATTGTTTTCGTGAAGTATATCGACTTCTTCGTCCGTGATAGCCACAGCGGCTTTGTCCTTGTTGCCTCGGCCTGCTTTCTTCAGCTCTTCTTTGTTTAGCCTGTAAACACTTTCTAAACAATTCAAATTCTTTATCGTTAATGATACTCTTAGTATAATTATTTTTCTTCAAATGTCTTTCAATACTTGAAACAAGGCATCTTAAACTTGAAGGCTCATAATCCTCTCCGTCTTTACGTCTCACAGAACGAATAAACTCCGCAAGGTGCTTGTTTAATTCTGCGGGCCCTATGTATTGCACTTCTCGCTCGTCGTTCTTTTCGTTTCTCAAAAACGTTTCCAGCAATTTCACATCTCGTTTCGTTTTCTCTTTCGTATTCCTGTTTTCGAGACTTTCCACGTAATCCTCGACTGAAGTATCGTGATCAACAAACCTTTTCTCGTTCATGTTTTTAAGCTTCAACACTTGCGAAAGATTTCTTTAACAAAGTGAAATGCTGCCAGCTGAATGAAAATCACCTTGTTACGGCTCACACGTCAAAAAACATGATACGCAGCACCTGATTGGACGTATCGTTTTCCTCACACGTGGAAAAAGCAATACGCACCATTTGATTGGCTGTCGGGTTCTTAGACCAGCTTGTGAACCAAAGTTATTTCGCGCCTTTTCAATGGGTAAATCTCAGTACATATATAATAAAAGGTAGATACATAAATAGAAAGTGACTAAGTTGGGATCGCAAAAATTACATATTTGCTCAAAAGTGACTAAGATGGGGTCTACAACTGGCCAGAAAATAGACTATAATGGGGTAGGTGCTCTGACAGGCCAGCGGCACATACCCAGCAAAAATTAACCCAAGTAAAAGTTCGACGTCTGGCTCACTTAAGGTGATTCCATAGTAAAAGAACCTAACATACATTTTAGCTAAAACTTGGTACACTGATGTAACAAGTCAAGAAGATGATAAAAAAGTAATAAAAAGTGGAGGTCACCGTGCTCGTTTTGACGTCACAATGCTGACAAATACGGCTATTTAGGACCCTTTTACAAAAACCGCGGGCAGCGCAAAACTAGACAAAAAGGAGAAATTTTTTCGATGATGCATGTGACATCACACAGAATTTGACTTTAATGTATTGTTTATCCGCTTACGTACCAGAAAAATGCCTTTTAATGCCCTCGTTTTTACTTTACGCTCCAAAGTAGAATTAAATTGGACGCGCGCTTTTCGACCTGTGATGGCTCAATCCGTACAATTTAGTAAAATTGCCAAAAAACTGAACATAGATTTGTGCCAATTTTTTTCTCATCGAAAGGAAGCACTGTCCTTATTAAAATCATGAAATAAAAAATGGGGGTCACCGTACTCGTTTTTGCGGTAGAGCTGCAGAAAGTGCGCACCAAACGCATTTTCTCCGATTTTTGAGAGAGGACTGGGGCGAGTTTCAAAATATAATGTATGTGAAAGGGGAAAGAAAGTATTAAAAAATCCGTTTTTACAAAATTTACATCGAGATATCACATTTAGGACACAATGTGATAAAGAAAGTGTTTAAATGAAAATCAAAGTGAGTAAGCGCAAGTTAAACATCCACTATCGAGGTTCTCCGAGAGGAGGTCGAACTCAGCCACACGCGTACTGCTTACGTTATGCACATTCCCAACACACTGAGTCTCACCTCGGCAAGAAACAACAGCAAGCAAAAATTCCAATAGCGTTTCTTTTCAGTCAACTCCATTTTAATAATATTACTTCACATGCTCTTTTTTACGGCGGCCATCTTGTTATGCGCAGTAAGAGATGCGCAGTGCAAAACTAGGGAATCACCTTAAGTTTGTCTGAATGAGTCTGGATCGTCCAACAAGTTCTATCTGTGTGCTCCCGACGGATAGAATCCGTTGGAACAAACATCGACCATCACATGCCACGAACTAAACTAATAAATTAAAAATTTTATGATAATGCATATTTAGCCATATTCGGGAGAAAATTTATTACTGATCGGATTCAGTTGATTATAAAAGTCAACTCGTCCTAATTTCGACTTCTGATCCAACGGACTTTGGTTGTCTCATGAAAAGTTTGATGTTTGGTCTAGACCTTAGGGAGCTTTCCAAAAGTCAGACCTGTCGGCCAGACCAGTCGCGAAAAAACAAAAATATGCGCATCCATTTAGTGATTAAGGTGATTCCCAGGTTTTGCACTGCGCATCCCTTACTGAGCATAACAAGATGGCCGCCGTAAAAAGAGCATGTGAAGTAACATTATTAAAATGAAGTTGACTGAAGAGAAACGCTGTTGGAATTTTTTTGCCTGCGGTTGTTTCTTACCGAGTTGAGACTCAATGTGTCGGGAATATGCATAACGTAAGCAGTATGCGTGTTGCTGAGTTCGACTTCCTCACGGAAAACCTCGATACTGGATGATTAACTTGTGCTTACTCACTTTCTTTATCACATTGTGTCCTAAATGTGATATCTCGATGTAAATTCTGTAAAAACGGATTTTTTACTACATTCGTCCCCCTTTCACATACATTCTATTTTGAAACTCGCCCCAGTCCTCTCTCAAAAATCGAAGGAAATGCTTTTGGTGCGCACTTTCTGCAGCTCTACCGCAAAAACGAGTACGGTGATCCCCATTTTTTATTTCATGATTTTAATAAGTACAGTGCTTCCTTTCGATGAGAAAAAAATCGGCACAAATCTATGTTCAGTTATAAATTGTACGGATTGAGCCATCACGGGTCGAATAGCGCGTGTGCAATTTAATTCTACTTTGGACCGTAAAGAACAAACAAGGGCATTAAAAGGCATTTTTCCGGTATGTAAGTGGATAAACAATACAAGAAAGTCAAATTCTGTGCGATACCACACACGTCATCAAAAAAATCTCTCCTTTTTGTCTAGTTTTGGGTTGCGCGCGGTTTTTGTCAAAGGGTCCTAATAGCCGTATTTGTCAGCATTTTGACGTCAAAACAAGCAGGGTGAACCCCACTTTTTATTACTTTTTTATCATCCTCTTGACTTGTTACATCAGTGTACCAAGTTTTATCTACAATCTATGTTAGGTTCTTAGTCCGGTCCAATAGTTGAATTCTCCCTTTGACTTGACAAGTTCTGCCGGCCTGTTCTTATAAATGGTAAGTGCCCCTAGATTCACATGCCCGCAAATATACTAAGGAAAACAATGCATCTCACAAGTAGCCATGAAGAAAAAAAACGCGAACGATATAACCCACCTTAGTCATCAGCTTTGCAGCCGTTTTTAGGGTTGTCACGCAATGCTCCTCTTCAATATAAGACACGTGATGTGATTGGCTAGTTCCCGATGTCGCGAACAGTTTGGATATTATAACCAAATTGTCATTGGTCACATCAAGAGCCATATAAGAGAAAGTAATGTAGTTCGAAAGAAAGCAGCTGTTTACTGGGAAGGAGCGTTGCGTGAGGACCCACCGCCACCGAAATGATCCCCACCATCGAAATGATCTCCGCCACCGAAATGACCCCCAATCACCACCGAAATGATCCCCACCACCGAAATGATACCTATTCGCAATCGAAATGATCCCGTCTTAAATTTTCGGAACCTTGGCTTAAATGGACCTGGGACTTTGCTACCTATTCTAAATTCTTCGTTTATTCATGCAAACACGATTCTAAAAAGAGAAATAGAGAAAGCAATTAGACTGATAACAGTTCTATACACTGATTAAGAAGATTAATTTTCTTGCAAAAATATAAAAACAAATTCGAAGAAATAGAAGACATAAGTGAAATGCATCTTTTGAACAAGTATTGTCTAGTGTTAAACCAAAAAAAAAAAACAAACAAACAATTTACTGCAAAATAAAGAGCGGTAAAAAGGTAAATTACACACCGTAAAAAAGATGCAATATAAATAAATAAAAAGCACGCTCTAAATTGCTGTCCAGTTTTTGTAGTCCTCTTAATTCCATTCCCGATATTCCGGGGATCATTTCGGTGGTGACCGCCGGTATCATTTCGGTGGTGGGGATCATTTCGGTGGTGATTGGGGGTCATTTCGGTGGCGGAGATCATTTCGATGGTGGGGATCATTTCTACAGACCCTAAAAACGGCTGGGAAGAAGACGCAAATGTCTGTAAAAATCGAGCAAAATCGAAATTTCGCGGCCACAGTCAAAAAATCATTTTCGCTCATATCTTGTCCATAGATAGGCATAAGTAAGTAACTAATCGTGGTGTAGTTTGTTTTTCAAACGGCCGCTTGGATTTGGAGAAAATCGACAAAATCAATTTTGGTGGTCGGCGACTTGAAAACAACCAAAATTTGAGGCAAAATGAGGCGGTCTCAAAAATTCGCTCGCACGCACACAGGAAGAATGCGGGGTAAAATATTTCCCGATAAATCAATTTATAAAGGGTTCTACTTCTGGTTTGGTGATGAATTCTTATCTTAACGATAATCTGGAAGATAAACAATGTTATTTTAGTTTGGGTTCTTTTTCGACTAACGAAATTTAAATTTAGACTGAAAGTTGCGTTTTATATTTTAGTCATGGGGTACACCTTGGTTTTACCTGAAACTCAAGTCATTTGTTATTTAAGCATTGTGCTAAAACATATGTAAGAATCGGCCTGGGTAATTAAATTTGTACTTCACACGAACCTTCTGAAGTTGAATAAATTTTGCTTGAAATATGAGACTTCTCAAGAAAGTCGGTTGGTTGTTGCTCGACAAGTCACGATGGCTAGACTATGGCTGGGCTCTCCAAAAGAAACTTAACTCACAATCGCACTTGTATTAAGACATTTGTACTGAAACGATAATTTTTGTTAACTCAAATACGTTTTCCCGTTCTGGTTAACTGGCATTGCGCCTTGTCCCAAGCTAATCAACCGAAGATCCAAAAACTCGGGGAAACGCGGTGCGTGAAAATAACCTCAAACAGAACATGGCCTTTCTTTTCCGCAGTCACACTTTTACATCCATTGCCATTTAAAAATTCTAGGTCTCACAAAAACTGCGATTTTGATAGTGAAACTTCCGGGCTGCCGATACCTCTGTCTTTGGTCATAAAAGTCTGGTCAAAAGTGTTACGTGACAGTATTCACAGGCTTCCCGGTCTAACCATTTGAGCGACGTTCTTGCCAGAAGTAGCATATTATGCTACTAACAATCCAATTTTGGGTTTCTTTTTTTCGTAAGTTTTCTTGAAGTGTGCTTCCATACAATACTAAATAAGTCCAAAAATATCGTTTTTCACGTCAACTTCCCCCGTTGACGTGTGTGCCTATCAGGCGGCTGTCTTTCCTCTCGCATATGCAAGTTCCATTGTTTTGGATAACAGTTTTCGTAAACATTCTGCAATTATTTTTCAGTATATATATATTTTTTCTAATCTGAACATGCTTATTCGATCGTCAAACTCTTGTTTCTGTTTATACACAGAGGAAACCCGCCTTGCAACCACCCCGTTTATACGACCACCTCTTGTCTCACCTCTCCCAGTCTTTCCACCCAGACGTGAAAATCTCCGAGTCATTTTATAATTTTTGAAGACCTCTTTAATGCGACCACCTCGGTATTACGACCAGGATTTTATGGCCCAACGCTGGTCACATCAACTGGGTTCCACTGTATTTTTGAATTTCAGTTTTCCACATTGTAGAACAAAACACAAAATTAATTGTGCGTCAGCTGGACTATGGAAATTAATGTAAAGAACTAAAATTTAGGCCCCGCTCATATGAAGAAAATTTGTCTCGAGCAGAAGGGTCACCCGCCTATCCGAGCTTCCCTGGAAGACGCAACGTTTCACACATTTCCTTACAAAACATGGCGAACCGTTTAAATGACAAAAAGTTGACTCCGCTAGAAGGGTGACCCACTTTGTCCAGTCACCCTTTTGTAATGGTAGGGTCAGCCTCCTAGTCGGGCCAACGTTTCTCCGTAGGCACTTTAAGCGCTTTCCATTGAACAAAAATTCCTGTTTGAAATTTCGGAAAAACCACGTGCCCAGTGGAAGGTACATTCCAGTTGCAGAGACCAAACCAAAGCCACCGCGAGTTTGGTTATCGTGCTTGTCAGCAGGATACAGATCATTGGTCCTGGGGAAAATAATCTTGTCAAATGGAAGGAGACATTTCGGTCCGACCGTCTAGATCAAATCCGATCCTTATCGGTAAAGGTTCGCACAGCAAAGGCGAGACAATTAGAGCATGCGCGAAGGCCGGTTGGGGTCAACGTTTTTTTTCTCTCGACTGGGAAAGTGACTCTCCTACACGAGACAGGTTTTCTCGATATAAAGGGAATTAAACTTTCGGATACAAAATTGTAATAGAGTAGGAATCAGAAAAAATTTCAAAATTCTCGAAAAAAATAATATTGAAGCCCTTGTAATTTCGATCGAAAAGACTACTCAAGTTGCCCTGTGGATGACCGAACAGTTGTTATAATTATATGGCACCGCAAAGAACTTAGTAATTTAGATAACCTAAAAGGGTTTTCAATGTATTTAGGAGGAAACTGTAGTTGGGTGCCCCTGTCAGCTATCGCCTAACGCTACCACTACTTTCTTTACCCACAAAATTTTTTTCTTCAGTTTTACTCTCGCTCATTTGCCATTTTCTGAGTGTGCGCTTTAGGACCGGTCTTGAGACTGAAACTTGGTGGCTCGTCAGAAATTCATGATCAGAACTCTTGAAAAGAAAGTCTCGGACCATAACTTTCTCTGGCAGTCATCACTGAAACGGATATTGAGGCTGCATCCGCTTCTGGGCCCGTTCAAAAAGTCCCGATAATTCACGGGCCCCTAAAGCTGTTGTTGTTCACATGCAAGACAGAAATTTCAATAGTTTTGCATCTAACATGATAAAACTATCAGTTAATGAAAAAAATGAAGTATTTTGCTAGCCAGGACCCGCGCTCCTCTTATTCCTTTTATTTCGATTTGAATATTTGATTTCGGCCCCGAAAAGTTATAGGGACTTTGGACAAACGGGCTCAGAAGGTTCGTCTGAAGCGCAAATTAAATTACCCAAGCCAGTTCTTACATATGTTTTAGTACAATGTTTAACTAACTTATAGCTTGAGTTTCAGGAAAAACCAAGGTGTAGCACATACCTAAAAATCAAATCGCGACTTTAGGTCTAAATTTAAACTTCGTTGATTTGAAAAAGAACGAAAACTAAAATAAAATTATTTACCTTTCACATTATCGTTAAGATAAGAATTAGCCGCCATACTAGGGCTAAAACCCTTTATAAATTGATTTATCGGGGAATATTTTACAACGCTTTCTTCCATTTTGCGTGCGAGCAAAGTTTTGAGACCGCCTCATTTTGCCTCAAATTTTGGTTGTTTTCAAGTCGCCGACGACGAAAATTGATTTTGCTGATTTTCTCCAAATCCAAGCGGCCTTTTGAAAAACAAACTACACCACGTTTAGTTACTTAGTATGTATGGACAAGATATGAGCGAAATTTAATTTTTGACCTTGGCCGCAGGTTGCTCGATTTTTACAGACATTCGCTCTTAAGACTCCGTTTTTCTATTTTTTGGGAAAAACAGAAAAATAGAAAAATGAGCTAGGAATTGGAGATTATTTCACTTTTCTCACTTTTCTTACAACAACGAAAAACTAAAAAAATAGCAAAGTATCGCTTTTAGTCGTTTACAGTATCAAGAAACTGAATGAGAAAATGATCGAATTTCCAGAACTTTTTCTGTTGTTCTATTTTTTTTCTGTACTTTAAAATATGTAAATATGATAAGGATAAGTCATATGTCCTTTTTCCGTTTTTGTTAGAAAAATGAAAAATTAGATTAGCTGAAGTGTGCACAGACCTGGTATCTCGTTAAGAGAATCTGCCTTGTTTGATGAGGTTTTCCCCTAAATAACAAAATGACATTATTTTGCAGAGTTCCACCTTGTTGATAAAGTAACAATTATATCATCAGCTAAGAATTAAACTACATTTTG
Organism: Porites lutea; assembly: GCF_958299795.1. Taxonomy (NCBI): domain Eukaryota; kingdom Metazoa; phylum Cnidaria; class Anthozoa; order Scleractinia; family Poritidae; genus Porites; species Porites lutea. Next base: position 15,393,802 of record NC_133212.1, read on the forward strand.
TCGAAGATAAATGCAGAAAACTGGCCATCATCTACACCGGTTCTATTTGAAGAAGCCGGTGAATGGCTTAATGAAAACTGGATTCCTTGAACTTCGTCAGACTTTTTCCCCCTGGTCACATGCCACGAATGTGGACCTTTGATAAGAGATACAATGTCATAAGCTTTGCTCGCTTCAAGGCAAATTGGTTGATCAAACATGACATCAAATCCATAGTAACCACTTCTGCCATTTGTCTCATCTTTCTTGGAGTAATATGTTCCTGTTTGTTTTACCAGAGAAAAACCATTCATCACATCTTTCACTTCTAATGAAACTGTGTATTTGCCACCTTCACTACCAAAATGCTGCACTCCATGTAACATGACAGGCTTACTGACAGTAAGTTTAAGGGCATCAGAATTACCACGATAGTAGTACCAGGCACCATCAGGCATTTCCATGACCATGAGTGTAGCGCCAGGGACCATCAGGCATTCTGGGGGGGTTTACTATAGCAAATCTGTAAATTCGATGCAAAAGCCCAGTTCTAGAGAAATGCATGAATGGCAAAGAGTACTCTACACCGACACCACTGTAGTGTTTCAACATTAAACAAATCTCTTTTTTAGTCAGAATGGCACAATCCACAACAACCGAAGCAAACTCCGGCTGCGACATCACTGGAAACCTTATTGCCTTTACAATTTCCTCTCCAAGAATCCTTCTTTTAACCTTCCCTTCAGGGGTAAGGCGTTGCTTTTCAACTTCTTTGGTTGTCCAGCGATCAACAGCCTTGAATAAATCCACTTCCTTTACATTCAATCTCTCCCTCTTCACAACAGACTCAACTACAGATCTCTCAAGCGTGACAAATTCTTCCGACGTCAGAGCATTCTCGGTTTGCGTCTCTATAACTTCCCAGCACCGTTCTTCCAAATCTTTATCCTCAAATTTCTGAGCTTGCGGCAGGATGGAGAACACATTCGACGCCTCTAGATGTTCTTGGAGATATTCAGTGCACTTATCGGCGAGTGAAGGTACCAGATATTCCTTTGCTAAGTAGAGAACTTGCATGACATTACTTCCGCCCAAGTTCACTTCATCGCTGTACAGAAAACGAAACAACTCTAAGAGACTCTCATAATCACAGTTGGGCAGTTGAATAGTGTCTGCAGTCTCCGCCATTTCACCGTAGAACATGGCAAAGAAAACAGGACTGCTGATTGCAAGCACAAATTTGTGAGCTGGAATGCACTTCTGACACTTCCGGCTTTCACTTTCGTTATGCGACGCAGGAACTACAAATTTCACATCACTTAATAATTCGTTATTGAAAATGAATGTGGTTCTCTCGCTGATAGTTGGGCGTTTTGTCTGCCAGTTATCATCAAGAGTAGTCATTGCAGTGATTGCACCTTCCTGATTAATACAAGTTTGTTTGCACTCTCGTTCCCTCTCAGGTGTACGTTTCTCAATCTAGTACCCAAGGTTTTCTAGGGTTTGGCACAGGTTTCCCATTCCTTGTTTGATTTTTAAGAAAACTTCGTGTAAAGAATACCAAATAGGGCCAGAGCAGACCAGACAAAGCAGTAATTCCGTGTTTAAAATGACGTCTTTATTCAACCTAAAATTTTCGGAAGAAGTTACAGAGGACAAAGATGCCTTTCATTTTAAGCTACGAATGTGTATAGTTTGTGATCGGCACCTTTTTTGAGCAACTTCAGAAGCCACCACCACCTTCCAACTCCATCAGGCACCTGATTTCAACAACTGCATAAGGAGTCCAGTGTCCTCTGGTGGCGGTTAACGATGTCATCCTGATTGATATAAACAGGCTATAATTCTGTCGACCATTAATTACTTAGTCTACGTAGCAGGCGTTTCTGTTTGGTTCCGGAGCAAAGAAAGACCGAGGAACGGGATTTTCAGTTTTTGCCGCGCGAAAAATGGAACGAAAGCGAGCCCCATTTTTTACGCGGTCTTTGACTCTCCTTCCCCGTTCTTTGCTCCGAAACTGCACGGAAACGCATGTCACTAAAGGGAACAGCGGGTTACTGAGGAAATAGGCACCTTCATATTCTGTGTCCTGTAACAACCAAAGTTTATTGCCCTTTATCCATAAAATCATAGATTTGGCTGTAAGCCAGAAGAAAAAACAATACAGTCAAACCTCTTTAATACGGACACCAAAGAGACAGAACCAAGTGTCCGCTTTACAGAGGTGTCGGTATTATAGAGGTAGGGAATGTATGATTTTTGGCATTTCTGGGACCAAACGTCGAACTGTCCATATTATAGAGGTATCCGTAAGGAGAGGTTAGACTGTATTGAAATTTTCTGTAACAAATGGACTTTTCTTTTCTTATTCAATTTCTTAGCTGTTTAAGGTATTACATATAAGCTAAAAAAATATGGGCCAAACACACTAAACGGTTAAAAACCCATTCAGTTCCTCCTTTGGAGGAAGTTAGGAGACAGGAGTTTCAAAAGTTCTGTCTCCTGTACCTTGCACTAATGGTCCCACCGCTTTTTAGCTATTAAGCATTGCTGCATATTAGTATTAATTACCCCTATTGGCTCCTGCCTCTGTTTATCCTGCCGGCTTCCCTAATTCCTTCCCTTTAAGAACCGTATCCAGATTGTTTTTCTTCTTAATATATCTTATATTTTTGAAGCTATTACGACTAAATTACACTGATAAAAAGGTTGGTTGGATCACCGTCCTCTTTTCAGACTAAAAGGGACTATTTCCACTCTCAAATGATTATATTACGCGAGGAGACTGAGGCGAGTTTCGAGACGACACCTTTTTAACCAGGAGAATTTATAATTATCGCTGTGTACATTGTACGCTTTTTGGTCTACAAAAGTGGGCTTTGTTACCTCCCTCAGGCTGTCGGCGATAATTGCTATCAACTTTAATGCAACATTATGAACATTGCCGAGCAGGCGATGCGAGAAGCCCATAACTTGCGACGCGCGGTGCAAAGTGAGGGAAAGAACAAGTAGGTCCTAACAGTAACTGAATACGAATGCTTAGGCTCGGTACAACTTAAAATGGGTTAAACTGGTAGATAAACAAACGCAGCTAAACGGTGCCTTCTAAGTTATGCCCACAAACAGTGCTTCCTTGTTTTGCCATCTTCTGAATTCTTCAACAACGTTCACTTCCGAGCAAACGGTCACTATACTCAGATAAACATTAGAAATTTTCTTAACAATTGCACGTTAATGATCATCATAACCTTTGCTCATCTCTGAAGTCAACAAAGGGCTTACTGACATACCATTTTTAGAGTGGTTTTCGTTTGAGTGTCGTAAAACCAAAACCAAAGTAATTACTCTGGCCAATCACATAGGACACAGACAATACATTGAACCAATCAAAACTCGAAGTAATTACATGTGGCTGACGCAAAGCGCGGGAAAATGCATGCGAGCGCGTCACAGTTGGCTTTGGTTTTACTTCTGATTGGATGAAAAGGTGGCGCGAATCTTTTAAGCCAATCGCATCGTGTAGAAAGTGCAAAACCAATTACTTTTCGACACTCAAATGAAAACCGCTCTATCACCAAATGCCTAGGTTGTTACATTGCCACTTGAGTCGTCCACAGTTTTTTTCGTACACATAAGCATTAATATTTCCGCAATCTTCAATTAACTTCGTCAAAAGAGAGTCATGGAAATTTAAATATTTTCGGCCTGTTTCAAACGTCGTGCTATTGTAGCTCGGGTGCAGCACGACAATAGCACGACTTGGTCTTAGACGTCGAATTTAATTCAGTCGAATAGAACGGCTGTTGCCGAAAACAAAGAACAAAAATAAAGAAACGATTTAGCAAACTTTTAAATATATTGTAATGTATTAATGATTTATGAATTGAGTTCGGCACGGCAGTAGCGCGACGTTTGAAACCAAGTCGAGCTACTGCCGTGTTGCACGGCAAAGCTTGCCGTGCTAAAGTCGAATTTAATTCGATCAATTTCGTTTAGCACGGTAGTAGCACGACGTTTGAAACGGGCCTAAGGGTTTTTTTTTGGCAAGATCGAATAATTTCAGACTAGTTTTGAGCATAAAGTCACGCGTATAAAGTGTTCAGGCGCACACCCATCAAACTAAACACAGACAATCTAGACTAACTAGACTGCAAGGATTCTTCATTTTTGCCGACATAGCGCGCGAGAAACAAGGGCAAAAGTGTGAGAAGAAAAATGAGGTACTGCACTGGTTACTTTGTAAGGGTGACACCCTACTAACTGTGAAAAAGAAGAGAGAATTGGTCGTTGTCACTAGGAGCCCATAACCTGGAGTGAGCAACTCGGTTGTGAAGCAACGGCGTTTTCACAGCTAGACCAGTTTATTTCTGCACCGACTTTCTTACGAATTTTAAATATCAAATAAGTCTTACAAATCAGTCATCAAAAACATCTATTTTTCTTACTTGACAGCTGAGAACTAACACGCGATTATGCTCGGGTCTAACAGGCTCTAAAGATAAACCTCCACTAACGGCCACCTCTGTACAACGGCCACTTTTTTGGCGGACAGTCCATACACTGAGACTCTTATTTAAAACTCTCTGCAGCGGTCACTTTCACCTGTTCCCAAGGTGACCCTTGTGGAGAGTTTCAACTGTATTTTAATATTTTTTTTCAAATCATTCCTGGCTCCGGCTGACCAGTGTGTCACTAGAATTCTGCAAGTACCCTAACAAGACTAACAACAGGTGGTAGTCTGGGAATTAAGGAGGAATTGGTAGAGCGTAGTATCCTTTACTCCTAAAAAACCTTAGTTTGCTTGATTGGGCTTTTTCCTTAAATCAAAAATTTGCGAACGGTATACCACTTCAAACGATCAACAAATGCAATATCATCGATCAAGGGATTTTAAAAACCGTACTACATTGTGCTGAAAATAAGTGCAGGAAACTGGCCACTTTTTACTTTAGTTCCATTACTAGAAGCAGCTGAATTGCTAAATGAAAACTGGATTCCAAGAGCCTCGACAGATTCTTTCCCACAAGTCAAATACAAAGATGGTGGGCCCTTGATGAGAGATACAATATCATACGCTTTACCCTTCTCAAGACAAACTGGGTGGTCAAACATGACATCAAATCCATAGCAAAGGTTTGTCTCATCTTTCTGGGAGAAATACGTGCCTGTTTGTTTCACCAGAGAAAAACCATTTATTGTATCCTTTATTTCTACGGAAACTGTGTATTCGCCACCTTCACTACCAAAATGATGCACTCCTTGTAATGTGGCAGGTTTACTGACACTAACACCGAGGGCATCTTTCCCGAAACCCTTGCACTGCCAGCCGGTTCCGTTATGCATTGCAGATCTATAAACTCGATGCAAGAGCCCAGTTCCATGCTGTCTCGGGGAATGCATGAATGGTAAAGAAGACTCTAAACTGACACCACCGTAGTGTTTCATCATGAAACCAATCTCTTTTTTAACGTCAGAATGTCACAATCCACAACAACCGAAGCAAATTCCTTCTGCGACATCACTGGGAACCTTATCGCTTTCACAATTTCCTCTCCAAGAATCCTTCTTTTAACCTTCCCTCCAGGGGTAAGGCGTTGCTTTTCAACTTTTTTGGTTGCCCAGCGATCAACAGCCTTGAATAAATCCACTTCCTTTACATTCAATCTCTTTCTTTTCACGACAGACTCAACAACAGATTTCTCAAACGTAATAAATTCTTCCGAAGTCAGAGTATTTTCGGTGTGCGTCTCAATTACCTTCCAGCATAGTTCTTCCAAATTTTTATCCTCAAATTTCTGAGCTTGAGGCAGGATAGAGAACACATTCGACGCCTCTAGATGTTCCCGAAGATATTCAGTGCACTTATCGGCAAGTGAAGGAACAAGGTATTTCTTTGCTAGGAAGAGAACTTGCATGACATTACTTCCGCTCAAGTTCACTTCATCGCTGTACAGAAAACGAAACAACTCTAAAAGACTCTCATAATCACAGTCAGGCAGTTGAATAGTGCCTGAAGTTTCCATCGTTTCACCGTAGAACATTGCATACAAAACAGGGCTGTTGATTGCAAGCATAAACTTGTGAGCTGGAATGCACTTCTGACTCTTCCGGCTTTCACTTTCGTTGTGCGAGGCAGGAACCAGTTCAAACGTCACATCACTTAATAATTCGTTATTGAAAATAAATTTGGTTCTCTGGCTGATAGTTGGGCTTTTCGACTGCCAGTTATCATCAAGAATAGCCATTGCAGTCAGTGATTGCACCTTTTTGATTACAAGGTAGTTTGCACTCTCCAAACTTTCCTGTTTCTGCGTTTCTCAAGGCTAGTACCCAGGGCCTTCGCAGGTTTTGCACATGTAACCCATTCTTTGTTCGAGCTTGAATATAATTCGTGTGAAGAATAACAAATAGGACCAGACCAGACAAAGCATAATTCCGTGTTTAAAATAACACCTTTATTAAACTTAGATTTTTCGGCAGAAGTAACGGAGGACAAAAATGCCTTCCATACTGAGGTACGCATGTACATAGATTGCGCTCGGTAACTTTTCAGCAGCTTTTGAAGTTTGAGGAACTTCAAAAGCCACCACCACCTTCCAACTCCACCAGGCACCTTATTTTAAGAACTTCACAAGGGGTCCTCTGTCCTCTGGTGGCGGTTAACTATATAAATCATAGATGTAAACAAGCTATAATTCCGTCGACTATATTAATTACTCAGTCTGCGTAGCAAGCGTTTCTGTTTGGTTTCGGAGCAAAGAAAGACCGAGGAACCGGATTTTCAGTTTTGGCCGCCCGAAAAATGAAACGAGAGTGAGCCCCATTTTTTGCGTGGTCTTTGACTCTCTTTCCTCGTTGTTTGCTCCGAAACCGCACGGAAACGCTTGCTACCGGCAGGTTGACTGTTACTGAGGAAATGGGCCCCTTCAGATTCTGAGTCCTGTAACAATCAAAGTTTATTGCACTGTATCCCTAAAAACATAGATTTGGCTGCTAAACCAGAAAAAAAATATATTGAAAGTTTTCGTAACAAATGGAATTTTTTTTCTAAGGCCCAGTGCAGACGCCGAACTATTTATGAGCCGAACCTAATACATTAAATTGAGTACTTGAAAAGTTTGGCATCTGAATCAATTAGGAACGCGTGTTTCTATTTGGATTGGCTCGGCCGTTTTTTTCGCCCGGTCCGGCCGGGAATTTCGCCTTTGGAGAGACTTGGAACGGCTTTGATTCAGACGCCGAACTTTTCATGTACCGAAGCTAACGCAAAAATTATAAGAATGTATCTTGTAAGTAGTTTGACCGAAATACTAGGGCAAAAGTCTGAGAAGAAAAAGAAGGTGCTGCACTGGTTACCTTGTAAGGGTGCCACCCGACTGACTGACTTACTGTAAAAATGAAGAGAGAATTGTTCGTAGTCACTAGGAGCCCGTAACCTGCAACGAGCAACTCGGTTTTGATGCAGCCGGACGGTGTTCGTTATCACAAATATATACAACAATTCACTGAAGTGGAGGTGGCTAGTGGTGTATGTTTAACGTCGCCGCGAAGCGGCGAGGTAAATATCCACCACCACTAGCCACCGACACTGAGGTGAATAATTGTTTAAGCATATACTAAAACAGGAGATAATTAAGCACAAAAATGACAATTTTTAACTCATTTACTGATGCCAACGATTGCAATTTTGGCGCGCAATGACCGAACGGCCGGGGTCGTCGCTTTTTCTTGCCGACAAATAAAACTTTTGAAGGCAGTTGTTTAGCTCTTGCGGGGAAGTTTCACAACTAATCAAGCAAGCTGTTCCCGAAATACACGAAGAAGGTGAAGAAGTTCGGTTTGGAAGTTTTAACGGGTAAAGCTTTGTCTTTTTTACCTGAATTTATCGACAAAACGAATTGACCTGAATTTATATCGATAAGTTCAAAATTAAATTTTTGATTTTTGATTTATCTCACTGTTTCAGTATATTCTAAAACAATTATTCACCTCAGTGTCGGTGGCTAGTGTTAGATATTTACCTCGCCGCTTCGCTGCCTTGGTAAATATCCGCACTAGCCACCTCCACTTCGGTGAATACTTGTTATTTAGTTTTAAGCTTATTTATGAACAAGTCAACTAAATAGAGTAACGCAAGACTTACGCTTAATTTGCATTTGTAAACAAAAAAGTTTTTCACCGATTTTATCGATAAATCAGCAGGTCAAAAAGACAAGGCATTAGCCGTTAAAACTTCCAAACCGAACGTTGTCACCTTCTTCGTGTATTTCGTGAACAACTTGCTTGATTAGTTGTGAAATTTCTTTGTTTGTTACGACAACAAAACGGGAAGGCCTTTTGATCGCGACTAACGCGAGTTTCGCGTCGCTCGCTCGGAGGAGCTGGAGGTGAATCAGTGAATAGTTAACAATTATTCCTCGAGCCCGATTGGGGTTCTGAGTCAATAGCCCATGAGGCTAGTAAAATCCAACTAGTTGGTCAAAAATATCGGGACAAAAGAACTTTAGCTCGCAAAACGCGATTCAGCCGCCACTGTTTTGGTTTTTCAAAGCTGGCGCTTTTCGCTAGTAGTGGGCTATAACAAATAGCATAGTAGTAGCTCAACCTATGAGAACGCAGCATTGATAATAGACCACTAGTTGGATTTTACTAATGCCGGATGTTCACTGACTGAGTAGCCAATCAAAGCGCGCGAAAAACACTATCCACTGTTTTAGTATAGACTAAACCAGTTTATTTTTAGATAGATGTTCTTGCGAATTTTAAAATATCATCAAAAATATCTATTTTCCTTGTGGTTGATTTATTTTATTCTTCACTACTTCTAAGTCAGTAATAATAAAACGAGTAGGGAGTTAGTGGTCTTACTTGACATGCTCTAAAGTCGAACTTCCACTAACAGCCACCTCTCTATACTAGTATGGCCGCTTTTTTGGCGGACATGAGTCCATACATTGACTCTTGTTTAAACCTCTATACAACGGCTACTTTCTTCTTTTCGCAAGGTGGTCGTTGTGTATTTTCTGTATTTACATTTTGCTTGGCAAATCATTCCTAGCTCCGGCTGACCAGCGTGTCGCTAGAATTCTGCAAGTACCCTAACAATAGCTGGTAGTCTGGGAATTAAGAAGGAATTGGTAGAGCGATATATATCCTTTACTCCTAAAAAAAATCTAGCTTGCTTGATTAGGTTTTTTCTTTTAAAATAAAAAGTTACCAACGCTACTCCTTCAAACGATCAACAAATTCAGTATCATCATTAAGGAATTTAAAAAACTGTACTACATTGTGCTGAAAATAAGTGCAGGAAGCTGGCCACCATTGACATCAGTTCCATTCATAGAAGAAGCTGAACTGCTAAATGAAAAACGGATTCCTTGAACCTCGTCAGATTCTTTCCCATTAAGCATATGCCAAGAAGTTGGGCCCTTGATGAGAGATACATAGAGGATATTACACGGTGGCGAGAAGATATGAATTTTATGTTCGAGTGGCAAGACGATATCTCACGAGTGAGCGAAGCGAACGAGTGAGATATTGTTCTTGCCACGAGAACATAAAATTCATATCTTCGAGCCAACGTGTAATGTTCTTTTTATTATATGGAGAAACCAATTCAACAAAAGCAAAAGGCGGGAATCGTGACGTCATTGAACGATACGACACTCACAAAGGTGACATACGGAAAATACGCCACTCAGGTCCCGGATGAAGTGGCGTATGGAATCTACGAGTGGTTTAGTTCCCAGTAAAACACTCTCCTCCATATAATAAAATCTCATACGTTGTATCTTGCTCAAGACTAACTGGGTGGTCAAACATGACATCAAATCTATAGTAAACATTTGTCTCATCTTTCTTGGAGGAATACCTGCCTGTTTGTTGGACCACAGAAAAACCATTTATTGTATCCTTTACTTCTAATGAAACTGTGTATTTACCACCTTTACTACCAAAATGCTGCACTCCTTGTAACGTGACAGGTTTACTGACAGTGAGGTTGAGGGCATCTTTACTGACACCGTTGTACTGCCAGCCATGATCAAAGGTTCCGCTATGCCTAGTGGCAACTCTGTAAAACGAAACTCGATTCAAAAGCCAAGTTCTAGGCTGTCTGGGGGAATGCATGAATGGTAACGAAGACTCTAAACTGACACCACCGTAGTGTTTCATCATGAAACCAATCTCTTTTTTAGTCAGAATGTCACAATCCACAACAACCGAAGCAAACTCCTTCTGCGACATCACTGGAAACCTTATTGCTTTCACAGTTTCCTCGCCAAGAATCCTTCTTTTCACCACGCCATCAGGGGTCAGCCCTTGCCTTTCCACTTCTTTGGTGGCCCAGCGATCAACAGCCTTGAATAACTCCACTTCCTTTACATTCAAACTTTCCCTTTTCACGACAGACTCAACAACAGATCTCTCGAGCGTGACAAATTCTTCTGACGTTAGAGCATTCTCGGTGTGCGCGTCTATAACTTCCCAGCACCGTTCTTCCAAATCTTTATCCCCAAATTTCTGAGCTTGCGGCAGGACGGAGAACACATTCGACGCAACTAAATGTTCCTGAAGATATTTAGTGCACTTATCGGCGAGTGAAGGTACTAGGTATTTCTTTGCCAAGTAGAGAACTTGCATGACATTACTTCCGCTCAAGTTCACTTCATCACTGTATAGAAAACGAAACAACTCTAAGAGACTCTCATAATCACAGTCAGGCAATTGAATAGTGCCTGAAGTTTCCGCAATTTCACCGTAGAACATGGCACAGAAAACTTAACAGGACTGCTGATTGCAAGTATAAACTTGTGAGCTGGAATGCACTTCCGACTCTTGCGCGTTTCTTTCTTCCTCTTCCTCCTTCCACTTTCGCTGTGCGACGCAGGAACTACGAACTTCACATCACTTAATAATTCGTTATTGAAAATAAATTTGGTTCTTTCGCTGATAGTTGGGCGTTTTGTCTGCCAGTTATCATCAAGAGTAGCCATTGCAGTGATTGCACCTTTCTGATTACCACGTACACTTAGCTTGCACTGTCGGTCGTCAACTTTCCCGTCCTCTCAAGTACGCAAGTACGCTACGTTTCTCAATCTAGTACCCAGGTTCTTCGCCGGTTTGGCACAGGTAACCCATTCTTTGTTTGAATTACAGCCTTTTTCGGAGTAACATATAGGACCAGACCAGACAAAGCAGTAATTCCGTGTTTAAAATAACATTTTGATTAAACCTATGAAAGGATAGCAAAGATGAGTTGGGCATGTATATAAATTGTGTACGGAAACTTTTCAGCAGCTTTTGAAGTTTGAGCAACTTCAAAATTAAAGCCACCACAATCTTCCAACCCAACCTTACTTCACGAACTGGATAAGGGGTCCTTTGGTGGTGGTTAACTACAAAAGTCATAGATATAAACCATATATAATTCTGTCAGTCGACTATTACTTAGCCTCCATAGCAAGCGTTTCCGTTTGGTTTACTTTCAGAGCAAAGAAAGCGAGGAACAGGATTTTCAGATTTTGCCGCCCAAGAAATGGAACTAGAGCAAGCTTTATTTTTTGCGCGGTGTTTAACTCTCGTTTCTTCTTCGCTCTATGCTCCGAAACTGCACGGAAATGCTTGCTACGTAGGCTAACTGTTACTGAAGAAATAGGTCCTTTCAGATTCTGTGTTCTGTAACAATCAAAGTTTATTTCACTTAATCCCTAAGAACATAGATTTGGCTGCTAAACCAGAAAAAAAAAATACTGAAAGTTTCTGTAACAAATGGAAAACATTTTCTTATTTAATTACTTAACTGTTTTAAGCATTTACAT
>NC_133212.1:15408099-15445599 GCF_958299795.1 Porites lutea
CATAAGCCTCCCCTTTCGCTGTTCTTTTCTTGAATTCGATTGGTGATAACGCTATAAAGCTTACGGTATTTATTCGAATAAGCGTCCAACCTCGAATTAGCGCCCACCTCGAATAAGCGCCCATCCTAATGGCAGAAAAATTTAATAAGCGCCCAGCCCCTAATAAGCGCTCACTCCCTCCTCCTCCCAATCAAACTCAAATAAGCGCTCACCCCCACCCCGACCACTTGAGTGAATAAATTCTAATAAGAGACTTTCCCGGAGGACGGAGTTTTCTTGAGAGTATTTTACAGAAACCTTGCTTTGTTACTTCTTCGCGTTTTGTTATTAGCATTTATTGTTTTGTTGCAAAATAAACAGCCTCGAATAAGCGCCCACCTCGAATAAGCGCCCACTCTCAAGGTCCAAAAATTTAATAAGCGCCCAGGTCGGTTAATCGAATAAATACGGTAATTAAAAACCAGTAAATGCATGTTTTGATCAGCACTGCTATAGCGTGCTTCAAAGAGCTATTTCAGTTCTAGTTTTAAACTCCAATCAGATATAAAACCCTCCGTTTATATTTATAAGCCCTCAGGAAAATCCTTAAGAAGATGTATAAGACAAGGGCTTATAATTCAATTCAATTTTATTCACACTTTTACAAAATATTTACATTATATATAGTAAGGTATGAATACACTACTAAAGGAGAAGAGGAAGAAAAAAAGAAAATTAATGGCTTGGATAGAAGTGTACGGTGGTCAGAGGAGCTTAGCTTTCGAGGTAACCACCACAGTTAAGCTATCAAGAGCAAAATTTTTATTGCACTGAACTACGTCAGAAGGGTAAAACCAGCCCGTAGATCACACCCTGAGGAATCGAACTTATATATACTATACTGACAAATCTTTTTGAAATCTTTTATTCTTTTCTTTAATTATTTTACAAATACAAAAACATGCGGATAAAAATCAAAATATGAGTACATTATTTGGCGGTGGAATTTCTTCCACTGCCTCTAAAGATTCTGCATCTGCTTCCTCCTCTTCTTCTTCTATTTCTTCATCAACCTCATGTGGCACTGGGGCGGCCTCTTCAAACTCAGGTGCTTGCTCAGTGTGTTGGGGGTACACTTGTACTGCCGCACTTATCCGGCGCCGGAAGAGAAACCCGAAGCAGGCAGAAAAACAGCCCATCCTTTGGACCTCGTTCTGTATCAACTGATCCCCTGGAAGTGCAGGCGCTTCCTCAAGACCGAGAGGAGCGTGCTCTTCTCTTGGTGCGCCAGGAACGTACAGCGGGTTTCCATGGTGAGAGTTCCCGTGGCGATTCCATGTAAACCGACGCTTTATATATCTTGCTGCGGCCCTTAGTCTATTCAGTGGCCGGTTAGCTTGCACTTGCTGTGGAGGGTGTTCCTCGTGCGGTGGCAAATGTGGAGGGGGAGGTGGAGGAGGGAATGCTTGAACAGCAAGGTATTCATCAGCACCATCAGCTTCAGGTACATCATTTTGTGCACCATTTTCATTTAGATTTGGAACTGCATTAAGATGCTGCTGTTGAATGGGGAAATGCTGAGGTGCCTCATCCTGAGGTCCCGCATTTTCTGGTGGTCCCTGTGCTTGTGGAGCATTAACAGGAATTTCAAGTACCACGAGTGCTGCATTTTGATTATGCATTGGTTCCTGTCCCAAGGGGACTTCATCATCAGGAAGTTGATTTCCATTTTGTGCTTGCATCCAAGGAACAATAACATCACCGTTAACAACATGTTGTCCTTGGAGAAAGTTATCACCAACTTCATCATTTTCTCCGGCGTCTTCTTCACCTTCTGGTGCTTGCTGTTCCATTTGAACATCGTTTAGTAAATTCTGAGGTGCTCCATGTCCCTCAGGGACTTCATCATGAGGCACCGGAAATACTTGGTATCCCTGGTGTATATCAGGTAACCAAGCTGCAATAGGGACTTCGTTCCCTATCAGGTCGTTATTCGCATGTTGTAAATCATCTTGCACATCTTGCAAAATCATATCTAACTGACCTTCGTCTTCTATCTCCAGTGAATCTAAGACTGATTCATCTTCAAAATCTTCTGCTTCTTCATCAAAGTCGTTCTCATCGGAAATAAAAGAGTTGCTGTGCTGGTGATGCTGTCGACAAACCAGTCCACTCTGACCAGCTTCTGAATGAAGGACCTGTACCGCTCCTGGTGGGACTTCTTGACCGCAACAACGCTCTTGCGCTTTAGTTACGTTCACAGCGCAGACTGAAGAGTCATCTCTGCTTTTGTGGCAATCCTGGAGTAAATTTATGACCCCTGCATTGTCTTGAATGCTTTTCAACATTTTTGCCTGATGCATGTCAGCAACGGCATGGTCTCCCTCAAGTTGACTGCCATAACAAGTGCTTTTATTGACAAAATGATTTATATCTGTGGAATTTTGCGAGAGACCATTTTTTAGACAGATAATTTCCTTTTTGCATTTTTTCTTTCGGCAAAAAGTTGCCACCTCTCTGCTTAGGCAAGAATCAGTTTGCCATAATTGTAGCATTAACGTCTGCACGGTACGAAGCCAAGCACCTTTAAAGTCGTGAACGCCGAGGCTAATCCTTTTATCAGCTTGCATAACACCACCTTTCCAATTTTTCTTTTCCTTGATTGCAACAGCAACTTGCGCCTTGCAATGAACAGTGCAGGCATCTGTGTTGAATCCTACAATGGCAGAAAGCGGTGAGGTTTCACTGAAATTGATCTCATCAACAAGAGTATGTAATTCTTTAGGACTGACCATCAGTCCGAGCGACTTTTGTCCCGTAGATACATCCCCTTCAGGAAAGTGTAGAAATCCTTGAAACCTGCCCATAGTTGTTCTGCCACTATTACGCGCGTTGTTGAGACTTTGGAATTCGATTCTCTGGACTGGGCAATTTTGGAACTCGATTTCTTTCGACTTCTTATCTCTTGGAGCAAGCAGACGCAAAAATTGCCTACTGTCCCTGACGCCTTCTTCGGCAGCGCCACAAGTGAATGGCAGTGGAGGCACAACTCGACTCTCTTGCAGCGGTAACAGAGCAGTCAGTCCTCCTGATCTGAAATCCATTACCACTAATTTGAACGATGCGGTCATGAAAACACCTTCATCTATGGTCCGACTGCTTCTGCAGATCAAAACCATCCTCAATTTAGTTCCATTGCGTAATCGAAATATCAATTTATTCATCTCAAGATGCCTTGGATTCCCAATGCAATCCTCAATTTTCGCAGAGCTTATCGTCAATTTAGGTTCGAACTCACAACCTAATGTTGCTTCTCTGTACAAGCGCAGTAGGTTATCTTGAAGAGACGTCACTAGAACCACCGGTAGAAGTCTGTTCGCTGTACTGCCTTGAAAATGACAGGTATCTTGAGAACTGTTACTAGGACAAATGACGCCTTCTGCTACAGACTCAAGGCTAACGAGGTGAAAGCGCAGCCTCCATAAACCTAACATCGTCCTTCTAACTTCAAATGTCAGAAATCTCTCTCTCATCAGATTGATCTTGAAAAGGAGAATGCTTGTCGTTTGCGATGGTTGCTTTTGAGTCACATTCGTCCTGACCAGTGTTATGCTGTACACAGAAAATATGGTTGAGATAATAAAATTCTAATCTACTATTTGATTTTCGTAAGACGGACTCCTTTAATTTTGAGATCAGCATTGTGTCCGTCTTAGACAGAGTCACTTAAAGGAATGCATAGAAAGACAGAGTCCAATTCAGCTCTGGGTGTGTACGTCTATGTAGAGGTGTCCGTTAAAAGAGAGTTGACTGCAATTCATAACCTTTGCAAACGGCCATTTATTAGGGGAAAACCTGCATGACCCAATCTTCCTTTTATGAACCGGTTTTTCAGCCAGTTAGCATGGGAATGGCTACAAAAGAAATTTCCAGCACTAATGACTTAATTTCCTGCTATTTGGATGTAATAAAAGCAGCTTTCTTAGTGCATGCTGGTAAGCCAAAATCTGGACTTTTGCGAGCCTTTTTCGAAATTTTTTATTCCTCTCTTCTTTTTCCCTTTGCTTTTCTTTTAATGTCCATTTTTATTACCCACTTTATCGTCTTTCTTCCGCATGGAATTTCGACAGGTTTCCTTTCCAAGAAAGGGATAAATTTAATCAATTTAATGTTAGGTCAATGTTTCTCGTTTTTTTGTCCGTTACCCAGTCAGGATTGGTCAAAACCTGCTAAATAAGATACCAGTGGAAGGATCTAACCTAGCTAATTTTGCTAATTACCATCTTAATGGCTTATGCAAAGCTGAATGGGTCCAGGAACGATAATACGCATGGTTCCATATGTACCAAAAACTGTACTACCAAAGCGGACGACATAGAGGGTTAATTTATCTCTTGCCGCGTACAAAAAAAATAAAAAAATATACAGACATCCTTTCTTTTTACATTCACCACGGAGTTAGCAGTTACTGTCCATATTACTGGGGTGTCCGTAACAGTAAGGAGACGAAAGGTCACTGTATAATATTGCGCGCGCCCAAATATATAAGAATAATATATTTCTTACCTTCTACACCTTTTCCAGTTAACACCAATCACTCTTGCTACCGCAACTAAAGCAGCAAAAATGTATAACATGATTGGCATCCATTGATATGCTGTGGGGAAATAAAACGGATACCAACTGTGAGGTCAGTGTATATCGTAAGAGTTCTTCTTAACTGTTTGTGCACTCCACTCAGTCAATTACCTCGCTTAGGGGAGTACACTAGGGAGATTTTGGTATCATACTTGGACGATAGGGTGTTTAGGCTTTTAATAAACGGCTGCAGAGAAAATTGATTTCCTGCTTTATTGCAAGCTCGTTCCCAGAGCGAGAGGGGAGAATCATGCCTGAGAAGGTTGGTTTTATTACAATCTCACATATAAGGCAAATAGTTACTAAGCCACGTCCGAATTGAACTCCAGTAGATTGAGGTTAAATTCTACTTTTCCAACGCGCATTCCTGTCCAATTTCGTATAGGAGATACCCACTAGAAAGGGCCTCAAAGCCACTGACCACATTTTCACCTTGCACGACTTGAAAGAAAGCTACGGCAACGTTATAACAGCATCCCGACTATAATTTAGGGTCGCGGTGTACGATATAAGAGTTTTCTGAATACCATTTATGGTTAACGGGTAAGATACAACATCATTCAGGTTACGATATAAGTTTACCGGGTACAATACAACACCTTTCAGGTTACTATGTCATCTTACCGAGTACGAAACAACAGCATACAAGTTACGATCTATGCCGCTACCGGGTACGATACATTAGCATTGGAGTACGATATAATTATATTCTGGTTACGATATGAGGTTACCGAGTGCGACATAACAGTGTTACAGTTACAATACAACATAACCGAGTACGACATAACGGCATAGCGGATACGTTAAGACAGTATACAGGCAAATTCGATACAATACATCTTATGGTACGATACAATAACATTTTTGTCCAGTATTAGTTAAGTTAAGTACTATACTGAATATATCAAGTTCAAGAAAGCTTACAGTCTTTCACAAAGACCTCAAGTTTGTTGATTCATAAAGAGAGGGGTAAACGGCTGAAATGGTCTCTAAATTGGTTCTCAATAGCCCTTTTGAGTGCAAGGCTAATGCATTTTATTCGTTTCTAAACTAAGCTAACGAATTATTTTGAAACATTCGTATTCTTCTGGCAAATTATGTTCCGAAAAGTTCCATTTTCGAAGAAGGAAAAATAGAGGTTCGAAAGGCATAGCTGCATGACATAGAAATTTCACAAGTAGAGCAATATATCTGAGCGCGCATGCTTTTCCGACCCGCTGTATTTCTGACATCCTCCAGGGTCGGGTTGCAAAATCATCTTAAGATTAAGGGAACTCGTAACAAGTATTTCAAAACAAGAGGTTATTGTTCCAGAACAAAAGTTAAGAGCCCGTTTATCTACGAAGGTTTTATGCAACCTGACCCAGGGCTGGGTTGTTCAAAGCTGACTTAAGATAACTCAGGACTAGTGCAAAATTTGAATTCAGACGTGAAAGCGTTAAAAGCAAATTCTGTTTCATTCTCTTTGTCTACAACTTGATGTTGAATGCTTTAAAAAAAAATTGATAAAAATAATCCGAGAAAACCGGGATTAAAAATTAAGCCCGGCTTAGCGCTAATTGGCTTTCGAACAGCTGTTGGTCAAAAGATGCATGGATAACAATGTATCCACTTGATAAATCTCTATCTAGTACTAAATAACGCAATTGGTTTTCTTATCCCCTGGATAGTGATCTATCCGGTGAATAGCATTATCAAACTTTTAAACAACCGAGGGGAAGTTGATGCTCTTTAATTGTATATTATTAAAAGACGGTTACTTTGTGCATTAAACGAGCTCAATTAACTACGTCATAAATACGTCATCAAAGGTGATAAATAATAATGCCTTTGTCGTTTTTTGTACGTCAACAAACAGTAAAACAACAGGAACAACTTTAAGTCTATTTTTATCGTCTTTCACTGTCAGAAATCAATATTGCTATCCAGTGTTTAATAATCATTTTAGGCAGTTAAATCCTGATCCGAGAGCCTAGCTTTTAAATTATGGAATTCCGCTCAGTTCTGAGGAACACAAAATTTAGTTTTCAAGCTATCAAAGTACAAGAAACCAACAAAGTTTCGGTGAATTTCATGAAAAAAATAAATCTTTTCCTTTCCTGCTTAAGTATTTTTTTTTAAGGAATTTCCTGTCCGTTTGAATAACTTTAATTTGTTACGTCAGCAACTTTTCACCCATTTTAGAGCTTCGATGTGCATGGCTTGGGGGATACTCAAACCGTGAGAGTAATATACAGTGAATTTAATAAATGATTTTTTTATCAGCGTGTAATATAAAGAAGAAAAAAACGTTCTGACTCACCCTTCAATTCTACGAAGTCAGCCATGTAACCTCGTGCTATAAAACACATAAATGTGAAAATTAAGCCAAAAATATTTAACAGTGATGTAAACCCAGCCATGTTCAGGCAGGAAATTTGCAATCTAATTAGTTCACGTCATAAATCAGTCTCAATACAAAAAAATGCTTTACTAATTACGGATACTATAAATTAGCCTCAATGAAGAGTTACGTCATTAAAGAGCTAGTGCTCAGGGTTCTTTTTCCGTCAACGTATTTATCGATCGGTCAATTTAGGACAATTCCGCGCAATCGCCTGTTTTCTCAGTCCTGTGAGGACACGCACACTCGCCAAGCAAGAAGCCCACTCTGCGAAGATCTCACAGGACTGAGAAAACAATAAAGAAATAACAGTTACAATATACTACAAGAACCAATGAAATCAGAGATTCTAGAGAGTTGTGCACCAGCTATTGCTCGTGTCCCATACGAGATTTCGAGAGTATTAACGCCATCAAAGAGCTCTTGCACAGGGCCCTTCTTCACCATTTACGAGTATAACTAGAATTAATCAGGGATTAATAAGTGCGTTCGAACATTGGTCATTGGTCGATAACACATGCCCTATTCGCTTCTTCAGTTGTAGATAGACTAACGCACTTTCTGCACGCGTTAGAAGAAGTAAACAAGTTCTTGATAGTTGTATTAGACCTATTCAGAAAACATTGCATTTACTTCCAAAAAGGCTTGAGTTCAAACTTACTGAGCGCAGACGAAGAATATAATTATAATATGTGATGTAAATACTAATTTTAAACTTCTTGTAATATTTTAGTATGTAAAAAATTATTTACCGTACAATGATTGCGTTCGACGCTAGGAGAACGCAACCTAAACTGAACGCGAGAGGCCTGGGCAGAAAGAATCTAGATTTTAGGAACACCGCGGCAAAACGCAATGCGCATGAGCACAAAATTTGACATCCGGTCAGCTTTTTATTTCCGGTCTAGTATATAAACCAATTGCGTAAGCATAACATCGCCGTCGCACCAAGTTTAAAAGCAAAAAGGGAGAAACAGACAAAAAAGGGGGCGAAAAAAATCACTTCATTCGAAAGTTTATATAGTTTTCTAGTGTCAAACTTTTGCACCACATGCTTATCTGTTTGCACCAACGGTGAATATGATGTTTGAAGTTTGCAGGTCGCGAGCGCTCGAGATGACGACTTTGTTTTTACTGGCTTTCTTGCATGCTACTGGTTTGGCATAAGTTAATTTGGGAGAAGGCGACAACTAAGAAAAGAATAACAATACTTATGAAAGAAACCAAAATGAAGACATCATCATTATCATTAACGCTAAAACCAGGAATTAAAATTTTAGTCCGTTTAATAATTTTTTTATTATCAGAGAAAACAAGAACTCAAAACAAAAGATGGGCGGGATTTAATAACAACTTCGACTTTGATGACTGCAGTCACGAACACCCGGAGTTTTCAGTGCCGGGAAACTAAACATGCCTATAAATGACTTTCATTCAAGAAAATGCCTATTTCATTCTTTTACATGGTTGTTCTTTGGTTGAAGACTTCAATAATTTCAGACTGTGCGGCTCGGCTGCTTCTCATGCAAACACGAAACTTCCAACTGCTAAATACATGGCATGAAAAGTTCGACTTCTAAAAGCCATCGAACCAGCTTTTGCTATCTGATTCTGAGAATGAAAAAATAAATAGAGTTGTCAACTTGCTGCCAACCTCAACAGTATAATTAAGCTTATGTTTCATGGCAATCAACTCAGAGGAGTTTCGTTTCAAAACAAGGTAAAGCTCACTGGTAAATGAAAAACTACAAAGCGATTGTGTGTTATGGTTTTCCAAATAAAGCTCGAATCGGCTTTAAGACATGTAGACTAAAGAAATTGAAGAACTGAAAATTAGAACTAAAATACACAAGCTTGCAATGATAACTTTTTATGTCTTTGTTTCAGCCGGGTTAAGTGAAAAATAACAATCAAAACCTTTGTTTTCGTGAATGAAAATCAGTTTACCTGACGCTCTAGTCAAAATTTCACACTCTGAGTTATTATCAACTTACCTTTTCTGAATCTAATCAGTGATCTGTGCCTGGTTATCCATAAAAGCAATTTCAATAACTACAAAATAGTCAAAACACGAGCAGCACGAAGCAGAAGGACTGAACCACACGCTGCACACAAAATGAATCCGAACGCGCGCGGGAGACTTTGATCTGACTGGCAAGTGTGACTGAAAAAGAGATCGGAAATGCTCAACCTGGCGCATGCGTAGACGTTTTGCCGCGGTGTTGATTTTAGGTTGCTTCAACTACGGGAAATACGTCATAGCCTCCATCGGCAAGGTGCGCGCCCATCTAAAAGGATCTGAATGTGCGCGAATGTTTTTTCTTTTACGTGCAGCTTTGCTCATTTTCAATCAATCAATCAATTAATAAACTTAATTTATCCACGGTAGTAATTAAAGCTTAAAAGCTTATGTGGCCGAGCCAAAAAAAGGAGAAATGCAAAACTACTATTATAATCATTGTACAGTAAGTAATTTTTTTCACATACTAAAATATTGTAAGTTATAAATATTACATTCGCGCACATTCTGATCCTTTTAGATGCTCGCACACTTTGCCCTTGGAGGCTGTGACTTATTCCGGTAGTTGAACCAACCTAAAATCGAGATTCTTTCTGCTAAATGCTTGTGCCGAGGCTTCTCGCGTTCACTTTAGGTTGCGTTCTCTTAACTTCGAACACAATTAGTAGTCCCATATTTTTGCCTATGATTGCTGGAATATCGGGTCAAGACAAGAAGCCCATACAAGCGGTACGTAACTTTTACAAGATTTCACAGGAGGCCCAATAAGAACAAAATAAACAAACAACAGTAACAATGCAGCCTGCGTACAGCCACCGCCTCTCTTTTTGTTTGAGGGGAAGGGGCTGCTGTAAACAGGATACAACATTAACTAAGCCTAAAACAGTAGAGCTGTGTGCTATCGAGGATCCAGTGAAATGAGAGATTCTGGGAAGCCCGGCCACAGCCCACTGGCAGTGTTAGTTAGAAATAAAAGGGGCAGCTTCTCGCTATGACTTCACCTTATTAACTCTTTGTTACACTGACGAAGCTGTAGTCTGAGATAGTTGAACAATGGCCAGCCAGTCAATGACGAAAAAAAAACGACCGATGGTTTATCCAGATGCCTATTTGAACGGTGGAGTTACACACACATAGTACAATAAGCTCAGTAGCTCTCAGTGGCCTTTTTTTAACAAGGCCTGCTCTTTGCCATTTTTTACAGGGACCCCGAACGCGAGCGCGGGAGGGACCAAATTTTGCTGGAATGCGTAACTCAGAATAGAGCGTTTTAACGCACTTGGGTAGCAGATATGCAAATTTATTGGGGAAAATAGGAAGGGTTTACGTAACAAAAACCTGCAACAACGGGGCAACATGGCCCCAGTTTTTTTGTTTTTGGACACCAATATGGCGGACGTGATATCATGTGAAAACGGTATTTTGGAAAGATAGCCAGCACTGTAGCACTGTTACTCTAAATGGGAGATGAGGCTCTGGGATAATATGCTCCTGTCCTATTTGTCCGACCATATGATAAGCCTTAGAAACCGGGCACGTGAAAAACGTAACTATTCTTCCAAGTTGAAAGGCAAAACCATGACTATTAACCATTAAATAGCCTGTGGCCTAGTCTCTATCAAAGATCCGGGAGAAATATAAAAACACACAAATGAAAACAGCAACAACAACAACAAGCATAATAGTCCAGTGAAGAGAAGAAGATCAAGACCGTGACGCAAAGGAAATTAAAAAATTAACGATACAGTCCTTTGGGTTCCTGTATGTCAGCCAGCGAACGCAGACGTATTGTCGGTCGTCACTTCAATTCTCTTCATCCGAAAAGTAACCTTTTGGGTACAGAGAAGCGACGACCACGGAAATACGTCTACAGCCGTGGTTTTCTGTGCTCCAAACCGAGATTATTTTGCAAACTGCTATGCTGTTTTCCTTTTTCTTTCTTTCCTTTTTTGGGGAAGGGTTAAGTTCCGGTCGCGTCGCGTAGCGACTTGTAGAGACTTTAAGATCCAACGACGCGACGGCGACAAGAACGTTGCTTAAAAAGTGAATTTGCGTTCTTCCAGTCTTCATAGTGATTGTTCCTACCCACTTACTTTGTCAATTGTAGTCGAACCCTCCTGAAGCTGAATTTCAAGGGACCATAGTCAAGCTCAGAAAGGGAAATAAAATTTCGTCGTTGCTTATTTACGTCCTCCATAAAACGCGAAATTAGGCATTTTCACGTCGTAGTCGTGCAAAAAAGGGAAAGAAATGTACAAAGACGTGTGATGCACGTGCGAAGTTGTTGTTTTTCTTATTAAACCTATTGTTTTTTGATGTTCTCGTTGTCGTCCGCATCTTCAAAAAGTCCCTTGTGTCTTGTCCCCGCGCGCTTTCATATAACGCGCGGTACTGGAGACCAGTAGGATAGTGTTGTTCTTTGCAGGGCTTCTGATATTTCGCGCGGTCGCGGACCCGCGAAATTCCCAAAAAAACACGAAATACCGCGAAATCCGCCAGAAATATTTCCAAATACATGTCGGCAAAACATATTTAATACTTATCTTGGCTATTAGACCGGTTTTATTCACCCCAAACGTCCAAATTTAGCTTGAAACTTCGTCACTGCAACGAGTAAACAACGTCCCAAAACTACAAGGCGTTTTTAGATGAACGTTGCGAAAAACTGGGCACTAACCATAATGTTAACAGCTTTAACATTCGCTGATTTCTCGAGCGAACTGTTGTTGAAAGAGCAAATGATTATCCCTGTTAAAAAAAAAACGTTCACCAACGCTGGTCATATCGACGCAAAATTGATCGATTTTAGCGAAATTTGCCAAAAACACCCCAGCGAAATCGGCTGTTTTTTACTGATTGTTTCTTGGCGAAGTTTCCCCCCGAAATTTCCCGTGAAATCGGCCGATTTTCCTAAGAATTTGCCCCTGAAAATCCTTCGAAAATTGACTTTTTTCCGCTAAAATCCCGCGAAATGGGCCAATTTTTCTGCGAATTTTGACTTTTCTCCCGCGAAAATCGCCCGAAATCGGCCGGTTGTTACGCGAATTTTGACTTTTTTCCCGCGAAAATCCCGCGAAATCGGGCGATTTTTCCGCGAATTTGCCCCCGAAAATCCCGCGAAATTTTGCTTTTTTTTCCGCGAAATATCGGAAGCCCTGTCTTTGCCAACATGGCTGCTCAGAGCTCAGGCGGCCAAACTTCTACCGGCTCAACCAGTGCGTTTGCTCAGAAACTGAACAAGTAAGTCCAAAGATTGTTGCCTTGAAGATTATGAAAAGTCGATAATAATTTTTGTTTATTGTGATTTGCATCTTTGTTTTTGTTCAGATTTCGAAGGAATGGTTCGACCTCTTTCGGCACGCAAACAAGTTTCACTAAATCACCCACGGTTTCGAGCTCATTCCTGCATTTTGCTACCGGAACGGTAAGTCATTTCTGAAATAGTGTGGGCATAAGGTGAAACAAGATTGTGTTTTAATATTCCTTGAGGCTTCTTTGAAATTTGTAGCTTCAATTAACGGCAGTATTTGTGGGAAGATTAATATAAGATGGTGGTGGGACATTGTACTGTAGCTGTATATTAATTACACTGAACGGAAATCGACAATGAATTGTATTATTTTATGTTACTTCAATTACTTAACGAAACAAAATATTGGGCCTTAAGTTTACAAGAGTAGTCCTTTAGCGTTCTTAAGATAAATTTAAACAACAACTGAATGGCAGGAGATTACACATGACGTATGATCGAAGCGGGGGACAGGAAGTAAAGCAACACTAATCTATTCTTTTTTAGGTCATAAGAATTTTCCTAACTTCCGTTGTCCATTTGTGTCAGTATTGAAGTATTCTTTTAAACTGTTTACTAAAGATTCTCTAAAGTTATATATTGTGCCAAAACGTTTTATCTCAAATTATGTAATATTGTCTTTCATTTGTGAGTCATTTGTAAAGGGTCTAAGAGAAATGACATTTGTGTCCAGCATTTTGTTCGCTTTTGAAAATCGATTCCCTTGAATATAAAATTATTGACATTGCACAGGATTATTATCAATGTCATGTCACTGGACAGTGAATCAAAACCATTGAATTACTAAAGTCAAGAATTCTAGGAAAAAATTTGATAACATACATTTGTCTGTGATTTCTGTCGCTGAGAGACCCCAAAGGTATTCCCAACATCTGTTGTCATCTCTTGTCCAACCCCCTTTACATGAAATCCCAGATATTCCCCTGCAGGGAACTAATTTTGGGGGGGAGCTTTTAACATTAGTTGAAGCTGAAAAGGTATTATTATGTGGGCACCCCATAATAGGGTACAGGGGTATTAGTCTTTAAATGAGTTATCATCATCATCAAAATCATCTTCATGGCAATCATCATCAGCATCATCATCATTATCACTATCTGGCGAAAAAGAAGCAAAACTACCCAAAACATTGTTTACAAGGTGGAGCACTACATACACCGTATTCACAAATGGCGGAC
Organism: Porites lutea; assembly: GCF_958299795.1. NCBI lineage: Eukaryota > Metazoa > Cnidaria > Anthozoa > Scleractinia > Poritidae > Porites > Porites lutea. The sequence goes on from NC_133212.1 coordinate 15,421,608, forward strand.
ACGCGGGAAAAAACTGGTGCCTAGTCATGAAAGCGAGGCGTTGGAGGATAAACAAAAATTGCAAATGAAGACTTTCAGTGAACTTGCAGAGTGTTAAGCGCGGATTCCACCTAAAATAACTTTGTACGGACTTCTTTTTAAATACAATTATGTGGGATGTCTTCTGCCTTTAATGTTTAGTAGTGATTTACTGTTTGCAATCAAAAGGGACGTTATATCTTCAAGGAAACAGGATGATTTTGTAGGTTTTCGAAGCATCAGAAGCTTGACAAGTGGGCTATGGCTGGAGAAAAGCGGCAAAATGTTGGCCCAAACTTCACAGTGAAACCTTGAAGATATACGCGTCCATACGGTGTATGGGCATTTGCTCCTAGCTCTAAATACAGCTTTCGAAGTTCTAGGATGTGCAGTCAAAATCTTGACAGAATGCTTCACTTCTCCTTAAACTCTTACTTTTTGCATTCTGTCCCCCTGCAAGCTTCTGACACTTTTGTTCCTCTGTTCGAGCAGCCCTTAGAATTATAACAAAATATCTATCATTATGCATCTTGCTTTTTGTTGCAGATTCCTCTTAATGAGGTCGTGGAGCCTCCTGAGTTTGAGGAGATTGTGATGGCAAACCAGCCTTTTAACGAGAATGACCCCAAGAGTAAAATGCTGGAATTTCCAGATGATGATATGGAGGTCACCACTATCCCTAGGCAGTGTCGCACAGTGTTGCCATGCTTTCCTATGGAGTTAGGGTACATGACTATAATTTATTAGTAATGGTTATAATGAAGGTAGATCTTAAGGGAATAATTATGAAGCTTTGATGACAACGATAATAGGCAGGTTGAAAGTGCAACAACTTTGCACAAAGTGCTTGATCCTTTCCTGTAAAGTTTTTCCCAGAAAAAAAAGAATCCTTCATCATGTGAATAGGAAAACTTGGTACATTTGTATGTATGTCTGTAGTCTGAATTTGAAGAGGAAGTCATAACTCCATAATTATACTTTTCTTTGTTACTCTCACAGTTTCAATTCATCTGCGTTTCCTTTGTTGCCATGTCATCTATTAATAAATTTATTTATGTCAGTGTTTTGAAGGTGAAATTGCCAGGGCTTCTGGTATTTCGCGGAAAAAAAAGCAAAATTTCGCGGGATTTTCAGGGGCAAATTCGTGGGATTTTCGCGGGAAAAAAGTCAAAATTCGCTCAAAATCGGCCGATTTCGAGGGATTTTTGCAGGAGAAAGTCAAAATTCGCAGAAAAATTGGACGATTTCGCGGGATTTTAGCGGAAAAAAGGCAAATTTCGAAGGATTTTCGGGGCAAATTCTAAGACAAATCGGCCGATTTCACGGGAAATTTCGGGGGGAAACTTCGCCAAAAACAATCAGTAAAAAACAGCCGATTTCGCTGGATTTTTGTGGCAAATTTCGCTTAAATCGATCAATTTTGCGTCAATATGACCAGCATTTGTTTAACGTTTTTTTAACATGGATAATTATTTGCTCTTTCAAGAACACTTCGCTTGAGAAATGAGCGAATGCTTAAGCTGTTTACATTATGGTTAGTGCCCAGTTTTTCGCAACGTTCATCTAAGAATGCCTGGTAGTTTGAGACGTTGTTTACTCGTTGCAGTAACGAAAGTTTCAAGATAAATTTGGACGTTTGGGGTGAATAGAACAGGTCTAATAGCCAAGATGAGTATTAAATATGTTTTGCCGACATGTATTTGGAAATATTTCTGGCGGATTTCACGGTATTTCGTGTTTTTTTGGGAATTTCGCGGGTCCTCGACCGCGCGAAATATCAGAAGCCCTGAATTGCTTGTCAGAATGTCAATTAACAGATGATGATATAGACTGGTACTTAAAAACCTAACAGGAAACAGTTGTAGTCTTTGGTTTGTCTGTTTGGTTAGTTTTATCTACTGTAGCAGTTAATTCAAGATTCCTTTTTAATGCAGAATTGAGGACAACCCACAACTCAAAGACAGCATTCATTGTTATTCTGCTGACTGGGCAATTGTTAATCGAAGGTAATTTAATTTAAAAGAAGGAGAATTCTAACAATAGAAGGCTCAGAAAAAATTGCGAGTTCTAGCAGGGTATTAAACTCGTGACCCTCCGAATTCTAGTTTGGATGCTCTAATCACTGAGTTACTGGAGGCTCTATGGCGAGCAGGGTCAAAATCTAAATTGTACATGTAACTACAACAGTCATATTGGAGACTTGATCAAAATTCTGCTTGTTGAAACCAGCCAGGTTTCTGAGCCTTGCCTATTTTGACTAGGTGCTCACTTATATTTTCACTTACTGTAGTTAACTAATCGGCAGTTAACTCATGGTGGGTACATATCCATGACCCTAGAGCTATGCAGGGTGGAGTCTTCTGTTCTTGGTAGGGTGACTTTATACACGTATGCACTACAGATCGGAAGGAACAGACCAGATGGAGTGTGATACCCTTGCATATTTCCATTTTCTTGTGTAATCATATTATTACATTTGGGGATGGGAGGCAAATTAACTAAATCCAGGGAAGACCCCATGACTTGCCACTTGCTGTAAATCCTCTATTAAGTCCCCGTTGGGCTTATTAATTTCAAGCCCATTTGAGGGGAGAGAGCGGGAGGGGGGGAGGGCTTGATAGAGATGGGGGGCTTATTTGAGTTGAGTTGAGTTTGAGTTTATAATTTCCCATAATATTATACAGTACATACGGTGTGTTACAATGTAATAAATTTGGCAGGAAGACTAAAGAAACCCTTACGGGCTTTTACAAGTTAGTAGTCTCCCTGAAGGTAACAAAACATCTATTGAAATTCATTGAAATGGTATCAGTGAAATAGATAATTAACGGACAGAGATACAATAATTGATCTTACACATATATTACAAATATTTCACTCTGTACTGAGTACTTATTTACAGTACTATCACTACATGGGATAGGAGAAAGGGTTGAAAGATCTACTTGAATTACTGAAATCGAGTCGATGAAATAGGTAATTAGTAGAGAGATCAATAATTACAATAATCATATAATACATTTATTAAAAATATTTCACTATGAATATATTTGAGTACTTATTTACTCTACTATAACCACGTGGGATAAGAGAAAAAGTTTTAATTTCCTTTTGAATATTTTTATAGATGCCGAGCATTTTATGTTCAGAGGTATTCTATTCCACTAGATATCAATATTATTATTTTGTTTTTAGTAGAGTATTTTCCATAATTTGTTCTGCTAAAAATCTTATGTAGATGCCCTTTTGCTCTAGTATTATGGCCATGGATTTGTGCATTTCCTATACTGAAGTCATTGAAATAAGATGGAAGTACTTTACTATTAAGGCTGAAACTGAAAGAGCCAATTAAGAAATCATTTATTTGATAAATGTTTAGAAGACTTAACTTAATAAAGAGCAGAGGAGATGGTGCTGTATACGGCGAAAAGGTTATAATTCTCAATACTTTTTTTTGTAGTTTGAACAATGTATCAAGCCTTGTGGGTTAGTTATTTGCCCAAACAATATTCCCATAATGGAGATATGGGTAAATTAGGCTATTATACAACATTTTTAGATGCGTTTGATTGACGTAAAAATGAATCCTACAAAGCAGACCTGTAATTCTTAAAATCTTTTTAGTTATATAGTCAATATGGTTCTTCCATGTTAAGTGTTGATCAATTACAATTCCTAAAAATTTACTATCTTCTACTCTCTGCAATACAGTCCCATTTAATGTGAGATGCAAATCTCTTCTTAATCGTTTTTTGTTGGATTTGAAAATGATGAAATTTGTTTCTTTTATATTGAGAGTCAGTTGATTAAGTGTTAGAAAATTTAGAACTACGATACAAAGCTCAACTACAAGAGGGTTGGAGGTCATGTGGCCAAGGATTAGAATCAAATCCAAACCTGTTTGTAGATAAACCATCTTTGATCAGTCTACATGAAGTTTTACAGTCATGATTGATTAATACAGTCTATCACTTATTAGTGAAGAATAATTAGGGGATGGGAGGGAGGCTTATTAACTTTCTTCCCTTGAAAAGGGGGACTTCTTAGATGGAGGGAGCTTATTTGAAGCGGGGGGGGGGGGGGGGGCTTAATAGAGGATTTACTGTGTGTTTATTACTGAAACACAGTGAGGGGAAACTGGTTAATTGCCTGGAAAAAAGGTGTTAGAGGTAGAATAGTCGATTACTGAACAAACGGTATACATGTAATAAAGTTTTCCCTGAGATTTAGTATCATGTTTATGGTAAACAGCAAACATCAGATTCAAATTGACAATTTACTAAAAATAAGAAATGAGCAGATAAAAACTGTAAACTACATGTATGCATCTTCACTGAAACTGGTGAGAAACTTCTAAATTATTGTTTTGTGAACATAATGAACAGTAAACATCAAGTAAAGGCAATAAACCAAATGGTACAAATTGATGTTTGCCTTTGCCGTAAACGTGATTCGAAATCTCTTTAATGACTGTCATCTTATACTACTTGCAATCAGATATCAGTTTCGCTCCTCCGATGAAGGAAGACCAGATTCAAGACGTCGAATAGTGCGATCACCAAGCTTTGTTAAGTCACTCCCAAGCCAAGTTTATGAAATTGATGAAAAGGGAAAGTTACAAGAGCAGGTAAGAATGAGAATTGATGCTTGAATTTGACTTCTGCTGTATTTACACACATTTAAAAATACTGGAGTTTTTCTCCGCTATCACCTTGTGTTAGTCATTAAACACCTAACATGTATGTTCGTACATGCTCAAGGAAACCTTTTGCATATTGAATGATGGGATCAATTTAGCTTCCTGGGAAACTGCCCACCTACCCCTCCCCTAACTCAACGTGAACATTTACTTCTCACTTGGGGCAAAATGTGGGGTTTGGGGAAGGGTAGGTGGGCAGTTTCCCAGAAACCTAAATTAATCCGAATGATGCATTAAAGAACCCACATGCTGTTAGGAAACAATTAGGGGATGTACAGTATAGGAGCCCCCTGCTGTGGAGGTCTGACTCTGCCAGCAGTTGGTGAGCCCTGCTGGATTCTTTTGAGGGCCTTCTGAGCGACTGAGACCACAATCACAAATGGCAGTCATAAGTCTGAAGGTTATGTACTGGTTGTTGGAACCCTAATTAAGGAACTCAAGAACTCAGGAGTCATTTACCCTAATTTGTTGTGAAAGGAACCTTTGTACAAGACCGTACCGGGAACAAAGAAGTATTCCCCTCAATTTCAGTTGGAATTTTTTTTACCTACAGGGTAAAAGTGGTTCACAGCAAAAACTAACACCACCCTCTAAGGAAGACAGTTTACCAAGGGGTAGCTGGGCATCAAGGTAATTAGTCTAAGTTAATATTTCATAATATGAACATTTCATCTTTTGTTTTTGATATCTCAGCAACAATAATTCTAAGCTTGTAAAATTACATGTACATGTAATAGTCTGTAGGTTATTAATTGTGACCCTTCACGCGACTTGGGGGCTTATCTAAATTTCACGCTATGCCTATTTTCACGATCCAGGCCGTGAAAGTAAGAAAAATTTTTGGAATGTGAGTGAAATTTCTCTTTCACGCCGTGAACACGCCGTGAAAAATTCACGGCTACCGTGAAAATTTCACGCAGTGAAAAAGTTTATAATCGCCGTGAAAATATTTTATGCCGTGAAAAATTTCAGTCACCGTGAAATTTAATTTCACGCCGTGAAAATCTTCCAACAGTCATAATGAAAATTAATGTAACATTGTTTTCAAAAGTGTACTGTTTAGATGTCATGCAAGCCTTTATTTGCCCAGATGAATGTAACATGTACTGGTCAGTACTCAGTTTGATTTTTGATTTTCGGCAAAACAAATGAAATCGCTAAAAAAAAGACACCGAAGATCGCCGAAGATAATCAACAACTGCATGATTCCGTCTTTGTATTCTCTAAATTTACAACCAAAGTATCGTTTAAAATTTAAAAGAATTTAGAAGCTTTTATCTCTTCCACGAAGTTATGCAAATGCTAGACTCGGTGGCGACAAGATGAAGAAATATGTAACGCATGTTTTGATATTGCGTGATATCTTTTGGATTTATTTCATTTTTACCCTTCTGTTCAGATCGTTGTAACGGCGAAATTTTGAGTATAACATTTAGCAATGCAACAAGGAACTTGAAGTGGAGCATGATAAATCAAGTAGAGTTTGCACGTGTGATGGATGATGATGGGGCTACAAAACTGCAGATAAGATCAGTCACCTCACTGCAATGCGCGTCGACACAGACAACAATTATCCCGGTTTTAGGAATGGCAGTAATAGTTAGTGTTTCCGCAAAGAATTTCGTTAGGTTTCTTGAGTGAAAACCTTGCCATGTGTGGTTATTAACTAATCGTCTCTGACATCGACATTGGGAAAATTTGCAGGTTGAGGAGAAGAAAAAAAAAGAGCCAAAGGTGACCGACTGTTACAGTTACAGACAATGTAAACAATGCAAATTGACATGAAACACACGCAGTTCCGGTCGTGCATATCTAATAAAATACTTGCCATGAACACATAAAAATATCGACAAGAAATTGTGACTAGTTTGATTGTGATTTGTGGCTTTACAGGCCTGAACACGGAATAGTCTGAATACGCTTTTTTTTATATTTTTGTCATGAGCTATTTTTTGCGTGGGATCAACTTCCACAAATTTAGCTTGACGTGACCAGGTATTCTCGTTTTTTTCCAGTTCGAAAAGGGGCGAGAAAAAACACAAAACAAAAAAAAAGGTTAGATTTCATTCACCCCCGACATGTTTCACGGCGTGAAAATGTGTTCACTCTTAATTTCACGGCGTGAAAGTTTACACCGGTTAAATAATCACGGCGTGGAAGTCTTCACTGATCTTTCGCAACATGATCAGTTTCACGCCAAGAGTGAAAAATTCTCGCAAGGAGTGAACGGGCGTGGAATTTGAAATTCACGCCGTGAAAACTCTAATTCACGCACCGTGACCGTGAAAAAAATTCACGGTTTTTAGTGAAATCCATAAGCCCCCTTTTCGCATGAAGGGTCACAATTTGTAGTGCAATTTGAACCCCCTGTGTTTTATGTTTACACAACAAAAGTAAAATCAAAAGTTAACTCAGGCCTTGTCTCAAAACCCTAATAATTATTTGTGTATCTTATAGTCAATAACATTTTGGCTCTGATAAAACAAAATTAAAAGGCTCATATCATGGGTGATGTATTATTCCTTGATTTTAGTGCGAAATTTCAGCGATATTTCTAATTTCACATGTGAAATTACAAAAATCAATTGCCATGGCAACCCTCTGTATGTCTCAGTGCCAAGATGATGACAGTCTAAAAATTTTATGAATCAGTGCATTAAAGGATGCTTTAGAAAACCTAAACACAGGAAAGAGCACATCAAGAAGGATTCCAACAAAATAATATTTTGTGGAAATATTCAGAAAATTCTGAACTTGAGCCATATTTTAAGCTGTAAACTTTTAAGATTGCAGAGTTCTTGATTGATTTGATAAAACCAGGAGAAACATTTCAAAAATCCACTTTTGCGAATGAATTCGTCACCAATGATATTAATAGGTATTTAATTCAAATGGTATACTCATGAAATTGGGGAATAATTTCATTCGCGTTTTGTGAAAATCCTAATAATTTCTTGAGCCTTAAGTTAGTTAAGTTAATTAGTTTAGCTAATTTTGGAATTTGGACAAATGCATGTGAAAGTATTCCCTAACTTCACTCGTCACCATTTTGATTACACATGATAATGTTACTCATCTTTGCAGTGCTACAGTCTGTACAATAACTTATGATCAAATTTCATCACTGATCTCACACCTGTTACTCTTGAGTTATACCCTATCTTCTGCCATTTCCTTCAACAGCATTTTTGACCTGCAGTCATGCAACCCTGATTCTCTGCTGCCAACTGTTCTTGAACGCACTCCAGGGGACGAGGTGGATCGTGTTAATGAAGAAGATCGCCAGCTTCACAGGATACATTCTTTATTTTCCATATATCCCATTCAGCAGGTAATTCAGGGCTGTCTTTACAGGGGTTATTCATTATGGATATTAATTGCTGTTTTGGGTCAATTCTGTGCTGAAGTCATTACTTACATGTACAAAAAAGCACATTTACTCATTCAGAAATGCTCCAGGACCTGTAGGGTCACGAAGAGGATGTCAAACGCATTTTATCAGAGAGCAGTAACCATTATAATTTTTGCCATGATTTTTGGAGAATTAGCATCAAAAATAGAAAACACTAGCCCAGTGTTTAGTTTAGGTTAATCCATGTCCATCATTCCCGACCATAGCAACAAATGGCAGAAAACAGTTTCAATGCCTAAGCTAAATACAGTGATTTTGTTACAGATAGTTATAGTGAGTCCTGGGACTCATCTTGTGAACAAATCATGAGTCCCAGTCCAGAACCATTGAGTTCCAGTTCAAAAAACAGTGAGTCCCTGGGTCTTTTGTAACCACACAGTTAATCTGAAGACAGACTCCAAAACTCTGTATTACAGTTTACTGAAATAAAAAATATACTCCTTCTATTGTAAAGCACAACAGAGACTGAAAGAAAGTAGTGTTGTTTAACAACAGCCACAAGAACAGCCACAGAAATCATGTAAACAGGATATTCTACAAAAAACATCTTCAGATCGATCAATTGATCTTTGCCTCCTACGGGATGCATGCCACAAATAACTTTGTGTCTCTAGGATTTTTTATGCGTCAGGGATGCAAGATGCAGAGGTAACAAAATCACCACTACATATGGTCTTAATTAACAAAACTGGTCCTTTTGTTGGATTGCAGTTGATGTGAAGACACATTATAGCTTTTTTAAAAAAATAGCAAATGGCTCGACATAGCCCCATTGACGATTTAAAGGGATGGATTTCCCCTGGCTATTATGGGCGTGTCCCCTGGCTACTTTCGTAGGTAACAAAAGGAAAATTAAACCAAAAGAAATTCCTACAATGCAGCTGTTCAATTTCCTGTCTAATAACTGTATATACCGGCAACTTGAAAACTTCTTTAAAATAATGTAGCAACAGCCCTGGCCCCGGTTGTTCAAACATTGGATAGCACTATCCATCGGATAAATCACTATCCAGAGGGATAAGTATGACGGAATCCAACTACGTCATGCACAGGATAGAGATTTATTTGGTGGATAGCATAAGCCATCTTTTGAATAAATGGGCCCTGTTCATGAACATGATCTATTTTTCAGGAGGAGGGAATAGAAAAGAGAGTTCCTGCCACTATTCCTCAGGAACATTTTGGGCAGAGAATTTTGGTCAAGTGTCTTCAACTCAAGTGAGTTATTTTGTTTGGAGGTAATGTGATGTTTGCATTGTGGTAAAATACCTGGCAACACACTATTTTTTTTATTTTATTTTCCAACTTAAGGCTTGACTTGAAAGTTGAACCAATATTTGCTACAATGGCTTTGTATGATGGCAGGTTGAAGAAAAAGGTAATTGTGCTTTAATGTGAAGCTAAATACATGTAGTTTAAAGCTCATCCAGACTCCATTAATATGTATTTATACCTGGCAAGAGCCTTGAGTGGGGGCAATTTTGGACAACTTGTAATCCAGCCATACCAGCGTGCAAAGAAAGTCGTGTCCGATAGCCCGAGACTGGTGGATTTTACTATCGGGCTAGTGAATTTTGTTATCAACTTGCCCGATGGGCAAGTGAAGTTTTTTGAGGAATTCAAATAAAAGAAGGACTGTAAAATTAATTCTCCTCATCAGAAAGTTTTTGGGGCTAGTTCAAATGACGTTTGGCCTAGTAAATGTTACCTTCAGCTTGCCTGAATGGCAAACTGTAAAACTGACTTCTTTGCACCCTGCATACACACAAGTCTTGAAGAAAATTTTTCCAGTGCTCAAATTTTGCTAATTGTCCAGGGCAGTTGCATCTTTGTTTAATAAGTTTATGAGCAAGTTTCCAAACAAGACTTACATCCCCAGACAAGTGAGTACATGTATAAAAAGTAACTAGGTTATAAGTTAATATGAGCACAACAACAACACAACATGAACATTACACCTTTTGGACCGACCTACAGTACCATTCAATAATAAGTTACAAGCCTCATCTGGCTTCTTGTGAGACGAGTGTCGTGTTGTTTCGTTGTTCAGTGCTAAACATTCCGTAGACATTTGATACTTGCAGTTTTTTTTAACCCTCTTGCGAGACTAGAGTCTTGTCTCTTGAGACAGGACTTTTGTCTTGTGTGAGGGTGGTAACTTACTTTTGAGCGGTAATACCGTACATGCCTTTGCCAATTATGACGTGAAATTTGGTAATGAGATGTTTCATGAAGGATATGAATTTCCCTTATCTCTTTTTGAACTTGAATACAGATAAGATTATCTACATTTGATAACTTGAGTGAGGCTAATGCAATACAGTTTGAAAGGATGCAAATTCATTTCTTGCAGTGATGCTTTCACTGCGCGGTTGTCTTCATGGCTGCATGCTTAAGCTCTCCCTGATAATTTATCCAGTCTTCATAGCCAATAATATAGTGTGTGAACTGACAGACTACCAATAACATCGCTACGTAATTGACCAGTCTGCCCCAACCAGAGTTTAATACCATCAGCTGACATGATACAACTCACTTTGACTCTGAAGATGACTACCACTTAGCTTGTTGAAACGCCAGTCACTGTTGACAACAGTCCCATTCAGGACGATGTCATCCCGTCGATTATGCTCAGCCTATAGTACTTATGAAATGTTTCTGCCTTTTTTCAATCCCTACTGCTACAGATATCAGAAAATTTCCACTTTGACATGAACAGTGAGTGGTGCAGAAAACTGGTCAGAGATCACAATCCTCGCATAGATATCTCCACTCTGAGCCGCTCTGCTATATTCTCCATCACATACCCCTCATCAGATGTATTTCTTGTCATCAAGTTGGAGAAAGTTCTGCAGCAAGGAGACATAAGTGAATGTGCAGAACCATACCTGAAGGACACTGAAAATTCCAAGGTTTATACTTTTTATTACTGATTAAGTCAAATAAATGAATGATGTAATGCATTCACCACGAATATTACAATGATGCGTAATAACTGCACTACAAATTAAGGCTGAGACAAATTAAGGGTCAACAGATGATAGACAAGCCAAAAGCATATGGGTGTGGGAGGGTGTGTCAGGAGATAGGGAGAGAACTTTCGTCCCAATAGGCCCTTTGCAGCTAGCCATTCACCTGGTACGAAACCGCCGAGCTGGAGAACAAAAGTCGCACTGGGACAAGACAAATAAAGAAAATTACCATTTAAAATTATGTATGTCTTTTGTTTGTCTTGTCCCAGTGCGACTTTTGCTCTCCAGCGTGGCCGTTTTGTACCAGGTGAATGGTTAGCTGCAAAGGGCCTATTGCAACCTAACTTCCTCAAGGTAAGACAAGTTAACATCACAGCATTACTGATTACAACATTGGAGGGTTATAGGTCTCAAGTTTTGAAAGATGAAATTTAACAATTTAACAAATTTCTGACTAATTTGAACTCGCATGGTAAAGAGTTCCATGACTCTGCAGTCCTAATGAAGTATAGAGATAAATAACAAAACAGCAAAGGGAAACGCGACTTGATATATCGATATTTCGACTTGATATACCGATATTTCGTACGGACAAGCCGTCCTTCTTCAGGGGATTTAACAAAGAATCGCAAAGTCGTTACAATTCAAATAGTATAGACGAATAGCAGTTGGAAATTTGATAGAAAGGTAATGTTCAAAAACTAAATGGGCCAATAATGAGGAACGATTCAGACAAATGAGATATATTGGCAACTGGAAAAAAATTATAAATAAATAAAAATAAATAAATATAATAATAATGAACTATGACTTTCTGAAATAATCCTTATTGTGTTCATAAATTATGTTACAATTATTGATGTCATTGCCGTGTTCGATATTATTGCTCGTTCGCACCTGAGCTTTCTAATGTCAGCGGATATAAGGCTGTTTCGAATTCTAGACTTGAAATAGAAACCGTCTCTTGAAACAGAAATAAATAAATTACAAATAAATACTGCAAATAAATAAATAAATAAATAAATAAGTAGACAGCAATTCATTAGTGGTAGTACATCCTCAAAGTGAATCTTGTTTCTGGAGCTTCAAAGCCGTCAGACACCTATTTTCATAATGTATTTTTTTCAAAGCTAGGGGTGGTTGTTTGGGTCATGCATCTGTTGTTTTGTTAGCTAACGAAGCAAATGATCATTATGAGAGCTTTATTGCGCCCCTTTTGTTAATTTTTTTGGATCAAATTGGAATTGAAAATGTTGGTTTTGGAGAAAAGGAGAGAAAACTGGTCAAAACAAAAAAAAAAGGGGGTGGGAGGGTGTGTCAGGAGATATGAACAGAACTTTCGTCCTAATTGCAACCTAACGCGTTTCGCACGCAAACGCGTGTGTGCTGGACGCGTGTACGCCAAAATGGTGCGTTCGTTTGGCGTGTGTGTTTGCGCTTATCTCTGAGCTACACTGTAAATGCTATTTTGTCTTGTTTTTCTATCATTTCAGCATAAAGACAAGATTCGTGCACTCGCTGTATCAAACTGCGAGAGACTTGGAAAGTATCGGATGCCTTTTGCTTGGACTGCTATTCACTTGGTGGATATCATAAGTGGAAGACAAGCTAACACTGACCCAGGAACACCTCAAGAAAAGGATTCTGCAACGTCATCACTTCCAAGTCGAAGGGTACATACACTGTATACCATAGAAAAGGATGACCGAAAAACAGTTACTTGTACTTAGTAAAAAGATCTGTGTCTATAAATTAATCAAAATTCAAACTGTGGGTGTAGCGTACTGGTCATCACGTTGCGTTAAAAGGTATCGACCAAAACCATAGATAGCGATCGGTGATACTTCACAAATTTATTTATCGTTTAGGCACGTAAAAACTGTAACAGAAACAACAATGAAATTATCGAGAGTCTAGCTAAGAGACTTGAACACAATGTCTTAAATAACTCGGCGATAACATGATAGAAAGCAAATACAATTATGGACTAGTTCGGTAGGTAAATAAAGACTGATTTATCCGTGATTCATGCATTAATAAAGGTAAAAATATATCTATTAAATAAAGAATCATACCTCTTTTCCCGATTAAAATGATTGGACCTTACAAACGTTCACATAACCGATCACGATATAGGCATAAAGCACAAAGCAGGATTACAAACGATTACACAATCATCGGGCCTCGCCCCCTAAGCTGGTGCGCATGCACGTTAGTAACGCAATACGAAGTAACGCATTCGTAACATGGCTCCCCTAAATTGTAGCAACAATTTACTTAACAAACGAAACAAAACTTAATAAAAGTCATTCGATCATTGTTCATTGGCTCTCCTTGGGATTCTGGCTGATATCAGGTCAACATTATACTTGGTACTGCTATGGCTCCTCGGAGGGGATTCCCCGGTCTGCAACTTGATCTGTAGGGAGTAATAGAACCAGTTTTTGGACAGGTCGTTCAAGGTACACAGCTGTCTTTGTGGGCCTGCCAAGGTCGTCAAGGGCGTCTGTGGCAACCACGATTCTTACTTTCCTGACCAGACCGTCGTTGTCGGGATAAGTCTCGCTGACACGAGCTAGCTTCCAGCGGTTTCTTGGCAAGTTGTCGTCCTTTAGGATCACGACATCATCCACTTGTAGATTTCGCTTCACTGAAATCCATTTCTGTCTTGACTGCGAGGACTGCAGAAATTCTCTTTTCCATTTGCACCAGAATTCATTTACTAGGTATTGGACACGACGCCATCGCTTGCTTAGGTAAAGATCAACGCGTTGGAAATCACCCGGAGGAGGTAAGACAACCTTCGACTTCATGGTGAGTAAGTGGTTGGGCGTCAGCGGCTCGGAAAACTGCGAGGAACTGATGCTGTCAACTGTTAAAGGCCGACAATTAACGATCGCTTCGGCTTCAACCATGAACGTTCTCAGTGATTCGTCATCTAGCTGGCTTCCGTGACGTTCTAATAAGGAGGCTAGGACACTTCGCACCATCCGTATCTGACGTTCCCAAACTCCTCCCATGTGGCTTGCGTGTGGAACGTTCATCTTAAACTTCACCCAATCGCAGCTACTTTTCAGCAACTCTTCTCTTATCTGCTCGTGATTTAATTCGGAAAGGGCTTGTTGCAGTTCGTTCATCGCTCCAACAAAGTTGGTGCCTTGCTCGGATCGAAGCTGGCGCACTGGTCCACGGCGACCGATGAAGCGACGATAAGCGTTTATAAAGAAATCTGTGCTAAGGGTGTTCGAGACTTCAAGGTGGATCGCTCGGGAGCATAGGCATGTAAACAGTACTCCATATCTTTTTACCTGCTTCCGACCTTCCTTCACGAACCAGGGTCCAAAATAATCAACTGCTGAGAACGTAAACGGGGGAGAAGGCTCGAGACGATCCTCTGGCAGGTCGGCCATTTTCTGTTCTTGAGGAGCTGCTCTCAGTTTTCGGCATTTGACGCATCTTGAAATGTGACTGGACACGGCTGAGCCACCACCGATTATCCAATAACCAGTCGATCTGATCTCGTTATGGGTGATTCCATGACCTTGGTGTTCGACTGAATGATGGTGATGACAGACAATCAACTCGGTTACATGCCCCTTTTTCGGAAGGATGATGGGATGTTTGGCATCAAAGGTAAGGCCAGTTGCAAGTCTAACTCGTCCACCAACTCTGAGTACGCCGTTATCGTCAAGGAATGGATCGAGCTTGTAAAGAGAGCTTGTCTTCTTCATTTCCCTCCTTCCTGGAGCGGTAGAGGTGATTCGGTCAGTTGCTCGTTCTCTGGTACTGGCTTCCTTGAGAATACGTAATTCGTCGCTAAATGCTTCTCTTTGTACGTTCTTGATTATTTCGTTTTCAGCCCTCTGTAACTCTTGAACATTAACTGGAATATACTTGGTTTTCTGAGAACCAGTTGGATATCGTGCAGTGGTGTCGTTGACGCCAGGAGATCGACTTCGAAACTTCTCTTGAATGCGAAGACAAACAGCTACGGCTTTCTTGGCTCGGTGCCAGCAGGAAAAGTATTCCAGGCGTTCTAAAAGGGACGGGGGATTTTGGACTTTAGTCGTCAGAACGGAAGGCCTTTTAACTTCGGGATCGTCGGGATGAATAGAAGGGCTAATGTCAGTCTGGTTCCAAACTCTTAAGGGTTTCCAGAGGAAGTCTGGTCCATTCCACCACAGACGGTTATCGATCAGTTCTTGTGCCCCGGAACCACGGGAAGCGATGTCGGCTGGGTTTTCTTTGGTCCCTACATAATGCCACTGCACTGGTGACGTTTGTTCACGTATCTCCTGGACACGATTGCTAACAAAAACGTGAAATCTTCTAGCATCGTTGTTTATGTATCCCAGCACAGTTTTGCTGTCTGTCCAATAGGTTTCCTTTATTTGGTCAAACTCAAGTTCCTTCAGCAAGACACTACCCATTTTGGATGCAACCAGAGCAGCAGTGAGCTCAAGCCTGGGCACTGTAACAGGCTTTAATGGCGTTACGCGAGACTTTGCTATAACGAGGGAGCAGTGGATACTTTCCGCGTCGTCCATCAAGCGAAGACACGAACACTGTCCGTATCCGTTCTGGCTGGCATCGGAAAAATGATGCAGCTCAACTGTCTTAACTTCTCCGAAGTCTTCCGGTTTATAGCATCTCGGGACCTTCAACCTTTCCAGTAAGGGGAGTTCGGCTCTCCATTTCTCCCATCTCGCTCTAATGTTGTCTGGAATATCATCGTCACAATCAACACCTTCGCGACACAATTCCTGAAGGATTCTCTTGCCTAACAAAATGAAGGGTGCTACCAGGCCCAGGGGATCATAAACAGAACTAACGGTGGACAGGATACCCCTTCTTGAGAACGGTTTGTCCTTCAGTTCGATTCTGAATTGAAGTGTATCAGTCTCTATACACCAATGCACTCCCAGTGCGCGTTCGATTGCGGTGTCGTTGAGGAGGCTGGGATGCTTCGTTTTGGTGGCTCGGTCTTCAGGAGGTATGGAGCTGATGACTACCTGACTATTTGAAGTAAATTTGTGTAGTCGGAATCCTCCTCTCTGGCATAAAGACTTCGTATTCTTGATGAGGTTTATTGCTTGTTCGTTCGTTGCCACCGACTTTAGGCTGTCGTCGACGTAAAAATCTTTCCCTACGAACTCTGCTGCTTCTTTGCCACAAACATCTTCAAAATGGTCAGCAGTGGTCTTTAGGGCAAAATTGGCACATCCAGGGGAAGAAGTTGCACCAAAAAGATGAACAGTCATGCGGAACTCGACTGGATCGCTCTCGACGTTTCCATCCTCCCACCACAGGAATCTGAGGTAGTCTCGATGCTTGAGGTCGACCTTGACTTGATGAAACATTCCCTGGATATCACACATGAAAGCCACTCGTTCTTTTCGGAAACGACACAATACTCCAGTAAGGTTATTGGTGAGGTCTGGGCCCTGTAGAAGGTGTTGGTTGAGAGACTGGCCATGGCATAGGGCGCTACAATCGAACACCACTCTTATTTTGCCTGTTTTTTTCTTATGGTTCACTCCGTGGTGAGGAATGTACCAGACGCGTTTATCGTTTCTTGATACCTCTGTGCTGGGAACTCTCTCTGCGAAGCCGTTCTCTATGGTCTCTTGCATAAAGCCAACGTAGTCCTCTCGGTATTGTGTGTCCCTCTGCAACTTCTGCTTCAGCTTCATTAATCTGCTCAGTGCTAGGTCCTTGTTGTTCGGCAGTTCGACGTTTTCGTTCCTTAAAGGGAGAGGCATTTCATAATGCCCATCTTCTCGTTGGTGAATGCCTTCCTTTGCTGTCTTAAGGAATCTTCTGTCTTCGAATGAGAGTGACTTTTCTTCTGTTCCTTTGTCGTTAAAGTCCAACGTGAACATTCTCTCTACTTGAAGCGGGCTAATAATTTCTTTAACATGGGTCTTCACGGCGAAGTGACATGTTCTTCTTTCTGATGTAGTTTTGACTTCGTGAGCAACTATTCTGTTGCAGAGTATGTCACCGGCAACATCAATGGTGCTGTCGTCTTGGCTCGTTCGTTCAACCACGCCAATAATTCCCCACCCAAGAGCAGTTTTCTTGGCGTACGGGTCGTCATCATTTCCGAGGATCACTTTGTGCGGTTTGATTGCTCGGGCGCAGTTAGCTCCTATGAGGAGACCAACTTCGATGTCGTTATCAAGTAGCATCAGGTGACTTGCAATTTCCTTTAGGTGGGGCCATTTCCTGGCGGTCTCGGGAATCGGTATTTGGCTGCTTCTAGCAGGAATGACGTTTCTTGTATACGTTCTAGGGAGAGGAATATCTATCGTTTCATTGATGCCACGGACTGAGAGGCCGGTTATCTTCTTGCTAGTTATGGTCTTCTGAGCAAGAACGGTTGAAAGTTCCAAGTGAATTTCTGGACCGTCAACGCCAAGCGTATCGAGAGTAGATTCCCTGATGAAACATGCATCTGACTGCTCGTCCAGGAGTGCGTACACTTTGATCTTGTTCTCAGGATTATTTTGATGAAGAAGCCAGACCAGAACGATCAACGAATGGGATGTACAGTGGTCGAAACCCTTCATATGACAGACTTCAATTCGATTGGAGACGGATGCGTCCTTGTTTGAGTTGCTCCTGTCTTGTTTCACGTTAGGGGCCTCTTCCTTTGTTGGTGTCTTCCATGTTTCATCATGTAAGGCAGAAGGGTGTGGTCCGTTACATGTCTTGCAGGCTTTCTCCCTACGGCAATCTTTGTTTACGTGTCCCCACTTTAGACACCCCCAGCATAGGCGCTTGGCCAGGACGAAGTCTCTTCTCTCATTCAGTGGCAAGCGCAGAAATTTGTCGCAATTTTCAAGATCATGAGAGGCTTTACGGTAGAGGCAGAGCGTCTGTCGGTTCCTTTTCTCTTCTTTGCTTTTCTCGCTTCCTCCCTCAGCTTCGTTTACGCCTGTTGCTAGACTGCTGAGTCCAGGACCCTTGCTCCTTCGTAATCCGCTATGCGTTTTCCCTTTCAAATCTTCGTCTTTAATTGCTCGTAGAGAGGTGACAGGATTGCATGCAATTCTCGCTTCCGTCGCCAGGAACTGGCAAAACTCCGCAAAGGAAGGATATGTAGCTTCTCTTGCGTGACAAGGTACTTCTTCTAAGTTCAATTTGTCCGTTTGCCCTTCACCAATGCATTTATCCGCGATTCGGCTCCATCTAGAGACTAAATAACTTGGAAGTTTCTTGAGCATCCTTTGATTTTCCTCTGGATCGTTGAGTACACCCAAGTACTTAATTGAATGCATTGCGGTGTTGCAGTGTTGGAGAAAATCTGAAAACCTTCTAAGACCTGGGCCATCGTTCGGCAATATCCTTGGCCAGTCGTTAATTTTCTTCCGATATGCATTTGACACCAGGAAGGGATTTCCAAATCTGCTTGCCAGGATTCTCTTAGCTTCAACGTAGGCCTCCTCAGAGTCCAGAGGGAGGAGTCCGTTGATTGACTCCTTAGCTTCGTCAGCTGTAAACTTGCCGAGGTAGTAAAGTCTTTCGGATGGGTCCTTCGTTTTTCTCTCAATGAAGGTCTTGAACGACTTGATCCATAGTGGGTATCGCAACAGGTCACCGTTGAATACTTCAGGTTCTGGCCTGGGGAGTGAGTCCTTGTCCTGTCGCTGAGTGAGCAGATCTGCTAATTTCGTGATGACTTCGCCGACACCTGTCAATTCCGGTGTAGTAGCTCTACCGTTCGGGGAAGCCTTGGAAGGACTGAATGTTTATGTAATCGTTTGGACAGGCGTCGAATTTGTCCTAAAGGCGGGAGCGGCAGGGTTTAAAATAGAAGGCTGACAAGAACTGGCAGTGACTTCTGACCTCTTGAAGAATGTAACGTTTGTTTCAGCGTGCGATCTTGAGATTGAAGTGGAGGGGTGATTTGGAATCCAGAGGCTGCCCCGGAAGATTGATACGAGCTGGCGACCACTTCCGACATCGTTGTGGATATGACATTTGTTTTAGCGGTAGCTTCGGGAGACGATTCGTCAGTAATGGACTGCAATTGTGACTTTAGGTATTCCTCGATACGGCTATGGGCGTCATCTTCTGGGAGTCCAAGATCGTCCTTCTTATTTATGGTAACACCGAATTCCTCCTCTTCGATTTTAGTTACTGCTTCAAGTTCGGCGTTAGTGGCTGCTAGTTCCCTCATTATTTGCAGTTTCTTGATGTCTTCTTCTTGTCGTTTTAAAGCGGCCACCTTATCTCTTTCGATATCATGGAATCTGAGTTCTGCGCCAAGTCTGGCAGCTCTTGCCATCATTTGCGCTCTTATTGGAATAGAGAAGCTGGAGTTTTTAGATTTACTCGACGACCTACTTCGGCGAGAACGTTTTGAATAAAGGGAGACTCTATCGTTGACATCGGATTGTAACCCGCATATCTTGATATTCAGGCTTCTGGTAACTCCCATGTTTTTATGTAGCCACATTCCGTGATCTTCCATGTCCTTAGATCTTTCTTCGGGATCTTGCAGGTCGTTTAGTTTATGACTCACTTTAGTGAGATCCTCCATTCGTGTTTTCAGCTTGAAGACTTCTCGTTGTAGGACTCTTACGTCATCCGAGGTCGAAGCCAATGACCTCGCTGTCTGGAGCTGATCCTTCCATATTTTCAAAGCCGAATTGCGATCTCTTTCTAGCAACTGTTTTCCATAGTCTAATCCTTTTTCTGTCATCCTTCTTTCGCGTGAACATTTCCTAACGTTTTCTTCTTGTGACGGTTTCGTTGATTCAACCACGTTTTCCATAATAAAGTCCTTTCACAGTGGGAGAGTTTTTACTGTAGCGTACTGGTCATCACGTTGCGTTAAAAGGTATCGACCAAAACCATAGATAGCGATCGGTGATACTTCACAAATTTATTTATCGTTTAGGCACGTAAAAACTGTAACAGAAACAACAATGAAATTATCGAGAGTCTAGCTAAGAGACTTGAACACAATGTCTTAAATAACTCGGCGATAACATGATAGAAAGCAAATACAATTATGGACTAGTTCGGTAGGTAAATAAAGACTGATTTATCCGTGATTCATGCATTAATAAAGGTAAAAATATATCTATTAAATAAAGAATCATACCTCTTTTCCCGATTGAAATGATTGGACCTTACAAACGTTCACATAACCGATCACGATATAGGCATAAAGCACAAAGCAGGATTACAAACGATTACACAATCATCGGGCCTCGCCCCCTAAGCTGGTGCGCATGCACGTTAGTAACGCAATACGAAGTAACGCTTTCGTAACAGTGGGAGCTTCTATTAAATTGGTTGAAACATAAAAATAACCTCCAAAACGTTAAACGAGGGTATGAAAAATATACCAAAGGTTTTTGGTTTGTCCGGCCAACATGGTGACTTCGTCGGACCACTTCTCGTTAGCGACCACCTCTTATAGGAGAGGTTAAGCATCACGTTTACGTCAAACGACGAACGCGAATTTGTACCACGTGACCAAGTTTCCTCTTTACTTGTCGTTTACTGTGCATTATTTTTACGCCTAAATTAGCAGTTCCAAGCAATGCTTCATCCATAAGAATTGTTTTAAGCTGTTTTTATCTGCTCATTTTCTATTTTGAGAAATTCTCAACTTTAATCTGACATTTGCCGTTTGCCGTATACGTGATGCTTAAACTCTCTATAAGCGACCACTAATCCAAAGCACCAAACTTCTACCTTTCAAAGCCCAATAATTAGTACCCCTCGTAAACGATCACCTACCTTCAGCGACCACAACCACTCTTTGTGCTGGCAGTTTTATAAACTTCCATTGTTTTAAACCTCTTGGGAGCGACCACTTGACGCATAGTCTGATCTCTTAGTTCGGTGTAAGTGTATGTGCTACGCCTCTAACAGTATGCCACATCTGGAAGTTCGACTTCGACTTTATTTATTAAATATAAATATTTTTGTGACTTATGTTGTTTTACAGCAATCTAGTATGGTGGACTCGCCTTCTTCATCGCTTCGTTCCAGCCGTAGCTCAGTGTACGAGAGTCGCAAGTCAATTCATTTAGCTGATGGGGCCGAGTTTGAGCCAGTTCCTGATCTGACAAATTTTAGACCAGTAACACTGACTGTCAGCAGTTTCTTTAAACAGGTAATTTTAAAGTTTTGGATCCTCTTATTAAGGTGGCTAGACTGGATTTTTAAGAGGGGTGGAGGGGTACCGCTAAGGTTTGAGTATTTACCACGTGGGCATTAACAAAGAGCCGGAAAAAGGATCCCACAGTTTTATTATATAAAGATGAAAAAAGATAAAGATATTGTGCCTTTTCAAAAATGATTTTGTTAGATCATGAATTGCCTGGACCGCTGGCAATTAGGCAAGTGAACCTTTATTGAAATCTACTTGTCCTTGACTACCGGACGGGGCGTTTTTCGGGTAGCCTGCTACACAGCCGTTTTTAGAGTCGTCACGCAATGCTCCTTTAGTGGGGAGGAGCATTGCGTGACGACTCTAAAACGCCTGTGTAGCAGACTATTTTTCGGGGGACCTGCATGTGTCCTTAACAGGGGCGTAGCCAGGATTTTTCCAGAGGTACGCACAATTTTCTACAACAACGTTTTCATGCTTAATACATCCAGCTTACCGCTTACTACACGCTTTTTGCCTCCTTTCGGGCCTTTTCTCTAAATATACCGGTCTACCAAAAAATCACGCGTGTAAAAAAGAAAACGTCTTTTGCTTTAGGAAGAAAATATTTCAAAGAAACAAATAAATGAATTGTCTGAGTAAATTATTGTGTTTTTTTAATTAATTTTTTTTTCAGATAATTCCATTTTAATCATATTGATCGATTGTTTTACTATTGACTCTTTCAGGTACGCACATGCATACCGTGCGTAAAAGTAGCCACGCCCCTGCTTAACCTTTGCCCATTTGTTTTATTGTTTTACTTTGCCCAGGAATCTGATAAGTTAAAAGATGATGACCTGTACAAGTTTTTAGCTGACTTAAAGAGGCCTTCTTCAGTACTAAAACGTCTCAAGTGTATTCCAGGTAATTTTTAATGATTGAGGCGGAGTATCTTATGAAGAATTTTGGAGATCGAGGCGGATAACTCCCTCCTCGTTTGTGTCCTCGATCTCCTTAAGCAACTCAACCTCGTCCCCAGGTCTTCTCGGTTAACGGTGCATTAACCTGCAAGAAAAGTTGCACTTTTGACGTCATCGGTTGATTGACGCAAAATTCTTCCAAATTTGGTCATCAGGAGCTGGTTATGGTGAATTATGCGTGTGCTTTTAGCCAGTCGGAATCGGGAAAATATTTTGAATGAATAATGAACCCTTTTATCGTACTAATGATTCTCTCAGCCCAGTCTTAAAATATCATAACGACCGTCAAATTCTTACCACAAGACGGAATCTCCTTCAAAATGAAGCCAGTTTTTAAAATTTGGGTTGTCTAGAGAAAGGGATCGGATGTAGATTATTTCAGATCGATGAAATGAGTTAGTTAAGCCTCAAAAAGGAGAGTGCTTTTTTTAATTCCTCGGCTTTCGCAAGGTGTGTTTTATTTGTTTTATTTGTTTTTCTTTTGCAGAATTCTCTCATGTGAGGCATTAGTTCATTTCAGACAGCTATTTTAAATTACTTACCTGTTGTTTTGTTATTTACATCTTGTAGGAACCCTAAAGCTGGACCTTTCACCTCCCGGCGACAAACCACCATATTGCTTAACCTCCGAGTTACATCAGGTACTGTATATATGCGTTATTGACAAAAAGTAAGGTCACGATGGCTCGATATTGACCTAGTTCCTTACTGCGTTTTAATGGCCGAGAAGAAGTCGAGCGGGTCCAACGCGGTAAATCCCGAGCTGGCTAGATAGTCCCACCTTGCCCGCTTGGATAGCCAATTAGAACACAGGATTCGATTCATCTTGCCCTGTCGCCAATTCAGCCATATATAATAATTCAAAACGACGTACTTGAAATGTTTGGGCAGGCATCACGGCGCGAGAAAAGAAAAGGAAGGAGCTCCTTCCCCTCATTTTTCTTTCACTGTGGGAGACCTCTTTGCAGGGATTGTGAAGCCATGCCATGATAAGGTGTATCTCGAGTTTTTTTTCTGTAGGCTAGTCGCCACTTTAGAAACGAGAAAGAGACTGGGTCGAGTTATCTTTCGCAAAGACTTCTGGGAATGTCACGAGGGACAGGACAAACAAATTGGCCAATAGCTGAATGGCGTGTCCCCACTAACAATCCCAGAAGTCTTTTCGAAGTGGCGACTTGTCACGAACTAACGGTTACCGTAACTCTTAACTCACTAAGCCCTCTTGAATGCGGGACCTGGTTTCTGTGCGATCTCTGCGATTGCTA
Source organism: Porites lutea (assembly GCF_958299795.1). Taxonomy (NCBI): domain Eukaryota; kingdom Metazoa; phylum Cnidaria; class Anthozoa; order Scleractinia; family Poritidae; genus Porites; species Porites lutea. The sequence continues at coordinate 15,445,071 of NC_133212.1, forward strand.
CAATCGCTGAAGAAAGTCCAGAAAGCGATCGTAATGTAGAAACCAGCTTAAAAAGAGAACTTAGGAGTGCCTGATCCATTGTTGTCGTAACGATCTCTGTAAACGCGAAGTTCACGGTAATCGTTGAAGAGTTGTTTCAATACTGTCTGTTCTAGATCATTGCGGTCATGTACACAACTTAACCAATTGCGAAAAAGAAAGGCTAAAAAATTCATGCTTGGATCGGGCTCGAACCAATGACCTATGCGATGCTGGTGCAGTGCTCCTAACGATTAAGCCAATTGGTAGCTGGTCATTTCGTGGGTTCGTAATAAACCCGTAGGAGATGTTTTAAATCTTTCCTCCGCCGTTGAAATGTATGAAATTTCATATGTCCACTTTGATAACTACTTTTACCAATGAACTTCTTTTTCAGTATTCCAAGCGCCTGCAGCTATTGCATAGATTTAACTTATATCAGATGCTAAATTTTAAAGATTTTGTACAACTGTTTAATATTGTCTTATCCTCACATTACAATCAGTTGATG
>NC_133212.1:15453099-15490599 GCF_958299795.1 Porites lutea
AATGAATTCACTAAACACTGAATAAGTTATTTTGATTTTCTGTGTTTCAGTGCGTATTTGGTAAATCAAGTACCGCAGCTATGCAGTCCGAAGCTTGGTCAGCTGTTACTTATCACAATAAGTAGGTTTTTTGTTATTGTTGGCTTTTGAATTAGTGTTCATGCCAGCATAGGAGATGGTAGGCCCGGGTCAAACAGTGTACTTCACAAGAGCCGGCTTTATGTCGGTTTGGGACGACTTACTCATCAAGTTCGCCTGTTTCTCTGCAGAATCGGTCTTTTCGCTCAGCAGCTTTGCAAAGCAGATTGACTTGAGTTCAGCTCATGTGAACCTCTTCTCACCCCACTTCTACCCGGCGTAAAAAGCGTTCTCTCCTTGGGTCAAATTCAGGTCTCTGAGAAACTGCACACCTACCCATCCCCTAAGCTAACATTAACACTTACGTCTCATTAAGGGCAAAATGTTGCCTTAGGGGACGGGTAGGTGGGCAGTTTCTCAGAGACCTAAATTGATCCCTTGTGTGCCGGAAACCTTAATTGCTCCAGGGAGAGAAAGCGTTTTACGCCGGGTAGGAGTGGGGTGAGAAGAGGCGACGTGTAAAATCCACACCTTTTGTAAATTGTTTCAACAACAGATTTTAAAAGTATTTTAATTCCCTTAATAATAAAATTGACCACTTTTGATTTATTTTGTTGTTATCGTAGGGCCCCAGACTTTTATGAAGAAATCAAAATTAAGTTACCACCTAATTTGACACTAGAGCACCATCTGCTGTTCACGTTTTACCACATCAGCTGCTCAACAGGAAAAAAACCCGACGAGAAAGGACCGACTGAAACTCCCATTGGATACACGGTATACAATAAAGCCTACGAAAACAGCCGCTCCTCGCCGCTGGGAACGTCTCGCGAGGAGGAAGGTCTGCGACTCAGCGACAGAAATTTCATACTCATGACGTAGATCAGTATTTACATAATAAATCCGGTAGTCATGGGGTTCCGAATGCACATTTGTTCGATTTAACGTTTCTCCTGGTCGATTTTGGTTAAGTATTGTGTTCATTTGCGCACCTCAAATGTTACCACTAGAGAAGAATATATTCCAGAAATATTGACTGTTTTGTTATAGATTCATCGCGTTTACATTTGACCTTTGTAGCCTTAGGTCTTCTGTCTGTCATTCGTAAACAATAGCTAAAACAGTGTAACTACTCCGTCGACCAATTAGCGCTTCTGACCGGATTCCGGACAGATTTTACGTCATCAGTAGGGAATTTGTCTCTGAGTGGTAGACGTTCCTCCTCGAGCAACGTCCCCAGCGGTGAGGAGCGAGGAGAAACGGCTGATTTCGCAGGCTTCATATGAACTTGAAAAAACATTCATGGTAGAAATGTTCGCGAGAAATTAAGGCCCCGTTCACACGGAAACGCTAAAGCAATGTAAATACGATAGCATCCCTTTCGGAGCATATCATGTATGACATCATCGTACTCGAAAACCTCCACTTTCGTCCGTCCACACGTTAACGAAAAACTGGCGTTTTCGGTGACCATTTCACTGGATACGTGTGGACGGTAGGCCAAACCGGAGAAAGAACTAATCCTTTTTGAAACGAAAACGGATACGTGTGGACAGGGCTAGCCTGTGTACAGGCCACTCCCCCCTCCCCTCAGGAAAAATCGGAGAAGGTTTCCTAAGGGGAGTGGGAGGGGGGGTTTGTACACAGGCTAGGACAGGGCCTAAGTCAATCAATGATCATTACAGTAGGAATTCAATTACATTGTAAGCTCTTGTGGAAAGAAGCATGAAACAAACAAACTCCAATGATCAAGATAAAATTATAGTGATCATGCGGTAACAATTTTTCCACTACACTTTTGCCTTTTTGATGTCTCACTGTAGTGGGCACTCTTGTCCAACAGAACCCTTCAACTTAACAAATTGTATTGTGTGTAATTTGCGCTCAGTAATAATGATCTATTTTGGACTAACTGGCGTAAAGACGCGTGTTTATTTGTGTTCAACTGCTACTTTTGTCGTTTTATTTTTCTTAAACAGTGGATTCCTGCTCTGAATGAGGGACGGCTATCCCTGGGTGAATTTCTTCTTCCTGTTTCATTGGAGAAACTACCGTTAAGTTATAGCATGTTCTCTGCAGAGGTAACAGAATGAAAGTCTAGTTAGTTGTTAATTGTTGCTTATTACTTTAAAAAGGTGCTGTGTGTGACTGAGGTTTCATTTGAATGGTCAAACGATTAAATTTATCCACTGACTCAAAGTCAGAACTGCGTACGAATTGAATACCGTATCCTCTCTCTAATAGCCCCTAATTTGTTAGGGGAAGGAAGAGAGTTATTATATACTCCCTCTTCTTCCTTAGTAGAATGTATTACCTACTCACGACTGTAACACTTCATGTGGACTGGTCCGATATGATTTATTCACGTACTGGAAGTTTGACGTTGTTTTTGATCTTCGGCTGCATGACCTCCAACTTCTTGAGCCTGAGTTTTTCCACTTGTCTAGAGTTCTTTATAAATAAATGACATCACCAGCTTCGCTAAATTAAATAAGCCCCCCTCAAAAGTGCCTGAAATAAATATAACCCGGGGGTTCTAAAGCTACGGAAAAACGGGCAACAAAAAACTGTGCAACTTGTCTGGCAACATTGCTGCAAAACGAGTTAAATAGCAATGTTGCGCGTTTTACCACTCACATCAAACCCGTCTTGGAACAAATCAGGTTGTTAACAGGTTTGAACGTGGGTGGTAAAAGTAGTGATAGTGGCTACAAATGGTCCTAACCAATCCGAGCGCAGCACAAATAGTGTTCGACCAATCAGAATCGAGCATTGAGCCCATGTGACCTCATTGACGTCACAAATCCCCATATTTGGGCATGAATGTTCACGTGACCCCATGGGAAAAAGAACACGCACACAAGTGTTTGATCCTCATAGTTCACATAGTTTTAATGAACGTACCGCGTAGAACCTGGTAACAAGCGCGACGCATGCGCAGTTCGGCCCCAGACGTTTGTCCTGCGTAGTCACGTGATTGGGATCATAGGCACATGCGCAAACCGCCAAACGACTCCCCAGGTCCCCCGCATTCATAGGAGCACATTTCCGCCTAGACCTATGGCGCATGCGCAAACACTCAAACGAAGCCCCAGACCCCTCGCATCACCAGAAGTCAATAAAAAACACACTGTATGGTGGTCAACATCATCCATCCACATCATTTAATGCAAAACAAATCTCGAGAGTACCCTAAGTTACATACGGGACGTGTGTGACGTCCGAGTGACGTCACGCCCTTGACATTAATAAGTGAACATAAGAAAGGGTGTTTGCTTCCTGGCTATTGAAGTCATGTGATGCGGATGAGGCCATGGAATGTAATGGTTGAACCCTAAGAAAGACCATGGCTTGATCAAGAACAAATTGACATGAAAAAAAATACCTACAAAAAAAAAAAAATGGAATGACAGTTTTTAGATCCAAGAAGCAAACTGAATGAGGAAAAGTCGACCATTGCCACGCACGAGGCGGTGGTTTATTGTCCAATGATTGACTGGAAAACAAAAAAGACTTAATTACAAACGGGACGTGTGTGACGCCCTCATGGTGTCACGCCCTGGAAGGATTGTACACAAAACAATTCTATTAAAATCCAGTCTTGCGTGAAATCAAAATGGTCTAGGATCCAATGCGTTTCTGGGAAAAAGGTTTGAACAAATGGAGTAAGCTGGACCATCCTTGATGATTGACAATACAAAGTTTATGAGGGATGGGCCAGCTTTGGAAAATCATCACCCGTTGGAGGATCCAATGGGAATCTAATTAAATTCCAAAAAAAAAAATCATGAACATCCAGCAGGGGTGGCGCCACCATGCAGACCTCCCCCTGCCGGGTGTTCAGAATTCCCAATCCATGCTGTCCATCATCGCACAGCCCCGACAGGGTTCATGGAGGGTGGACACGTGCCGTAAATAAATCCAGCACCGTTTACACACAAAATATAATTGTCCCGTCAGATTTTGGAGGGACCTCGAATGTTGGTCCATCACCTGGGCAATGGCTGAAAAAGGAAAGGGAGATAAATGGCTCGTATGACAAAACGAGAATCTGAAAAAAGGAAAAAAACATAAGTTTTTTAAGGACGGGGTGGGTACCCCATGCCTTGCAACATCTCGCACCAATAACAGGGCACGTGTAAGTCGCTGGCAAGACGAAAGTTCAAATAACAACGACAACAGAGTAATTTAATGGGTCTCGGAAATGGAAGGGGGACCCCTGATCCAGTGTACCACTGCACGATACTGCCGAGGAAACACCATGCAGCGGAGGTACCGTGAACCCTGTGGGTGCTGAGAATGGTATGCGAATCTACAAAGAAATTAATAATAATGCTGTAAGCTCATTAATAAGTAATTGATATCGTCTCGGAGCCGGTGGTTGTTCTTGAGGTAGAAATGCGTACCTAGAAAGTAGTGTGATTGCAGAATTGAATGAGATGTTGCAAGGGGAGGATCCACCCCCATTGGTCAATAGTAGAAGTCACATCTGAAACGTTTCATGAAGACTAATTACACATCTAACAGTACTATAATGACATCGCAATTGCACGGGTCTAATCCATCCTCCATAGTGTTTTAACGTATAATGAAAGCCTACAAAGAGGTGCAAAGTCGAATCAAGATGGGAATACTGGTACGAAAGAAACCGGATTGTAAAGGGCGGATCCATTGCGTGTGATGACGTAACAGGCAATGCGTGCCTGTAAAAAAATTAGTTAAAATTAATCATCTAAAAAACCCAGGGCAGCCAAATCCGGTTCACCTACGGGACCCTGGGCCCGGAGAAACGAATTGATCCGGAAGGTCATACGTAGCGGCCAATCGTCCCAGTCCCGATGGTTGGGGTCCCCACTCTGCACATACTCGACCACATCATCTTCGGTGAGGGACCCCTCCCTGTTACCAGCAATGACATCATCCATTGTCAAACCATCCATCATGCGTTCACAGTGGTTACACACTCCGCCACGGGTGGGATGAGCGACCCACTGGTAAATGTGGCAGACGGGTTGGTTTTCCACAAAATCCAAGAAATCTATCCAAAAAAAATTTAACAGGAACAGGTTGGAACCCAGAACCGCGCGGCCCAATTGAGTCGAGCTCGTCGAGGGCAAAGACACAGGTGGACAGGCCACAGCACGGTTCGTAGAAACTCAAACCCCGGGAACACGTCTATGAATCAAAAAAGGGATATGAGGAAAACCCACACCCGGGTGATACAAAAAAAGCAAATGGGACTCACCAGCCATGCGGCGGCGATGGACCTCATGATCGAGTTTCCGGGCAACGGGGTGGTCCCACGGCAACGTTTTCGCCCAATCACGCAGTTCCTCGTGGGTGCATCGTCTGAACAGGGCGCGCAGGCATTCCTTTCCCATCGGGAGGCGGTCCAACATCTTCAGCATGTCAAACAGGATAGCAATCGGCACCGAGTACAGGACAATCGATTGCAGCGAGCTCACCATCTTGATCAGCAACACTGAACAAACTGGAATGAGCCAACACGGGGCGCGCAACGTGATTTAGAGACTCCACGAGCGGATCTGATTGGTGGAGAGCCATCACGTGGGGGAGTCTGAACACGAGAGGAGACTCTAGGGGGTGCCCCCCATGGGTACACTTTTCATCTCTGGACCAGGGGGTCTAGCGCGAGGAGAGGATTGGTGGATACCGGAGGATGAATAAGGGGAACACCACGTAGAGAGGTCAGTCGCCTCATTTTGCTCTGTCAAGGTGGACTGCCGAGGGTTGGTCGATCCCAACAACAAGCCATTTGGCCGCGTGTTGCCCTTGGAGGTTCAGATCAAGATTATGTTTTGGGTGCACTGTTTTTACACCATGGACAGGCGAAAGAAGGTGGTACGAGAGTTGAAGGGGTTACCCAAATGCGACCTCACAGGCTTCCCTCAACACCTGGGCGAGGACCGTTGGTGGAACCAAGTGGTGGTGCGGTTGCACGCGCCCCGGAAAAATGGGTGCCACCACTGCCACCGCCTCATGGATCACCGGTTATCGGTAAGGGGAAAAGTGTCCTTTGCTTGTTTTGTTTTGTTCGTTGACTGAGCGTTTTTTTTGTGTCTGGGTTTCAGATTGGCATGATGGTGGAAATGGCGCGTCAGCCCCCCAATCTCGACCGCCTGATGAACGAAGGCATTGCGTTTGTGATTGACACATTCAAACATCGGATCCCCCAGTGTCCCCTTGGACAACGCCCCGTCATGATTGGCAGGAGGAAGGCCTCGTACGATACGGTGGACAAAGTGATGAAGAGACTGGACTTGATCATGAATGTCATGTCAGCCATGCAATTTATTGTCCTTGATATTCATTAAAAACAAGTGATGTGTTCTATAGCAGTTTTTTTTAAATTTGTGTTTGAATAAAGCGTCCAGGGTGGGATAGATCGCTTGGTCTTCTTCACGCGTGCCTACAATGGCGGTTTTGTCTTGGAGGGTGGGTAGCGCGAGAATGTCCTCGGTCATGCCTTCACAGGGTTGATAGGCTTGGGAGGTGGGATTCCACCAAGACCATTGTTCCCTATCCACATCAAAGACATAGAGGGGTTTGCCTAAGAGCTGGGCCATGACCACACTCCATCCTGTCCCACCCAATAGATGCTTGCGCAACTCGTCAAAATAGCCCACCGCCAAGACTAAGGACGCCGGCTGGATCACGTGATAATTCCGCTGGATATACTGGAGGCTGATAGGATGATGGATTTGTCGACCCAATCAAAACGCCGCCTGGGTGACGGTGGGGGTGGCGGCGTCCAACTCGGACTGCGTCAAGGGCGTGAGGGACTTGGCTCGAGGGTGACAGGGTGGGATGAGGACCACACACGCATGACCATACAACTGACATAATCGTTCCACATGCGTGTCCACGCCTTTGGCACCCCCCGTGTAAATGGTCAGGGGCATACTCTGTGAAAAAATACAAATAATACACAGTGTTTAGGGTGAGACAACGGAGTCCAAGCCCACATGGTATGCAGTTCATCATCATCAGCGTACAGTACAAGAGACCCACTTCGTGGAGCACCATGATCGCTTACCTTGGATGGGAGAGGGCTGTGATGAATGAGATGGCTGTTGTGCCACCTCTGTTTTATAGGGGAAGGCGTGTGCTCTGATTGGCGGACCCTCCCATCACACCACCCTCACGAGTGTAAGGGCTGAGTCAGGATTGGTGGAAAAAAGATCCTATGAGGATCACGAGACGCAGGGAAATGGGCTATAAAAGGCAGGCAAGACGTGCACCCAGCGTCATTCCGCCCAGACATGGAACGTCAAGCCACTCAACCTGCCGCGGTGCCCTCAGGACGCAAACGACGCCGAGTGAGTAGTAAGAAACCCAAAGGGAACGAGGAAGCCCAAGCGCTAGCCGTAGAGAGGAAAGTGGAACCGACCCCCACCAGTGAACTCGTGTTGGCCCTGAACGCCCTGCCCCGAGCAGACCCACTGACACCCCCTACACCCTCCCCCGTCTGTTCCGTCGACGACCTGATGGAGGGAACCCTGAAGGACTATGAGGAAGAGTGTGTCGAGGAAGGGACGTGTCAGGCTGATCCTGCCAAGGAAGTCGGGGAATGGGAAGAACACGACCTCGACCAGATGGAGACCCAGTTGAACGATCTCTTGTATGAAACGTGTCCCTTTCATCCTCGTCACTACATCCAGTGTGTCAACCCCCACACCCAATTTGGCCAGTTGAGGTTCAAGTGCCCCCAAGAAGGGTGTCCCGTCTATTTGTTTGAAGAGTCTCGGGAAGTGATAATGGAGAAATTGAAAGAAGACACGCACCCTCAAGTCCGTGCCCGATTGCAACGAGGGGAGCTCAAGTGCAAATGTGGATTCGTCCCCAAGATGAAATTGAGTCGTACCAGCAAGAATTACCAGAAAGTGTTTTTCAGTTGTGGGAGCTTTCTCCCAGGACAAGACCCCTGTGGCTACTTTCAATGGCTCCATGGTCCGCTGTGGTGTCCCCGAGAGCCAGCGCAACTCACGCTGAGACGATGGGTGAGAGACACACCCCCTGAGATCCAAACCAGAGAGGTTCCACCTATCCCCCTTTGGAAAAAAAACAGCCCAGAGAGGGATTTTGTGGAGAGGAATAGGTCGTGGTTCAATCAGTTTGGGGAAGCCGCCAAAGCCAAGGAGAGAGACTTTGAGAGCAGGCGCCATTTGCATAAGAACTTTGGTAGCTCGATTTTGTTTTCAAAAAATCATGTAGGTGTATGAAAAAAACTATTAAAGACAGAGATTGGCTATGATCGTGTGTCAGTGTCTTGATGTCGTTGCCACGTGCTTACGAAGATCCCCAAGCACCCGGGGCCTTGGGCGGGGTCCAACCCTTTGCCCAAGCCCATAAATTGAAAACCCCGCAAGCGCAACGGATTCTCCAATCGGTGTTGAGTTATACCCTCCACAAACCCCGACGGACGCGGTTTCCCACCGCGCCCACGTTGGTCTTTGACCGAGACGAACAATGGCAGATGGATTTGGTCGACATGCAAAAACTCAGTCGATGGAATCAGGGGGACAAATATTTGTTGACGGTGATCGACGTCCTGTCCAAGTATGCCTGGGCCGTCCCCATCAAATCCAAAAGCAGCACGGAGATGATCCGAGGGTTGGAAAGGATTCGTCGACAAGCCTCACCGCGACGACCGCTCCGCGTGCAGACAGATCAAGGCAAAGAATTTTTGAATAAAAAGGTGCAAGCCTGGTTCAATGGGCGTACGCCAATGCCTACCATCGAGCCGAAGAGTATGCCAAGAAACGAGGGGCATTGCGTTCCCCACCCAAGAAAAAACAACGCCGACGCGCGGGTCGTCATCCACCGATGCGCCAAAAGAAACCCCCCAAACCCAAGACTTGCATGACCCTGATGGAGTTGGCACGGGCCTTTCCCAACATTGCCCAGCAAGTGTGTTTTCATCCTAAACAATCAACCTTCAATTCGTTGGTGGGACGCGTCCCTCGCAGCAAACAGAAAGTGGACCAGTGGCTATAAAAGGACCCTGCCCCTGTTCAGAGGGGACCACTCTTCATCATGAACGAGATTAAACGCCTGACGCTTGTCAGTGATGCGACCAACGAGTTTCCCAACAATGCCAACAACAGTTTCAAGGTGCGACTGCCCGAACGGCTCTCCCTACCAGGCGAGGGGTGGCATGCCTCGTTGATGTCGCTGACGGTCCCGGATCAAGGGCAGAGCAATGCCATCATCGCCGCGGATCCTCATACCAAAGTGGTCCGATTTTCGTACCCGCGAATGATTCGCAAGTGGACAGACACGGGCAACCCAGCCACTTCAGGGTATCTGCGTATAGAAGTGCCTACAGTGGTACAAATGGTGGAATTAGAAGAGGTCATGAATGCCGACCAAATCGTGTCCACAGGAGCTATGTTTTGGCAACGCGTGATGCAAGAAGTGCATAACAAAATCATGGCGATGATGATGACGCAACAATACAATTTATTGGTGAATAACCGCGATGAGAAACCGGTGCTATTTGTCAAGAAAAACGCGATGCCTCGATTAACGTGGAAAGACAATGCCTTGGTGCTTCATGGGATTCCTAAACAAGATCTCATGAACAATCGCCAAGCCATGATGACGGAATTTTTCATCAACCTAGACATTGCCCTCAAGTTTGGATTGGTGCGCAGAAAGACGGGTAAGACTGGGTATGGCACGCGTGATTTTGTCCTGGGTCCCAACCTGCAATATACTCTACCAACCAACAACTACAATGAGGCCACCGATCCAGTGGGTTCGGGTGCTCGTCAATATTTCAATTGGGAAGGGGACAATTACGAGGGTGTCAATTACACCAGCGTTCCCTTTGCGGTGACAACTATTCAGAATATCCGGTGGTTGAAATTGCTGATGGGGTTTGAATGGCAATTGAACAACCTGGATGCTTCCTTTGAAAAGATTGTGGGGACCCGCAAACGCACCGTCATGGTCTATTCGGATTTGGTGGAATCCACCGTGGTGGGCAGTGGCAAGTTTCCCCTGTTGCGGGAAGTGCAATTGCTGAGAACGGGCGATGGGGAAAGCACCGCGGAACCCCTGCACCATCGATGGATCAAAGTGCGAGGACAACAGATGGATATCTTGGAAGTGGAGATTGCCAGTACCAGTGGACCCCTGGCCATTTTACCCCCGGGCAAAACCCTGGTGACCATCGGTCTCAAACAGCTATAAAAAGCCACCCACGCTTCGCGAGGGACCAAAAGCACCTCGACGTGAACCGACCATGCGCGGAGGCAGTTTAACGCGGTACCACACGCCCGTGGTCACCCGGCAAGAAGGCCAGGGCTTGGCCGAAGAGTTGATCAAACTGGCGGGACCCCTGATCGTGCAGCAAGCTCAAGCGGGACTGCAAGATATCCAACGAGGCAAGAGTGCAGCGGAGACGTGGGCGGATCGAAGTGCGCAACTCACCCGCGGGTTGAAACGCAAAGCCCCCGCCATGGCTTGGGCGGCCGGCAAACACAAAGCCAAACGCACCGCCCAAAATACCTATAAAAGAGCCACGCAACGTGTACGGGATATCTTTGGACTGTGAAAACAAGATGGTACGCGTGGGTGGCTTTCTCAAAACGCAAAATCGCATTCGACGGCAACGCGCCCGTGGACGGTTCATCTCGCCGTACCAAATAGGGGGCACGATCTTTGGCAAGTCCACCACGGCGCGCTATCCCTTGATGCACACGTCCTCCCGCCTGTTGGACCCCCTCTACATGGAGAAGAGGATGACTCGACAAGTTCGCCAGATGAAAGGGGGCACGATTTTTGGCCTGTCCACTCGCATGCGCATGGGGGATCCCAGGCAGGTGTTGTGGGCCAACCAAGAAAAAGCCAGGAGGCAACGCTGGCTCCAGCAACGGATGAGCAAGGGTATAAAAAGGGGACAACGTTAAAACCCCATGGACAGTCCGCACCATGTCGCTCCAACTGTTTGACGTGCCCGATGTGGATTATCGGTACGAAGCCTCTCGGGAGGTGGAGTTTCAACCCGCCTTGACAGGCATCCAGCCCATCACGTTCTCCATTCCGGGCTCCGACGATTATTACGATCCTAATTCCCTCCGATTCAAAGTCAAAGTCCGTCTGACCAATCCAGCCGCTGGGTATACCGGATTGCATGCTGGTCTGCTCATCTCCGATGCCAACGAATCGAGACATGTTTACTGCGTCAACAATTTTGGACACTCCATCTTTCGAGATATCACCCTGAGCATGAATGGGGTCCTCATGACGGAACAGAGCAACACCTACCATTACAGAGCCTACCTAGAAACCCTCTTGAACTACAGCCGAGACGAAGGAGCCACCAAGTTAGCCCCCCAAGGATGGGTCAATCAGCTGAATGTGATTGCAGAAATGGGAGCCACCGCAGCCAATTCCGATGTCCCCACCAATGCGAATTGGAGTGGCAATACAGAATTGCATGCCTTGACTAGCCAGATGCTGAGTGAACATTGGCACACCTTCCTCATTCAACCCCATTTGCCACCCCTCAGAACAGGCAAATTATTGGTCCCCAATGTCCAGATGGACTTTGAACTCTTCCTCAACCCCAACACCGTCTACTTGATGGGCAGTCCGAACAAAGGAACCTTGGTTGCCAAAAAATTTCCAGCCATTCACCCAGAAGACATCAAAGTCACGTTGCTGATGAGAAAAGTGACCTTGAATGCCAGCGTCTATGTCAGACTGCAGAAAGAAAGACAGCTGGGCAAACAGATTGCCCGCTACCCAGTGGTGCGGAGCGAAATCCGCACCTTTTCCTTCGATGGACGAACCACCCAGTGGGAACAAGACAATGTGTTTGTGGGTCGATTTCCTGACCGAGTGATGGTCGGGTTACTGCATTCCAATACCTTCAATGGAGACCTACAAAGATACCCCTTTGCCTTTGAAAAGTTTGGCGTCACCCAAATACGTCAGCCCTTGAATGGCGAAGAATACCCTTACAGAACCCTGCAACTGACTGGAGATCAAGCCTATGAAGATCTACTGGGGTACGATCGATTTCTACAAGCCATGGGTGCCTACAATGAAGACAAGATTCCCATGCTGCTGCCTGGTGATTGGGGACAAGGCAAGAACTGCACATTGTTCCTGTTCAACAATGTACCCAGTGGAAAAGCCGATGACCCCCAGTATCGCAACCCCAGCGGCTGTCAATCACAACATCACGGTGTTGGTATGGAGTGAGTATGAAAACATGTATGAGATCAATCATCTGGGAGGTATAAAGTACAACATCAACGCTTGAGGTGGCCTCAGAAGACAGAAGACACCGGTCATGGAGTTTGTGGCGCTCAGTGATGCAGTGTTGCGGACCTTGGCCCTAGAAGATCCCCAATTACGACGCGTGTTTCATGGTGTGTACCCAGCCGACCAGTTACCCCGCTCACCCCCCAGGAGTGTCCGTCAAGCCTACATTGTCAACACCGATCCTGCGGGAGAACCAGGACAACATTGGTTGGGCCTGTGGACGGAACAGAACAAATGCGAGGTCTTTGACAGTTATGGTCTGCCCCTGCACGTGTATACCAACCCGGACCTGCATCAATGGTGGGGTCAATGGAAACATTTGATCCGCAGTGACCAGACCCTGCAAGCCCTGGATAGTCAGACCTGTGGCCATTATGCGTTATTTTTCCTGAAAGCCCGCGCCCAAGGCCAGTCGTATCAAGACTTTTTGAGTCAATGGAGTTGCGACAACTTAGTGTTGAATGACCAGAAAGTGGCCGATCGCTTGAAACGGGTGATTAAACAAGAAGTACAAGATGAAGTCGATGCCCGACCTGAAGGGGGGCAAAAGAATGTGAGCCACCAGGCCTTTATGCTGTGTAATCATTGTGAGTGTTAAAATAAAAAAACCCATAAAAACGAGGTGTGTGGTGAAAGAGTGGTCATTGTATCTCATCATGATTACGCGAGGCGATGTCCAGCGTGTGGTCGATGCCTTTCTCTTAGAAGAAACCCTGTATTGGTGGTTACACCCCATTGAACGGGTGAACACGGTCCAAGGCGTCGATGCCTGGGATGGGTATCATTGGTTAATGGCCCGCCAACTGGCCCAAGACCAGGACTGGGTTTCCCTCAAACACTACATGGACACCATGAGTGAAACGCATTTAAGAGAGACCATGGAACATCTCATTCAGTTCGAATCGCCACGACTCTACCGCGAGTATTGGACAACATACCCAGTCGCAGACCAAGACGACGACGGCAGCGGGCTTCCTCTCGACGACCCCGCTTTCGTCAAAACGGACGGGGGATCATGAGCGTGTTGGCCAAAGCGTATAAAATCGGAAACCAATTGGGACGTAGCAAACGGTATAAACGCATGGGCGCCAAAGGGGCCACGGGTCATTACCGACGTCTGCCTCGACCGTGGGAAGGATGATCCGACACCCCAGTAGTGTGATTGTGGCTGGCCCGTCGGGCAGCGGCAAGAGCGAGTTAGTGGAACAATGGTTACGGTACCTCAACGTGTTTCAAGTCAAACCCAGCAAGATCGTCTATGCGTACGACCGATGGCAACCCCGGTTTGACCGTATGCAAAAGAAGGATGGGATTCAGTTTCATCACGGGTTACCGGACCCCCGTCATTTGACCCGATGGTTTGGCCGGACGCGCGGAGGGGTGCTGGTGTTGGACGATTTGATGGAAGAATGGGGACAGGATAAACGCGTGTTGGATTTGTTCACCAAAGATTCCCATCATCACAACATCACCGTCTTGTATTTGACCCAAGATTTATTCCCGCCTGGTAAATTTTCCAAGACCATCAATCGCAACGCGCATTACATTGTGGCCTTCAAGAATCCCCGGGATCAAACGGGCATACGGACCATTTTACTGCAAGCCTTTCCCGACCGATGGCGTCAAGTCTTGCGCCTGTTTAAACGCATCACGTCCCGTCCCTTTGGCTATTTGATGCTGGATGTGCATCCGGCCTCGGATGATCGGTACCGATTGTGGAGTCATTTAACGCCCCGAGAAGGCAAGGCGCAAGTCCATACCCTTCCCGTGGATGTCCCTGCCATTCGAAAACGAGCTGCAACGAGAACTCGCCAGGGTCCGTCGGCAAAGAGAAGGCGGACAACAACGTGACTTATCGGTCCGCATGGACACCCCGACCTTCTCGCCCGCTGGCGTGGGCTCCCCCACCGCACCTCCTCCCTTCCAGGACCTCAGTGGCATGACGGACATGGTGACCGAATTGACCCAGCCGGTCGATCGAACCCAATTGGATCAAGACATTGAGGCGTTTAACTTGACCTACCCGGTGAATGTGGACGATGCCTTGGAGGCTTTTACCTTACCCCCCGTGGCAGGCACAGGCACTACCACCACGGCACCGCCACCTCCACCACCACCCTCTATCACCACCACGACAGCCACCCAAACCCGTCCCACCACGTCCACCCGCACACGTCCTACGGCCACCACCACCAGCTCCAGACGACCCAGACCACAACCTGTCACCACCGCCACGACCACCACCGCTCCCTCCCGCCCCTCCACCGCCCGCCGCAGCGCCGGAGCAGGAACCAGGACCACCACCTCCACGGTGACGACCCCTACAGGACGTCCCACCATCGCCGCCAAACAACCGCGACGACGTCCCCGCGTGCCCTCTCCACCGTCCCCTGATTCCTCCCCTCCGTCGGAGGACGAGGATGAAGATGAGGACGAGGACGATCGACGGCGAGGATTAAGGCGACGGTTGGATTTGCTGAATGAAGATGCTCAAGAACGTGCTCGAGGGAGACGCATTCGCAACATCACGCATACCAATACCGTCACCACCGTGTATGAAGAGGGAGGCCGACCTTCGGTACGTCGCACCTCTACGCGAACCTCCAGTCCAAGTCCACCCCCTGCACCACCTCGCCGAGGACGTGGCCGTGGCCGTGGCCGAGCCCGTGGACGGGGTCGACGACCGTGAAAAAAAAAGATATAAAAATAGGGTCCTTCCTTCTACCGTCCCAAAACCATGTGTGGTCGATGTCGAAGCGCTATGTGTGGCAAATGTCGAAGCGCCAAACGCACACGACGTCGGCGCAGGATGAAGGGTGGGACGGTACCGTACATGGTGGATTTCAAGGAAGGGTTTCAGTTGTTGACGGACAAGGATATGTGGAAGATTCCTTCCAAAGCCGACGTCAAGTCCGCCAAACGACGGGTGGCCGACTATAAACGCCAGTATCGCGCCAGTGGTACTAGGGATTCCTACAACACGTGGTTGGTCAAGAAGGGGTATGCCAAAAAAACGGGGTGCAGTGTGATGTGAATGTATAAAAGAGGCTGGCGGTGTTCAGCTCTCAAAAGGATCTGTCATGGGACCCCAACGCAAACGCCGACGCACCACGACTCGGCGTCGCCGACCCGCCAAACGACCACGGCGTGTGACCTATGGTCAAGTGGGGGGTGTCCAGCCTGGCCTGCCTCTCGGGATTCTCAAAGCCGGCTATAAGAGCACTAAAGCCATCGGGGAGCATCAAACCAAGCGCGCCATTAAAATTGGCGAAAAACGCCGACGAGAAGTGGAATCCGGCAAACGGAAACGCTATGCGGGGGAATCGTTTAATTGTTCCATCATGTAATGAAAATGTATAAAAAGACCTGGGTGGACCTGGACAGGCGTTAGTTGGACGATGGTCCGTGGACCCAATGGACGCCGACATCGTTATGTCCCCCGACTACGACGCCGTCGACGTGGATTGCAACGTGGAGGCGTGCTCCCCATGTTGGCAGTGGCTCTCTCGCCTTGGGCGTTTAAGAAGAAGAAACACCCACGGCGGGCGCCCCGACGCTAAAGGGACCACTCCCAAGAAAAGAAAAGCCGTCACGTTTGCTTTGGACTGAGACGAACAGTATGACGCGGTCCTGTGTGCACGGTGTCGAGATCACATGCAAACGCATTATCATGGCGAATTGTGTGGCAGGTGTGGAGCCATTTTTACCATAAATAGACCTTGGTCCTTTCCTGAACTCAAGATTCATCATGGCGTGGCGCATGGAACGTCAAGCCCCGTTCTTGAAAAGCGTCTTACAAGAAGCCAATCAACACAAACGACAAAAATTGTTGCGGATGGCGAATGCGGATCAGATCAATGCCATCAGTGAATTGGTGATGAACACTCTCCGTGGCACTGTGCCCCGCTCTCGACATACCATCACGTTGCTCAAACCCCACGCCCAGACTTTACGCGCCATGGCCAAACCCGCGCATTCGGTGAAACGACGGCGCGCCATCATGATGGCTCAAAAAGGCGGTGCCCTCTGGCCTGAACTCTACCGATGTTATAAACGTTGCATGCGCTAGACAAGACACCTCAGTTGCACCATGGAACCCGAGATGGTGAGCACCACGGTGGACAACGCCCCTGCTTTTTTACAATTACGAGACCAGTACAAACAAGAATTGGTGGAAGATACCCGCTTGACCAAAGCCGCCGATTTGGCTGCCAAACAACATGTCCTCCTGACCAGTGATGCCCCCGATGCCTGGAAACGGCCTCAACTCAAAGCCGTGAGCCGTCAGTTACGCCATTGGACCAAAAAAGTGCGCCAACCGTTTGGGGCCCCGGCCGGTGGTGTGAACGCAGCAGGGGCTACGACCCCCGGCGACGATGATTTTGAGGCGGGGCCTATGCAAGCGTGGTTTACGCAATTGGTCAAGACAACCCAGGGTATAAAACAAGGGTCCACGCCTGCAGGGCCCAGAAAACCACCGGTCCCGCCCAAACCGAACATCACCCCCAGTGCCAAAAAGAAACTCAAGTTTACCCCCCAGGTGAGCAGTGCAGTGCAGACTTGGCCGAAGGGTTGCCTGGTACATCGACCTCGACCTCGATCTCTTCCACGCTCTCTCCAGCTATTGAGAAAAAACTTAGAAAGAAAGCGTCTGAAGTGGCCAAAAAGAAAGCCGCTGGTCTGGCCAAGAAAGCGTTGGATTGGAAAACGTGGAAAACCCCGTGATGGGACGGACTCGGAGACGCCGTGCTGCTGCTGCGCCCCGTGCCCGACCGAGGCGACGACGACGATCGCAACGCGGGGGCAAGTTATTTGATGTGCAAAACCTCCTCAACAAGACGGGTATTGAATTTCATTGGCCCGGGTATCAGTACATGGGACCTGGGACCCATTTGAAAAAAAGATTGGCCCGTGGGGATCCCGGCATCAACCGGTTAGACAGGATTGCGAAGGTGCATGACATGGACTATGATAAAGCCAAGACCTTGAACGATAAATGGGTGGCGGATCACAAGATGATTGCCAAGATTGATCAACTCCCTGGCCGCAAAACCCTGACGGAGCGTATTGTGAGACGCATCATGAAAACCAAACTGAGATTGGGCATGTGACTACATGAACACAGTCATAAAAAAGACAACATGATTGAATTGTCACAACACTTATTTTAATAAAACTCATTCTTGTTCTTACAAATACTGGTCCATTTGCTGTAACGCGTTCACTCGAAGGGTTTGTACAGTGTCCTCCTCCTCAGGCTCGGATTCAGCCCAGTCTAACGGCAACCACGGGAGGGGAAAGGGACGGTCCAATTGCTCGTCCAACCATTCCCAGCGTTGACGCCGAATCGATTCCACTCGTTGCTCGTACTTTTGTTTCTGCAAGGCTCTCCACCCCTCCTCGCCCAAGATTCGCTTTTTCTCCGCCTGCAACGCCCGCCGCCGTTCATTCAACCGGTGTTTGTAGGCCTCGTAAGTCCCCTCCTCCTTCATTTTCTGCATCCAGTTCCTTTGGCATTGCGCGTTCTTGCGTTTCACCTCATTGCGCTTTTCCTCCGACATGGCATGGTAGCGTCGCATGCCCTCCTGGACCTTTTTGGCCTTGAAGGCCTCGTACTCCCCGTTGGCCTTCATACGCGCCATGCGTTCGTGGTAACGCCGACGGTGAAGGGCTTTCACCTCCTCGATCCCGTTGAAGGCCGCATATTGTCGCTGCCGATACAGTTTTTGGTTGATCTTATTTTTCTCGGGGTCCCTCTTTTTGGGCGGCTGGCTCGATCCGGGCGTATCCATGCTCCACTTCCAGTAATCGGGCGGCACACACGTCTGCTAACGCCCGTAACTTTCGGAAAGGGTGGTTCTGATGCACCCTGGCACGACGGTCCCGCTGCTGCTGCACAATGCGCTCGCGGTTCCTGTGGTAATAGTCCCGATTCAGGCTGCGTACTTGGGCCGCGTGGGTCGCTCGGTAACGGTGGCAGGCCAGTCGGTTGGACTCTCGGGCTTTGGCTTTCTGTTCGGGGGTGGGGGCTGGTTTGGGGGGACGGGGTGGTTTCAACTTTTTCTGGGTCGCCCGCCGTTCACGTTTCTGTTGCAATAGTCTCTCTTTGTTTCTCATGTACCACTCATGCTTCAACTGTTTCGCTTTCTCTGGATTTTTGTTGGGCATCTCAAACGCAACTGACGTCTGTTCTGGACGATGGGCTAATATCTAAGGTTCCCTCCACCAATCACCGATCTCGGTCCAGGCCCAGAGGAGATGGAAGGAGTCTGTACCCATGGGGGGGACCACCCCTGATCTTCCTCTTGTCGATCAAACCCCCTCACCTGACTCTCACCTGAGCCTTGTCCACCAATCCCAGCGCGTGAGGGATCACGTGGTTCGGTCTATAAAAGTCCACGTCCAGCGCGGGAATTTCAAATGGTTTTCCGCCGTCATGGCGGAGGAGTATCACTTTAGTGACGATGAAGAGGGGGATGCTCTGTTGGACCGCGCCTATGATCGGTGGGAACAGTTGCGAGGCGCTGCCGCCCGCGGCCCTCTCTTTCAATTCACCATGCAACCCATGGGCCGACGACGCCGCTGGCGCGAGGTGGTGGAACGCGCGCAATTCAATGCGCAGTTACGGCAATTGCGGGATCTTGTCCCTGGGGATAATATTGGCATGGCTTTAACCGAAGCGTTGCATCATGCCATTGAAACGGAACTGGACCGTGAGCAGCGACCCGCCCATCATTTTGTGAATTTTGCCATCACGGCTCATGGATTCACCCATGCTTATCAAACAGCCAATTTTACGGTGGGGGAGTTTTTACAACGCACGGCTCGTTTGGATGAGATGTTGGCCACCCTGGCCGGTAAATTGAATAGCAATGAAGCCTTCAACCCCGATCGCGGTTTCCAAGTGGATGTGGTGTTTGTCTCTATGCCTGGCCGAGGGTCCGGTCGACATAAACAACGCAATGTGGGACGTCTATGCCTGGACCGAGACAACAAGAAAAAGAAATGTATCATCCCTATCCGAAACAGAGATGCCCTATGCTGTGCCCGCGCTATCGTCACCATGCGTGCCCATTGCCATAAAGACCAAGGCGTGGACGGGTTTCGCGACTGGGACAATCTCAAACGTGGTCGTCCTGTGCAGCAACATCAAGCCCAGGCACTCCATCAGCAAGCAGGAGTCGCTGAGGGTCCCTGTGGTTTACCCGAGCTGCGTCAATTTCAACAGGCGTTGGGGCCTCACTATCAATTGCTGGTGATGACCCGGATGAAACCGTTTTTTCTGATCTTCAAAGGACCTGATGCGCCTCATCAGATTCGTTTACTCAAATCCAACGATCATTTTGATGGTTGCACGTCCTTTCCTGCGTTTGTCAACCGCTCCTATTATTGCCTGGACTGTGAACGAGGGTTCAACACCAACGATCGGACCGGTCACACTTGTCAAGGGAGACGCTGCCGTGCTTGTGGGCGCTTTGATTGTCAGGATTATGTGCGTGGCACCCGCCCCACGGAGTATTGCCCCTTATGTCACCGCAAGTTCTACGGCGACCATTGCATTCGTCATCATGTGGTCAGCCAGCAATGTCAATCCATCAAAACCTGTCTCAAGTGTCAAGCCCAGTACACGGTCGTCCCTAACAAACGTCACCAGTGCGGGTATGCCGAGTGTCCCGTCTGTCACAAATGGGTGCCCATCCAGGACCACAAGTGTTACATTCAACCCGTGGTGGAGCAGGAGAATGAGGAGCCAGAACCAACCGAGGAGGGGGGAGGTAGCATGGTGGCGCCACCCCCTCCCCTGTTTGTTTATGCAGATTTTGAAGCCATGCAGAATGCGGAAGGCGTGTTTGTGGCCAATTTGTTGTGTTATTCGTCTAGTGAAGAAGCCACTATTCATGTGTTGGACGGGGAAGACTGTGCCCTACAATTTTTGCGCGATTTGGATGATCTCACGGACCTCCCGGACAGTGAGAGTGAGCGGAACATTCTCGTGGTGTTTCACAACTTGAAAGGTTTTGACGGCATGTTCATTTTGCACGAACTGTACCAGCAACAACGCGAAGTGGTGGATCAACTGACCGTGGGCGCGAAAGTGTTGTCCTTCAGGAGCGGAGCTGTCAAATTCATTGACTCGTTGTGTTTCTTGCCCATGCCACTCGCCTCTTTTCCCAGCACCTTCAATTTGACCGAATTAAAGAAGGGCTTCTTTCCCCATTTGTTCAATACCCCCGACCATCAACAGTACGTGGGCCGCATCCCCGATTTGGAATTTTACGATCCCGAGGGCATGATGGCCAAAAAGAAAGAGGAACTGACCCGTTGGCATGCGGATCAAGTCCGTCGTAATGTCACGTTCCATTTCCAGCAAGAAATGATTGATTATTGCGAGTCGGATGTGGTTCTGTTGAAAGCAGGGTGTGAAGCCTTTCAACAAGAATTTGAACGACAGGCTGGCTTCAATCCCATGGCCAAGTGCATCACCATCGCCAGCGCTTGCAATCTGTATTGGCGCAAGCATCATTTGACCCCCGACACCATCGCCGTCGAACCTCTAGGGGGTTGGCGAGGGGCCCAAGTCAATCAATCCCTCAAAGCCCTACAGTGGCTCTATTACCAAGAACACCTCCTTCCCAAGGAGGGGGCTAGTGCCGACCGCATTCGTCACGTTCGTAACGGGGGCGAACAGTCAGTCCGAACCATGGCCAACCGTTATTTCGTTGATGGCTACGATCCTCTGACCCGTACCGTCTACGAGTTTCATGGATGTCTCTATCATGGCTGTCCCCGCTGTTATCCCAGCCGATACGCCAAACATTATGCGGTGCCGGACCGAAGCGTGGAGGAACTCTATCAGGCCACGCTCTCTAAACGCATGGCCCTGCTCCGAGCAGGCTACACAGTGATCGAAATGTGGGAGTGTGAATGGGACCGACTGGTTGATGACGAGCCCGCTGTATCTCAGTTTCTGGCTTCCTTCGATCTGGTGGCTCCTCTGGAACCCCGTGAGGCCTTTTTTGGGGGTCGCACCGGCGCGGTGGCGCTGCACACTGTAGCTGGGGAGGGTGAGGAGATACGCTATGTGGATGTGACCTCCCTGTACCCGTGGGTGAACAAGAACTGCCCTTACCCTATTGGTCATCCCAAGATCATCACCCAACCCGTCGACCAGTCCTTGGAGTCCTATTTTGGCCTGGCCACGGTGGACATTCTGCCCCCGGCTGGTCTATACCACCCCGTCTTGCCTGTACGCTGTGGCCAAAAGCTCACCTTTCCTCTCTGCCGTGCCTGTGTCCAGGCGGAGCAAGCCCAACCCATGTTGACCAGAACCCATTATTGCCCTCATTCGGACGCCGATCGCACGCTACGTGGGACCTGGTGTACGCCCGAACTGGTCAAGGCCGTCGAAAAGGGGTACACCCTCATCAAGATCCATGAAGTCTGGCATTTTCCCCCCGACAAACGCCAAACGGGTCTTTTCGCCAATTACGTCAACACCTGGCTAAAGATCAAACAAGAATCCGCGGGGTGGCCCAGCTGGTGTCAGACCCTCGAGCAGAAACGAGACTATATTCTTCGCTACCAGGAACGGGAGGGTATCCGACTGGACATCGCCAGCATTGCCAAAAATCCTGGTCGCAAGGCTACCGCCAAACTGATGTTGAACAGTTTCTGGGGCAAGTTTGGGGAGCGGATGAACAAACCCACCACCGTCACTGTTAAGGACCCCGCCCATTTGTTCAATCTCATCTCCGACGCGGCTCTCGATCTCAGTACTCTCCGTCTCTGTACCGACGACCTCTTGGAGGCCGTTTACACCAGTGTCCAAGACAATGCCGTCAAAGGCACCAAGACCAATATCTTTGTGGCGGCTTTCACCACGTGTCATGCTCGATTGAAGCTGTATGAGTCCCTGGACATCCTTCAACAGCAAGTCCTCTATTACGATACAGATAGTGTGGTGTACAAGTGGCGTCCTGGTCAACCCAGCATTGCCACCGGGGATTTTCTGGGAGACATGACGGATGAATTGGACGGAGACGTCATCACTGAGTTTGTTTCTGGGGGCGCCAAGAATTATGGGTACACGACTCGCGCAGGCAAAGTGGTGTGCAAGGTACGCGGTTTCACCTTGAATGTTCGGGGGTCGGCCATTCTCAATTTTCACACCATGAAAGACAATATTCTCTCGGAATTAGACTCGCCTCAGGACTCTCGCCGAAATTTGAACATTGTCACCCCTTATCATTTCACACGGGATCTAGAGAAGAAACAAATTCAAGTGGTTCCGCGCGTGAAGCAGTATGGGTTGGTGTTTGACAAGCGCGTCATCGATGTGACCACTCGATCGAGCTATCCCTATGGCTACGAGAGGATTGGGGATGAACTCGACCTGCTATTAGATTTGTAAGAAAAAAAGGGCGTGACGTCACTAGGACCTCACACACGTCCCGCTTGTCACCAGGTTCTACGCGGTCATTAAAACTATGTGAAGAATGTGGATCAAACTCTTGTGTGTGTTCTTTTTCCCATGGGGTCACGTGAACATTCATGCCCAAATAGGGGGGTTTGTGACGTCAATGAGTCACGTGGGCTCAATGCTTGATTCTGATTGGTCGAACACTATTTGTGCTGCGCTGTGATTGGTTAGGACCATTTGTAGCCTATATGACTACTGGTAAAACGCGCAACATCACTATTCAACTCGTTTTGCAGCAATGTTGCAACACAAGTTGCACGTTTTTTGTTGCCCGTTTTTTCGGTACCTTTAATAGAGGATTAACGATGGTATCATGTAAAACCACTGCTGAGGAGGTTTTATTTGCCTGGTCACGCAAGTGAGATGCCATCATAGTTGACTCTGTGAGTGTAGTGCTTGTTTTCACTCTAAGCCTTAACGAATGTATTGTTACTGCTTTATTTCGTTTTCAGGTTCATCTTCCCGAGATCAAATGGATGGAAAGTCACAAGAGAGTCTTCAACGTTGCTGTCAGGGCGGTGTCTTCTGTTCACAATCAAGTACGAAGAAAATTTTTCAGTATCTTGATCCCTGCATTCGTCTTAAAAACTTTTCATCGCAAAGGCCTCTTTTTGCAGCTGGGTGAATTCGTTTTCTTAAGTGGAAGCCTCTGTGGTGCAGAGATTCTTCAAAAAGTTATTACAAAGACTTGAAATCTGTAAATCAAACTGCAAAAAAGCTTGCTGAGTCTCTGATTAACATATTTCACTTCGATTTGGTTGACAAAAAAGCTCAAACGATGGGTGTGGCGTAACGAAGAAAGCAGATCTAGATGTACAACTTCGTCGAGACCTCAAGGAAAGCAAAACTTCCTGTTTCTTGTCTTGAGGAACCAGGCATATGTTTTAGTCAGTATGGAGAGAATTATATGCTGAAGATTATCTTGATAAATATATTTCATAATTGTTTTTAGGATCTACATATTCACAAATTTATGAAGGCCTGCCATCAGATCGAAGGACGTGTCGCATCTACTCCCGGCCGAAGCGCAGAAGGAAATCTAGAAACTCTGTTAAGAAAGAGTATCACGAATCTATCCAAAACACAAGAAGAACGTTTGGTCAGGTTTCTATTCCTTGTTTTGGACAAGCTTATTCTACTTCTTGTCAGGCCACCCGTTATATCAGGAACCATAGGTATGATTAACAAAGTCTCTGTTAGAAATGTGACGGTAAAGTTAAGCCTGGTCAATGAAAGAGAAAGGATGTTCTTTAAACACTGAGTGACACAGATTCACAGATTTATATTCTGAAAACAATTCATTTTCAGTCAGTGACAGAGGGAGCTCGGTAGAGTCCGGTTCTCATGAGCCTCATATAGCTCAGTAAAAGAGCATCCGGACTAGTAACCGAAAAATCACAGGTGCGGCCCGATTCTTGTTCGGGAAATGCCCGGGGTTTTTTCCCCAGCTACTAGTGAGAACGAGTTCGAGATATAACTTAAAGTTTTTACGCGTGTTCTAAAACAAAGGCACCCCGGAAAGCTTCATTTTACTTTTTTTTTCACCAAAAAAGTTAGTACGGTTATTTATACTGAGGGAGGTTAAGCCCTCTCCCGATAGCAAGATGATAAAACTTTTTGCATTTGATAACTTGTTTCCGCCACTTCGACATTATTGCTAAAACTCGTGGTAGAATGAAGACGGCTATCATGTTTTCCTGCCAAAATGACGCTGGTTCACGCGTGAGCAATACTTGGTACTGAGAAAATCTCGTACTCGTAGTCGTCCTCGTCTCAGAATCTAAAGCTCTCTTGTGTTACTGACCGAAGAAACATCTTTCTCAAAATCCTTGTTTCTTTTAACTCTTGGCCAACTTGACTCGATTAGCCGCGCCTTCTTCTCGCGTTCAGTTCAGTGTGCGGCGTCAGGATAGTGGGTATTTGCTATTGACGCGCGTGCGAGATCTAAAGTGCACGAGACAAGCTTTAAGCTCGCTGTAGCCTACACAAGGGTTTGGCCATGTATTGCTAGCCCTCGTTAATTTATTTGAGGGAGAATATTTTTGCGTGCACTGATCTTGATCACGAACATTTGTTCGACATTCCATTCTCGACTTTAATTCGGAAAGATTGAGAAAGAAGTTCGAATTCACGAACCTGCGGCACGTAGCGAAACACCAACGTGCATTAGAGTCCAGTTGCAGGTCGAAGAGCTGGCTGTGGTTTTAAGCCTTTTTTCTTTCTTTTTTTTTTTAAATGCAATGCAATTAACCAATTAACAACAGTAGAAGACACTAATTACAATAACACTTTAATTACACTAGTTACATTACCAAGTAAATACGAGAAAAGAGAATAAATAACGCCAAAAAAAAAAAAAGAAAAAAAAAGATAACACTTTAGATAAAATAAAAATAAAATATTCTTAAAGCGATGAACTTTAAGAATATTTTATTTTATCTTACAGTTTAAGACTTGGGCACTCCACAGGAAGCCCAAGAAATTAGTCGGTTTGCTGTTTTTACGCGTGAAGGGTTAGCATAACAAGATTTTAACATCACCGATTATACTTGTTTAATTTTTAGTTAACATTGGCCAAGCAGCTTTTGAATCACTGACGCTGATTGTTCACCGGCTTCATCAAATGCTAGAAAACAGGCAAGATGAACATGGCCGAAATCATTTACTGGCTTCTTACGTAACTTATGTGTTCTCGGCTCCTTTTAGCCATTCACCATCAGCTTCTGCAGATTATTATCCAGGTAAGGTAACTTAAAAAAAAAAAAGATACCATTGAACATGAAATTATTCAATTGATTACTGTTTTGTTTATGATCCACCAGCAGTGATTTTGTTATAAATAATTATGGTGAGTCCTGGGACTCATTTTGTGAAAAATCATGAGTCCCAGTCTGGAACCAATGAGTTCCAGTTAAAAAAAAAAAGGAATCCGAAATTGAAAATGCTTGGGCCTTTATGCAACCAAACGGCTAATCTGAAGTCAGACTTCAAAACTCTTTACTACAGTATACCGTAATTAAAATGTAGTCCTTCTATTTTAAGGCACGACAAAGGCTAAAAGAAATATGCATAGTTAAACGACAGACATATTAACTGCCACAGAAATTATACGAACAGAATATTTCTACAAAACACATGGATCGATCGATCTGTCTTTACGTCCTACGGGACGCATGCCATAAATTATTTTGCGTTTTTAAGGATTTTTATGCGTCAGGGACGCAGTACGCAGAGGTAACAAAATCACTGCACCAGAAGAAGGCACCTGCGAAAATTTCCTCCGAAAGAATTTACTCCACGGTCGACATAATTACTGTGAGAGCTGTGGTGGGTCGACTTCCACGACACCCTCATAGCTTTTGAGTAGCAGGCACTTGATTTTCTAGAAAAATTCAACACTATTTATGATGTGGTGTTCCGTGTTACCTGTCAGAGGACCGATGTGAGATAAAGATAGAGAAATAAAGGCCAGACACCTATAATTTAACATGTACACATGTTACATTTCTTGCTATTAATGTGACTGCGTGATGCAGTTAAGCCTTAATGTGTTGCTTGTTGTGGACTGTGTGACTGCGTGATGCGATTCTTAAGTCCAACCCACAAATATGACATTGCTCGCCAATGAGTCCACAGTAGCTCAATGGTTAGAGCATCCGAACACGGAGGGTCGTGGGTTCGAATGCCATCTGGTGCTCAGATTTTTTCTGTGTCCTCTTATGGTTGATTCTTTAAATCTGCCTTTATCCCTTTATTATGTAATATCAGTGGCATAAGTTGGTTGAAGGTTCCTTCATAGGTAAGACGAGGCAATCTGTACAAAATATTTGCGATGCCGTTCTCTCGTTACATGAACTCGGTCGTGTGATCGTCATGCAACTTCCCGTAATCGACCTGACTGATGAAGGCTGAAGGGTTCAGGCGCGTTAGATTTATTGCGTTCTAGTCAAATCCGTTCAATTTTTGTTGCATAAAGGAGGACCAGCGTTTTAGATCATCTTAAAAGGCTCCCTTTCTTTTTAGGCGAGCCAGGACGTTCCGCAAGTATTCCAGTAGGCCTGCAAAGCAAAGCTCGCCAGAAAATGTCAAGCAGTAATCCTCAGCTGAATGCAACATTGAGTGGCGAGCACAACGAGTCGCATGGATCTGGAAAATGGATAAATGACGAGCAGGAGATTGATGAAGGACTGACAATACCTGGAAACAGAAGCAGCATGGCCGAGGCGCTCGCTGGCTCCCTGAATGTCCCTGGGTTGGGACCTGGTGGCAGTAGTAAAAAGGTATGAGATTAAGGTTTATACACCGCCACAGGGTAAATTGGTCAGTGCTATTTGTAGTAATAGCACAAAATGTTACTCTAAACAACGCATAGCAAGGTAAATGCAAAAATGAAACAAAATTTTAATCCTGGATTAGCGCTAATCGGCCTAGCCTCCCCCGCAGACATTCTTAGGGGTCCATCACGCATTCCTGCCCCACGAACTTCGTGGGGCAGGAACGCGTGATGCACCCCTAAGAATGTCTGCGGGGAAGGCTATAATCGGCCTTTCAGGAACCGGTCCCAGATCTCTGGAAAAACCTGCCCAGAGACATTAGCGGCCCCATTCTCTATTTAGTTTAAGTGCAATCAAAGACATTCATGACCACGAATAAATTACAGTCCAGACTGAAAATGAGATGTAATTTGTTATAGGTTCCTTCTGCCTGTGAACAGAGCCTCATTTTTGAGGCTTTCTTGAGTGAGGAGGACAAAAGGAGTCTCTCCCTGAATCGTGCCTTCGCCGAAGCCCGGATTTCTAGGCTAGTCAATCCTGTTATCTCTCGTCAAACCTGTTTTCCGAATTCGAACATCCGACATAGCGCACAGCTATTAGGCCTGGGTTCGATACGGTATCCCAGCGAAAAAAGTAGCACATGTTCAAAAAATGACTTTCTCGATTCACGCAGAATCTTTCTCGAGTACGCGGCCAACAAACGAGCAAGCGAAAGAAATGCTCAGGGTGAGATTCCTTAACAATGACTTCCTAACGTCGTGTTTTTATTTTGTTCTCAAGTTTTCGGTTGTTTTTCCTTTGTCCTTTGTATCTGTCAATTATATTGTTGTCTTAAATCTTTCAGTTGGTGCACGAGGAGCTAGCACTACAGTGGGCAGTGGCTAGTGGATCCTTGAAAGAAAAAGCAATGGCGCATGCCTGGTTTTTCTTTGAGGTTATGGTAAGAATTCAGATTCTGTGTCACGAAACTTACGTACCACATTCATCGGAAACTTTCCACAACGGCTACTTTGAGATAGAGTCGGTTGTTGAGTGAATGAGGACGGGCGACCGTTAGCCCTTGCGACAAATGCTGACTGCAGACTTACAGACGCAAGGCAGAAAAGCATTGTTGTGAAATGAACTCAAAACTGTCCTTCATCCTGTTGACTTACCAGTCTGCAAATCTGCAGTCTGCATTTGTCGCACACCGGCCTTTAGGCTTGACTGTTCAGTTACCGTAAAATTCCGAAAATAAGCCCCTCCATGTATAAGCACCTCCAAATATAAGCCCCCCAAATCGGTAACGCAAAAAATTCCCTTACATCGACCATCCAAATATAAGCCCCCCTGGGGCTTGTACTTGGAAAATTGCCCTCAAAGACAAAGTAAAACAAAGCAAAAGCGGTAAATTTACTTCCAACTGTAAGGCTAGCTCAATCGATTTTGAAACGCAAATTTCCCTCCGTAGATAAGCTCCTCAAAAAGGGCCTTTGAAAAATATAAGCCCCGAGGCTTATTTTCTGAATTTTACGGTACTTCTTTCAGTTCGTCAGTTTAGAAACGAGACGAGGACTGGAGCCGAAATGTGTCTCGCAATTGCTTCTGGGATGGTTACTGGAGAGGCGCCGGTCGGCTTTGTGTTATCCCCACAAGATGTGCATGATTATTTTTGTTCAATTTCTCCTGGGGATGATGATCGTTTCTTGAGAAATTGAAAATAAAACTTACGCAAAATTTTGCGGGGAAAATTTCATTTTGGGGAAGGTGAAGGTCGCAGACAGTTCTAAGTAAAATTCCCAGGAGTCTTTGCGAACGTTAACTCAGCCCTTTCTCCTTTTCGTTTCTAAAGTGGCGGACGGCGCTTGTCAATCTTAAATTTGGAAAAAAAAAGTACACACTCCACGCACGATTTTTTCATTTAGGTACTTCTTGCTTGATACTGGGGCTCTGCGGCTGTCGTTTCGTGGTTTGTCTTTTTCAGTGGGTTGCATTTGTTTATTAATTTCCTTGTTTCTTCACAGTTTAAAAGCATGGCTCAATATCTTGAAAACACCGACAAGTTTTTCTGGATAAGAAAGACTCGCTTTCCTGATCAATTCTTGGATGACATACGAGCTATGGTGAACTCAACAGTGGCTGAAATCATTGCTAAACTTAAGGTGACCATTTTTATTTGTGAGGATATTTTGTGTGTTACTTGGTAAGATATAGAGGATATCACATGGCCGCGCGGAGATACAAAATTTATCTTCGATTGTTGAATAATATTTCACGAGTGAGTACAGCGAACGAGTCAGTGAAATATTTTTTCAACTCAAGAAGTGAAATTTCGTATATCATGGATGACAAATTACTCTCCGGACAATCGCAGGTTTTTGACATGTTTATTTAATTGATGATCGATAGAGAACTCCACGCACTGAAAACTTTAGAGCCTAAATTTTGGCTTAAGTTCAGAATTTTCAGAATTTTTCGAAAAAATACCTGATAGAATCCTTCTTGATGTGCTGTTTTGTGTGTTAAGGTTTTCTAAAGCGTCTTTAGTGCCCTGACATCTTTATTCATGACATTTTAAAACTTTGTCGCCATCTTGGCTCTGACACGTGCTGAACGTTGCCGTTGCAATTTTGTAATTACACATGTGAAGTTATTCTCGTGGAGCGAGTTTATAATTTTGTCGCGCGAGAATCGCAAGCGCAATGCGATTTCCCTTTGGTCATAAATCTTTCTATCGGTTTAGTATCCGCAGTTGCCTAGCAACAAACCATAAACAAACTCCAAAAGACGCCATTCAGCATGACGTTTTTTTCTTTTCTTTTTTTTCTTTCATCGTATTTTTACCCTTTGGCTTTATTCTCATTGCTGACCCTTTTTAGCTTCGCGAGATTTTTGCGAAAACGTATTTCTAGCATTATTATTAACGCTGAAATTTCGCGCCAAAATTAAGGAGTTATTTGTCACCCATGACATTAATCCCAGAGTAAAGGGACTCGTTTCTAGCCCCACTCTGTTTGAAATAAGGCAGTTGGGGGCGTTTCAGATGTCACAACGAATTTGGTTTTCCGCAGTTCACATCATCCTTATTCTAAGCGATAATTCTGTTTATTTGCAGGATTTTTCTCTTGCTCAGCGGCTGAACTCTAGTCTCGCCTTCTTTTTGTGTGATCTCTTTTCACTGGTTGACCGAGGATTTGTTTTTGAGCTAGTCAGGCACTACTGCCAAGAGGTATGACTAAGAAGGTATTTTTGGTTTGCAAGCACGTGGCAAGGCGGCCATGTTAGTGGTCAATACAATAAAAAAATTTTCGAAAAATTTGTATAGGTAATAGCATGATTTGTAGTAATATTTGGCATAAATATCACAAGTGATATTTCAAAATTGTTATGCGAAATTTCACGAGCCGTTAGGCGAGTGAAATTTGAGACAATTTTGAAATATCACAAGTGGTATTTATGTCAAATATCACGTTGAATCACGCTATTATTTGTTTATACTACTACCTACAAAAGGTTTATAATTTTCACATGTAGGTATTTCAAATTAAGCTGAAATACCACTGCTCTAAGCCAATCAAATTGCAGAAATTTCTCATGTAGTACTGTAGTATAAACATGAAAATGGAGTTTAGTTCCCAAAGGAGAGAAATGCTTTTGTTCTTGATCACCAACATTGCGGCCGTGACGTGACGTGCAAGCCAGCAGTTGTGAATGGGAATAACAATTGATAGTTCTTTTCGCTTCTGGAGTACGTTCGTGCATAAGAATTTCCTCCTTTTGATTGGCTAGAAAATATTAGCGGAGCTCTACGCGCGCGCTTCGCGCGCGCGTGGTCGGAGCCCCATAGCTAAGGGAATCTACCCATCCAAGAAAATTTGGTAATCACGTGACCGTACACCGAACGAACGAACGACCGTCCGTCCGCACCACAGGGCAACCAATGTTTACTCTTACGCTTTCTAGCGAGTTTGGGAGCCCAGGAAAAAACTAATTGCACATCAATGTTGTGATCAATTGACAGCTGTCAAAACAGGGTATCCGCTGACCAGTATCACCTGACCGTACCGCGGGCTCAAGTGTCGACCCATTTAGGTCGAGTCTTTTTTTGCAGTTATCCGTTGACAAATTACCAGCTTCAAATGATCGCTGGCTTAAGTTTATTTTTTCCAGTGATTCATATGAAATTTGTTGTGTTTATGTCATTATGGCCCCGCACTATTAAGATTTTGATTTCAAACTGACCTCGGACGCGAAAATTCAGCCAGGTTTTTTAAAAATACAGGCGGAGAAGACCTTTTCTTACCATGGTCACGCGTTGGTCACGCTCTACGTCCAATTTTTATGCTCTGATTGGTCAAAATTTGACAGGTGAGTTCATGCGGAAAATTTATGCAGCATCTTGAAAGTTGTTTACTTTGACAGCTGAAGCTGACAGAGTTTTGTGTCAACTAGTGATGTTTTTAACTGCCTTTTTAGACCGGATGTACAAAATGAAATACAGCTTCTATCAAGAGTCTTCTGTTATTCATGGCTGGTTTGTTTATTGGGTTTTTGGTTGAGAAATGCGTCGCTTGTCAAAATTCGGTAATCCGATTTCGGATGGCATCGTTTTTGTTTTTTACCTTGCGTAATGCGTAAGAGGGTTTAAAAGTCTCAACCAACTGTGGCCTTCCTTGATAGCTTTCAGGAACTGAATCTCGAATGGTAAGCCTGAGTAATTATTGTATTTGATGTTTGTTTTTGTTATATCTAATTTCATGAAGTCGAGCACAGTTTATTCGGCAAGTTTATGCACGTTTGTAAGATTTGAGTCAATGATCTGACATAGTGTCAGGTTTGATATAAGCTTACAGGACTTTAAAAGGCCTTCACAATATCTTTTCTCACCGCAAATAGAAAGAAAACGATCCGAAGAATATTTAGTTATAAATTTGGCTATAGAAAGAAAACTTTGAGCGATTTTCTTGCTTCGAGGAGTTCACCTTCGAAAACAGTAAACACCGCACCGGGAAGCCGCGGCTTTAGCTTTACGCTTAAAGACTCAGGATTTTTAGAGACACTTTAATACTTGTCTTCGTGAATGAAAATTGTTGCCTCTGTAAAGTTTTCACCGAATTATATTTCTTTTATTGATTGTTAGTAGTCTCTCTTGCAATTTTAATCGCTTGTACGTGCCGGTTGTTTTCATTGTTCATGAACATCGCTTGCAGGAGTACTAAAAAATGTCGCGCGTATCAAACGCTTTATAAGATTACACATCGTTATAACTGAAACCATTAAATAACAAAAAAAAATAATAATAAATTCGTTATTATGTTGAAGGGTAACTCTATTAAAGTTCATTCAAACACTCGACCACACTGACAGCTCGCACTAGAAATGAGAACCGGCTGGCCGTATGGGTGATTTTGGAATTTTTTTGAACGGTTTCGCTAAAAGCCCACGATTGATCGTCCTGAATATTGACTAAGTGTAATTTGTCTTGAAAAGTTGAGAAATGCCGCATTCTGTCCGAGGTTCGTATGATAAATAGAATTGTTTCACCTCAGATGTGATGTATATTAAAAGAGTATGAAAGGTTGGTTTACACACCCCTAGATTTGTTGGCAAGAATTTGTAAAGTAAACCTGTCGAACGCAAAAAAAAATCGGCCTGATTTGTTTTCCAAGAATTTGTTTTTGAGGCCTAATCTACTGTGATCAAGAGCCATTATGGCTCTTGAATGTGATCGAACATGTTTGCTATTTTTTGGGTGTACATATAAGGCTATCAACTCGATGTAAGATGTTTCACTCTAAAATAACTTCGCCTTTCCCTCAAAAGTCACATGAATGTGCCCTTAAGTTAACCGATTTGTGGATTACAAGTTTATTGTTTGAGTTAAAGTATAAATTTATAAATGGGAGCTTCGCTTTTAGCCCTGGCTAAATCTATATATTAGGCCAATTAGAAGCAGGGATTTCAACTGCTTTAATTGCGTTTGAGGTACGAGAACGCAACCCCTAATTTGTGTTGGGCGTTTTGTGCATTATTGGGTGACCTGTGCAATTAATAAGGGAGGTTTTTTCGTTCGTCGTCGTCGACACACATTTGCCTCGCTTTGAGGCGCTTGCTTAAGTTTTGCCTCACTTTGACACGCTAACTCGTGTGGTGATTCTTGTGTCCTCGGCGTTCATCTTTTAAAGGTTTGCTAGGGTCTGATATTCTTCGTAAAGCGTTCATCTTTTAAAAAGTTTGCTGAATAAAGCTTACATCGATCTGTGATTGCTGAATCGTCCAAAGCGTTTATCTTTCAGGAGTTTGCTGTTAAATTTTACTACGGATTAAGCCTTCATATTTTTCAGCATGGTTCGTCACTGTCTTTGGAAAATGTCTGCGACTACTGGTGCATGCATCAAACCGGGTTTAGTTCGGCGGCCGTTATGCCACAAAGTAAATTTACCGAGTTGTGTAGCTCGCCGGCCGTTTTGTCACAAAGTAAATCTACCGAGATATGAAGCTCGGCGGCGCCATTTGACCATGACTTGTGATATTTTCGGCACCGGACAAACGAACACTTTAACTCTATGTTATATATTAGGAAAAACTTATAAATCAGCCCACAATAGCGCCACTCTCGAGTCACTGAAATCAACGCGCTCGACCAAATTACTGGAAAAGTTATTGACGTGAGCCGCACACACGTTCCATTGAAGGCTTTGATAGGGTTAGTGCGAAGTTTGAATTCAGATGTGAAAGCTTTTAAACCAGTAAATTCAATGTAATTCATTTTGTCAACAAGTTGATGATTGGATGATGTTAAAAATAACAGAGAAAATTATCCGAAGAAATGTTTTTGAAGAAAGAAAAAGAATCCGGGGTTAAGAACTAATCGGCCTTTGAGAAACTACGCCCTGTAACTCGCGCCAGTAAAACAAAATGTTCCATTTACACGCCCGACGCTGGCCAATGTCTCCTCCGATTAAAAGCACTTGACACCGAACCATACGATGTCTTTTGAAAACGTTCTTAAAATGATACACAGTTTAAATAGAGGTTTCGCTGTACGCAAGCCTTACGTTCAAAATATGCCATAGTCATATTTATCTACATCGCAACCACCCTTCCGCCTCAACAAACATATCGAACGCACTCTCCTAAGCTCTGATTACTCAAAACTTATTTTGATTGTCACTGCTATGTGGCTTGTTTTGAACGCTAGTCCGGTTATTAGCCCTTTCCCCGGATATAAGTCCTTCCCCCGGTTATTAGCCCTTTCACGGGATATAAGTCCTTCCCCCGGTTATAAGCCCTTTCCCTGGATATAAGTCCTTCTCCCGGTTATAGGCCCTTTCCCCGGATATGAGCCCCTCCCCAGGTTATTAGCCCTTTCCCCGGATATATTAAAGCCCTTTCCCCGGTTATAAACCCTTTCCCCAAGATATAAGCCCGGGGGTACGTTTCTCGAAAGTCCCGGTAACTTTTCGGTCCCGGAAAGCTGTTTTAGGTTATCCATGTTTATATCCAAGTACAACGTTTTATTTAAAAGATTTGATACAATAAAACTATCAGTAAATGAAACAAAATTGGCTGGTTTGTGAGCGAGGAACTATGCTAGTATACAACTGGTTTTGACTTTAAATTTTGCTCTCGGGGCCGAAAAGTAACGGACTTTCGAGAAACGGGTACCAGGCCTGTTTATAAGCCCTCCTAAACCCCTTACGATGTTGTACAATAAGCCCAAGGCTGATAAGCAGAAGTTTACGGTAATTCCTGGAGATTTTCGGGAGACTAGAACACCGTTCATTTACATTGTTTGTAGCGGGCAGTTACTCCATTCATTTGCTGGCATTGCTATTAGCTTGTTACAGATGCTGGTATTTCTTTTTTCGCTTTAGATGCTGTATCAGGCCACTATTAATCCAAAGGCGTCCCAGCTCAGACTTGAATTTCTCAGGATTGTTTGCAGCCATGAACATTACGTAACCCTTAATTTGCCATTCCCAACTCCATTGTACCCGTCCCCACTCCCATCCCCCACGAATTCAGTTTCATCAGTTGGTTCTACCGTGTCAAGCTACACTGTGATAATAGGCAACAGCATGGCGGAGTTGTCCACTGCGTTCAGACAGCAGCATTTTCTTGCTGGCTTGATCTTGTCTGAACTGGCTTTGGCTCTGGAGGGAGGGTGAGTTACTTTGTTACACTTGACAGACTTGAAGTTCTCGTTAACGGACACGTTTTGACCCGGGGGGAGGGTACTCCCTTTTATAAAATAACTAAGATAGTACGCGCGCTCTGATTGGCCGAGAGGAGTGTTTGCATGAGAGTATGTAAACATGGTTGTGGCGTCTAGTTGTTTGGCTTTTCGCGCGCTAATCACGTAAGCACGAATTTGAAAAAGTTTTCGAGTTCAAAACTCGACAAGTTTACTTTATTTACCCATTCCTTCGTCGGCTGAAACATGGAAAATCGTTACAAAGAACGAGTGTCAATTTTTCTTCGCTTAAGCTGGCCTTTTAAGCGAGAAAAATCCGTATTTTGGAAAGCATCTTTTTGCAAAACAAGAACTGATTACGCGTGCAAGACTTCGTGGACAAGATTTTGCGACTGGTAAGAAGTTCTCTTTTAATCAGGGCCATACAAAGAGTTTTGTGTTTTTTTCTCCGGAAAGTTATTTTATAAAAGCAATAGAAAACTTTTTTCCTGTGTTTGCATAGCCTGATATAAACACTTGAGGCGTTGGGAGAATTCTGACAGTTATGCAAACCCGAGATGAAGTCGAGGGTTTGCATAACTGTCTCGAATTCTCCCAACCCCTCTCGTGTTTATATCAGGCTACGCAAACACGGAAAACGTTTTCTGTTGCTTAAATATAAGCCATATATGTATGTGTGGCATGTGGCGTCCCAAAAGGTGGGGTTTTTGCGCTGTTTTGGTCAGAAAACGGGTATAGACTTTGCCCATTTGTGTCTGGAATCGGGTACGGTTCTGGAGGGAACTCGTAGGAGTGTATGAACGTATTCATTGTTTCAATTCCAAATGAAGGAGAAAGATAGAGAAATATGCGGATTGGAAATGGATTTCAAGATATCTTTTTTGTTCTTGTTGTAATCTAAGTAATAATGAAATAATTTCTAAGACGCCAGGGCTGAAAATGGGTATGGATTTTAGAGGCCAGGTCTGAAAACGGGTGTGAAAAATGACTTTTTTTGGTCGGAAATAGAGTCAGGATTTGGAGAACCGGGCGGCACACCCCCGCGAATAATTCCCAGGAGTACCCCTCTCCCCCCTACTTTTTGAAAAGCGTCTGGGGATAAGCCACCCACAAGCAAGCTACAGTGGAAGCTCTGTTAACGGACACTCTCGTAAGCGGACAGCTGTGCTTACGGTCACCTTCACAAAAACCCGTATCCAACTCCATTACAACTCTGTTTTGTTTACTTTTCCGTAAGCGAACATTAAACTCATCACCAATATTAAACTCATCACCAATAGATGAGCTTGGGCGTTGGTGCCTACAAAGCTGATGGAGCCGGGCAATGCTCTAGCATGAAGAGGAGGTATCCATGGCAACCCTGCGAGCGGCCCTCCACCAGGCACCGTCACACTGTACAATTCAGTGGAATACTTACCGACTAATACTTACCTGGCCCATACCTCAAGAGGAAGGGAGGGATGGAAAAAAACCAAAGCACAAAATGGCACCCAAACAGTAAGCTATTGCAACAACACTTTACGAAGAACCACAAGCAAGCAACTGCGTATATAAGTCACGAGGTGCCCCTGCTAGAGGCATCGGACCACCCCTAGTATAGCTGGGGAAACTGCGGAATTACATTTAGCCACATTTCCAGATAGAGGGCGCGGACACTTTCAGGGTTTACGAGTTAGATTTTAGCATCGTTTTTAAGCATCCATAAGCGGACATCCAAAACAAAATCTCATTCGTTTCTGAATCTTGGATTTGAATAAGTCAACTTCAGATCGTTCTTCGTCACAATGAATTTATATCCGTCTCAGTGTGTGTCTTTTTTCACTTACACATCCGGTAACACTTCAAAACATTACTAGAATTTTATGCCTGTGACTGAATTACAACATCGTCAGGGCCACAGTATAGCCAAATTAACACTGACAAACAGCTTTTGCGCATTCCCAATGTTTATCTGTACCTGGGAAAGCTCCCATAAAGCGACCATGTAACCCTTACACCTTTAGTGGGCACCTTTTGAGAACCAGCTCTAGTTGCGGACACCTCCGTGTCTCGAGGGTGTCCGCTTACGAGGGTTTCCAATGTAGCTATCAAATAATGCGCTCACGAAGTTAATACACCAACACAGTATCGTTGCTTAATATACAGAATGAGAAGAGAATTAGATACACTGAAAAACACATCCATGCTCAGGG
>NC_133212.1:15493099-15621757 GCF_958299795.1 Porites lutea
TTTTTTTGCTAATTAGATCTATTGATGCCATTTCCATTGGCCTCCCCCTTTAGCATTAGACGATTTAATTTGTTTTGTTTACAAGTTTTATTAACAAGAGCTTCGTTTTTAGCCCTGGCTAAATCTATATATTACGGATTTATAATGAGATATGTCAAGGGTCGAACGCTGATGCATGATCGTTGTGATAGACATCACAAAGTGTCTTCGTGAGCAAAAGTTCGCACAAATACTTATAATATGAAAATGTTAAACAACCCAGTCGAATGTGTACACCAATTTAAAAGCAGTACTGAGTTCAATGTCAGACATAATTGTCAATACTTGAAAGATCATCGTATTTAGGGTCGATTTCCGACCTGCTTAAATATAAAAGAGGCGATGAGTTCAAGGTCGCGTGTAAACTTAAAAGCTGAACCGCGCTCAGGTCTTACCTTCTCGACTTTTACCTTGGTAAACTGAGATTACCCTGTGCGTCAAGCAATAACATGCTTTGAACAGCCTCTTCTTTTTCACCCTGAATTTCCTTCTCTTTTACGAACTCAAGAGTTTGTTCTACTTGCAGAAGAGTAAACCACAGCAGCTCAGTTTGGAGGCCACTAGAAATCTGTTGGTGTGTTTGCTGTGGGTGTTGAAGAATATGGATAGTCAGGTCTTAAAGGATTGGTGGGCAGATCAGCCATCTTCAAGGTATAAAGAGATTGGTTCTATCTACTGAGTTAATAATAAACACTTAATTACTGGTCTGGAGGGAAACAGTTAATTTTGTTTCCCGAGAATCTCAATGTTTCCCGAAGCGGAGCGGAGGGAAACTTTGAGATTCGAGGGAAACAAAATTAACTGTTTCCCAAGCCGAGGGACCGGTCTTTAAGTGATTTGTTATATAGCTGGAAATTCATTTAACCTTGCTGTAACGGCGGTCGTCGGTCAACATTCGTGGGTAACAGTGCACTGTTACCCTCTGACGTCATAGATTTTGCAATGTTCTCCGTTCAGCGATTTTGGCGGGAAACGGTTTAATTGTAAGATGTCATGTGACCTCGAAGTAACCAATGAGAGCGCGCGCTGTAGGGAATAAATTTCCAGCTATATAACAAAGAAAACTGGCCACCTGAGAGAGAGTGAGAAGCCAACTTTTTGATTAGTGGCGCTTTGTTCCATAGTCGTATTGGTCCTGCTCATTTAAAGCAAACTTTTTGAAAAGCAGTTATGCAAGTTACTTTGTTGGAATTTTCAATTTCACGAAGTTAGTTTTTTGAATTATCCCTGATGTTTGCGTTTTGTTCATTTTTGGGATCAGAGTAGTGACCCTTTATCTCATACGCACTGCAAGAGTAACAAGTTGAAAAACGTAAGCTTCACTATTCAATGGCTATTTTGTTGGAAGATAGACGCGGTTAGAGCGGCCGAATTGATAGCCTGCGAACGCAGACGTGTTTCTGGTCGTCGCCTCTCGCCACCCAAAAAGTGGGGAGAATCGACGACCGGAAATACGTCTGCGTTTGCAGGCTACCGAACTGAAGGGAAAGGAATAATCTATTGCGTTTAATTTTCAGGCCGTACAGTACCTTGCGGCCGTAAAATTCACCAATAAATCAATTTATCGCAGGTTGGAATTGCTATTGGACGTGCTTCGCCTGTGTGTCACTCTGTTCGAATATGGCGGAAAGATGCAAAAATCATCTCAATTCCCGGCAGAACCAAGGCCTAAATCCGCCCAGCATGACATGAAGGCCAAGCTGGAAGAAGTTCTTGGAAATAAGGATGCTGCAAGGGAGATGATGCAACGCCATAGCAGAGTTATGTTAGGTAATAATTGGCCATTTTGAAGTCGCGTGAGAGACTGGGTTGGTGTTGTGTCGAATGACACTATGGGATTGTTTCGAGAAACAATTCTGACCCAGTTTTCCTCGCAGCTTTGTAATAGCTTATAGAAACGGTGATGGTGTCCCCAAAAACGGTTCCATAGTGCTAGTTTACACAACAGCGCGACTGTTCGTGTATGTCGTGGAGTCTGTGTAGTTTAAAAATACATATTGTCTACTTTATTCTGCATACATATCCCATGACGATTCTCTTTTAAGCAATCCAGACCTTTTCCTGTTTTGGTCAATGCCATTATTCGCCTGACCTTAATGCTTGCTTAAGCGGTGACAGGACGGAAGAGGAAAGAAGAAGGCAAATATTGTGTGACAAGCGTGACAATAATTTTGATTGAAATAACTTTTCACCAAACTTCACTTTCCTTTAAACTGGTCTTTTTGTAAAAGACCAGAAAACATTGATGTTAGTGAAGATCACGACAAAACACACAAGTAATAGCCTTGTCACGTTCGTCACGTACAAGCGATTTGCCGTCCTGTTGCGTAAACTCACTATTATAAGAGTAAATCAGACTCTTGTCATTGAGAGTGAGTCAGTATTCCTATGACGCCGTAATTGACTGATGTTATAAGGTGCTATCGTCTTTTCTATAATCAAACCGTGCGCAGTCGTGTGTTTTGGAATCCCTAGAGAGCAAACCTGAAATTATGCAAAGGTGTATTTTGTGGTACCTCAGAGAAATACTTTTCTCTCAAAATTTCCTGTAAACGCACCAGTCTCTCTCATGGATGTTCTGGTAAAGCTGAACCTTTCAAAACGGAGTAGTTACACGAAATAAATACGTACTCTTCGCTAAACGCATATACTGTGTCGTAACAGAAAAGGGCCAGTCACCAGGCACGGAAACCAGACTGAGATGGCGTAAAGATCAAACACAGTGGAGACAGGCGAATGAACAACAAGACAGGTGAGTGTTAGGTTACGATAAAGTTAACGTTTACTTATCCGACACCTCTTTGACGCACATCAAAAGTGGCGCCCTACTCAGGGGTTTCAATAAAAATTGAAGTAGCCAGTGGTTTGGACAGAGTAACCGACTGTATCAACAAGAGGCCGTTGGTCCCTTTTCTATGGGATGGGGGGGAGGGTCTAAGCGCGTTCCGCCCAAGAAAAGTTTGAAATTTCAAAGCCCTAAAAATGCGATTTTCAGCGTTCTGGGGACCAAATTTGAGGACAAAAGAGCGTGTTTTTCATTCAAGAAAATCTAGCTTTCAAGTTAACAGTCACACAATCAATTCCTACAAGCAATGAACAAATGATGAAAACTAAATTACGTACTTTTTCACGTAAACAAATTAAGCGCAAACCTGTAAGAAACTTTTGAAAAAATGACTGAAATATATCGTTCACATGACTAAAGCATAACGTAAAACCAGTGGGCCTTTCGGAAAACAAATCAAGTTGCTTCTTCTTTTTGTAAAGAAGTAGCCGACCTCTATGAGCAAAGTAGCCGACGTGTTTCGTTGGCCGTCATAATAATAATAATAATAATAATAATAATATAATAATAATAACCATAATAATAATAATAATAATTTGTGGTGAGAAGTATACCGTCTGCCATGCCCTGTCATGCAAAAAGGGAGGTTTCGTGGCGCAGAGACACGATGGTGTTCGCAACCTACTTACCTCACTTATTGGAAAGGTTTGCACCAACGTTGAAGTCGAACCTCAACTACAACCTCTTGATAATGAGCGATTCAACGTCAGAACCGCGGTAAAAAGCTAAGCCCGGAGGCAAGACTGGACTTTAAGGCAGGGGGCTTTTGGTCTCGTGGAGTTACAGCATTTTTTGATGTCAGAGTGACGCATGTTAACTCCAAGTGCAACCAGGGAAAAGAAACATCCACAATATTTAAGGAGCAGGAGGAGGAGAAAAAGCGGAAGTACCAACAGAGGGTGCTGGACGTTGAAATGGGATCTTTCACTCCCCTAATTTTTGGAACCAACGGTGGGATGGGAGCCGACTGCCACTACTTTCTCAAACGCCTAGCCGAGAAGCTCTCAGAAAAGAATGAGGAACCTTATCACATTACTATTACTTGGATTAGAACATTGCTTTCTTTGGAGATTTTAAGAACCGTGCACACATGCGTAAGAGGTTCTAGGACACCCTTTCACAAAATTCGACAAGGAGATTTTATTGATGACTGCCGCCTTAACGCCACCCAAGCGTGTGTGATAATGGCGTGAACCGTTTTTATTTTATTTTATTTTTACTTTATTGTGAATAATTGGGATGATTTTTTTTTTTCAGATTTTAATCCACAGTTGGAATTAGTGTGAACTGCATGTTTTTTATTGAATTAAATTTTTTTTCTCTCGAATGATCAGGAGCCTATGAAATGAAATGACTTGTAAATAGTGCTTTGACTGAATATATGTATATATATTTTTAATTTTAAAACAAATAATAATCGAAATTAATTGTTTTTTTTTAATTGAAATGAATCTTTTTAAATGAGG
This sequence comes from Porites lutea, assembly GCF_958299795.1. NCBI lineage: Eukaryota > Metazoa > Cnidaria > Anthozoa > Scleractinia > Poritidae > Porites > Porites lutea. The sequence continues at coordinate 15,497,450 of NC_133212.1, forward strand.
TCTTCTTAATCGAATGAAGTGTAAATAGTATTTTGAGTGAATAGTTTTTAAAACGAAATTAATTGTAGACAGGTTTTAATAGTTAACGTCGTTATCAATAAAGGTTTTATTATTTTTATAATAATAATAATAATAATAATAATAATAGTAGTAGTAGTAGTAGTAGTAGTAGTATCCAAAGATCCTAGAGAAGCCTCATGTAGACAGTCACCACCAACAAATGGTTGTCAAGTAATTTGAAAGGAGAAACAGAGGGACTACTTGTAGCAGCTCAAGACCAGGTAATAAACACCAGAAACTACCAGAAAGTAATATGTGGCCAGCAAGTGGAGAGCAAATGCAGATTGTGTTCGCAACATGAAGAGACAGTGGACCATATTGTATCTGGATGTGAGCCAAAACAGAGTACATCTCCAGGCACAATAATGCTGCAGCATATCTCCATTGGAGCATATGTAAAGATCATGATATAGAGATTACAGACAAATGGTACGAACACGAACCAGAGACCGTGATACACAATAAAGATAACAACATCACCATCATGTGGGACATGCCAGTCAATACTGATAGAACTATAACAGCGAACAGACCAGATATCATCGTTAAAGATTCAGTGAATTCCACCTGCAAACTTATTGATATGACTGTTCTATCTGATAGAAACATCGCACTGAAGGAAACTGAAAAAAATGCAAGTACAAAGACCTAGAACTAGAAATACAGAGAATGTGGCATATGAAAACCGTAGTGATCCCTGTGGTTGTCGGTGCGCTTGGTACAGTGAAGAAAGGTATGGTAGAAAACATCAAGAAGGTATCAGAGATTCAAAAGATCTGCATGCTGGGATCTGCACGAATCCTCAGAAAGGTGCTCAGTGTGTGAACAGAATGATTGACTTGAGTGACTGACGCTCTAGGTGCATGGTTTGCGCCCGGCTGATGCACAAAAAGATTACCAGCAAAGACTGTGATAATAGAGACAGTAATAGTAATGATAATGATGATGATGATAATAATAATAATAATAATAATAATAATAATAATAATAATGATAATGATAATGGTAATAATAATAATAATAATAATGGTTTATTAACTTCATTTCCATTAAAAAATGGCTCTACATCTGCTAATACAATATAAAATATATAGTATCTATTCAGCTGGAAAAAAAAATGCATTATTAAGTCAGGAGCAGAAATGTGCGTGGTAAAAAAAAACGCTAACTACCTACCTACCTAACTGTGGTTAAAAAAACTGTATTTGGAACTGTTACATTCCTGCACTTTACGCTTTGATTCATTGTGCTGTAAATTGACTCTGCAGATGAATACTTGACAAAAGCTATATTCACACTATGCGGGATAGCTTTTGCGCCGGCAAGAAAATCATACTGGATGGGGATAGGTGTTACGCGGATAATCTTTTAGAGGACGGGTGGCTTGCAAACCAAACTGAACGCAGGGTTGTCGGAACAGCAATAAGAAGATTTATTCCACAAATGAACGTAGTTTCCACGAGTAAAACTCTACAACAGCACGTAACTCGATAAACTTACACGGCCTCCGCCAACTTGAATAAACTTGATAAACTTACACGGCCTCCGCCAACTTGAATAAACTCTGCCTTCGTCACACTTGACTAAGCACGACCAACGTCAAACTCTCTTCGCTTGTGAAAACTAATAAAACTTAACTCGAGCTGGCCTACTTATATACTTTTACAATAAAGTTCTAGAACATTCCAAATAGTCTAATTATAGAAAGGTTACAAAATATACCGCTTTAGAAACGCTTACACAAGATCCTAAAATAAACAAATTATGAACTCTCCCGAAGCTTCTAGAAAGTCACGCTAGTCACGCAATACAATTTTTCGCAACAATAGAGCTCTGTTCACACATAAGTACGATGATTTCGGCGCGCTTTCTGTAACGAGCGAAGCGGCGCCGCTCGTAAGTTGCAAGTGGAGAGTCACTTATCGGATAGGTGTTCATACTATTCTGTGTTTTCACTGTCACGCCATCAAAAATAAAAATGCAAACCAGTCAATACAGAAAGTCCAGAATCTGGAAAATGAAAGAGGATAAATATACAAAAAGCCTCCCCAAGAATCAGGTCTGAGCAATAATTGATGTGCGAGATATTCGGAAAAACGTTTTACCCAAATTTATAAGGCCTTGTATGGAGACGCCATGATGGTGTCCCTTCAAGGGGCACAAATATGGCCGCCGGAAACCAACAGAAACATCTGTTTTTGAGTTTTCTTACTTATGCGTGAATTCATCGCTTGAGGAACTCATAAAGATTAAAGTAGTATTTATTCTAAGACAAGGAATTTTTAGATAGCAAAATCTCAAAAACTAAGTGACGTTTTTAACCCACATAAGAGCTTTCCCGGCCCCCAGCTAAATGCCGCGTCACTCAAAAGCCTGGAAATTCAAGCCTCTTCTATCGCAAAACGAAGAACCCTTTGGAACCGAAAATTTGTGTAAATAAAGGTTTTTAGGTGCTGTAATACCTCATGAAAGTAGAAACTCAGAAGAATCGATAGTTTCTTAGTTTAAATTTTGGTGACGTCATGTGAAAACCCCTAATACGGGATAGCTTTTCGTGTCGGTGCGAAAAGATGCCCGGTGTAGTATGAACGTAGCCTAATGCTCATATAGTTGTGTTTACACAATAGAGAGGAGAAGTGTGACGTCACGTTGCCACGGTAGTAACATTTCTAGATCGAAACAATGGGAAGCTAAAGGCTAAAAAGCAGTCGGTTTAGAGTGGTTTTCGTTTGAGTGTCGTAAAACCAAAACCAAAGTAATTACTCTGGCCAATCACATAGGACACAGACAATACATTGAACCAATCAAAACTCGAAGTAATTACATGTGGCTGACGCAAAGCGCGGGAAAATGCATGCGAGCGCGTCACAATTGGCTTTGGTTTTACTTCTGATTGGATGAAAAGGTGGCGCGAATCTTTTAAGCCAATCGCATCGTGTAGAAAGTGCAAAACCAATTACTTTTCGACACTCAAATGAAAACCGCTCTATTTCTTAGCCATCGTTGCAAGTCTGTGACTTGAAACTACCTCATTTCATGCGCCTCCTTCATGGAGTTGGTGAACACAGCACAAAAATTTTCTGGTTTTTATTTTTCTAAACTCAGATTCGGTCCTTTCGGATTCAACCCCAGACAGTTTCGCCAAGATTTTACAAATTAAATGAAATTGAATAAGATCGATGAAGTTTGAAACTTTCCGGGGGAGGGGAGAACCGCAAAAAGGTTTGGCTTTATTGTGAGGCAACCTCAAGAGATGTGAGCACGCAATAAAATATTATTTTAACACAGTGAAACTCCTTTACTCCGTTCGCCAAGGTCGTAAAGTCAATGAGAAAGTAGACCGATTTTTGAATCATGAAACTGTAAACGTCAATTTGCACCACGCGATCAAGTTTTCCTTCACTTGCGGCTTTTCTTTTTGGCCTTCAAAAATAAGTAGTTTCAAGACAATTTCCTAAATAAAGATTATTTTGGACACCATTTATCGTTTTGCTCATTTAGAAACTAAGCGGTTTTACAAGTGCCTCTAGATGAATAAAGGGCAACTGTAGCCTGTAGTCAGCTAACTGTCACTCAATTTTCCGTTACGGTCTTGCGACCTTCGGTCGCTCATATTTCATTCTTGCTTGGTGCGTTGCTGTTCTCGTTCACGTTGTTGTTCGTAATAATTTATCATATTTCTGGTGGAGATGTATCCCCAGTGAGAATAGGCAATCATTAAAGTTTATATTTACTATGTTTAGCGTAACGTAAGTTTCTAAAAACTTTCATTTTTGTTTTTTTTTGCTTTTTGTCCTTGTACTGCAGACTTTGTCCAGAAGCGGAGATCAGTGCGCATATCGAGGGGTCCCTCTCAGCTGAAGTCACGTTAATTGTTCTTGATGCGTTGGAGCAGTTAGTCCAGGTAATTGTTTTGTGTGTTTTTAAAGGCGGGAGTTATTATCTAAAAAGATATATCTTGAAATTGGAAGAAAACCTCAAAATATAATTTTCACTAAGGAAGTAAGGGGAAATAGAGAAGAGCAGTTGTTACGTCATGTTCCCATGGCAGCAAAATTTTTGGATGACAACGTCACTTAACAAGTGAATTTACACTGTTTCAGACTTTATCGCTCTTATCCAATTTCATTTAATTTGCCAAATATTGACGAAATTTTCTGGGGTTGAATCCGAAAGGACCGTATCTAAGTTTAGAAAAAGAAAAGGAAAAGTTTTGTGTTCACCTACTCCATAAAGCAAGAGCGTGAAATTAGGAAATTTCATGTCGCAGTCGTACAAAAAAGCGTGATGGGCGTGCAGTTGTTGTTTTGCTGATTTACACCTATTGCTTTTTTGCTGTTCTCGTTACTATCGTCGTCGTCATTGCTTAAGCTCCCTGTCGGTGTGATCCAGAAATTTTGCTACCATGGTAACTTGACGACACACTTCTCTTCTCTATTCGAAAGCGGATTTAGGATGGTTTACGATGGAGAGGTTTCACCATGTTCTAAACGAGTGAAAAACTGCGCACGGCATGTGGGCTTAAAGCTTGTTGGGATCGTTTGGCGCACTACAGCTGCTGTGTTCCAAATTGCAATTATAATATCATAGGTGAGGAATTACTCCTTAGTTTTGGCGCGAAATTTCAGCGTTAATTTGAAATTTCACATGTGAAATTACAAAATTACCATGGCAACCCTTCCGTACGTCTCAGTGTCAAGATGGCGACGAAGTTTTAAAATGCCATGAATGAAGATGTCAGGGCACAAAAAAAACGCTTTAGAAAACTAGACTCTAACAGGTATTTTGCCGAAAAAGTCTGAAAAATTCTGAACTTTATAAGCCAAATTTAAGGTCTAAACATTTGAGAGAGTAGAGTTCTCGATCGATACGATCCAGGATAAACACGTCAAAAATCCAAGATTGCTAACGTAATTCGTCACCCATGATATTAATAGGTAATCAAATGGTATACTCGTGAAATTAGGGAATAATTTCAGGCTCAGGAAATTATTAGGATTTGGACAAAAGGCAAGTGAAATTATTCCCTAATTTCTCTCGTCACCATTTGATTACACATACTAATACTTTCAGACAGTTGGCCGACGGTAGAATTTAAGGGCAAATAACATTACTAATTGACCAGTCAAAGGTTACAGCACAGATAGATACATGACAGTATTCACGAAAACGGCGAAACTCATGAGGCAATTGAAGAAAAACGATAGGAAATGAAACTAAAGCTTGAAGGAAGCTTTCGGTAAACGACTTAATATAAGAAATCATGAAAGTTATGAAGCACGAAAAGAAAAACCCGAGGTATTATTTCGCTGGGTAATCACGCAATGACATGTACAAATGATTCGTGATTGCCTGTATTTTTGGCCATACGAGAATCTGCATCATTGGAGAGAAAACAACATTGGCCGCAACAAGCCTTGTTTCCTTTAAGCTACGTTTGATTAACATGTATTTTTAAATTTTTACCTGTTCTTTAGACCGTGGCTTCCTCAGACACCTTACGTGTGGTCCTTAGTGGAATTCTTAGGGTTCTTCTTCACAGTCTAAGCTGCAACCAAAGTGAACGTGTCCTACAAAATTTGTTTGCATCACAAAGATCAATTGTGTACAAGGTGAGCTAAGAAAAGAGGATAACTCTAGAGGAATATGTTTAACACTACTCGTGGTGTTTTCGTAGAGATTAAACACGAAAACCAAAGTTGAAAATGCGACATGTGTTGGAGTATGTTGAACACACTTCGAGATTTTTAATAAATATTATGATGAAACACTGTGTCAGGGATTTTATGATTTAATAAGTTGATAAATCCGTTATGTACGCTAGACAGCGGTATTTATGACGGAAAGGCTCTTTGAGCCGAGCAAATAAGTGACAGGGTTATAGGATTAAGAATCCCTTCTGACCAGAGACAAACCAGTGGGCTATAGACAAGTGTGTTCGAGGATTGATCTCGGGGAGTATAGTGAACAAATCCAGCCAGCGGCAGGGCAGGGCCTCCGGGTTGCATGTCCGACGCTCTACGCTCGCATCTCACGCTCTCATCTCGAACAAAGGGGAAAATTAAGGATGCAGTGTTTCATCACATATCCAGCCTGTCACTTTGCTTTATCTTTGGCTTTTTCCTCGCAAAGCGAGGTTTAAAATCTCGTCGCGCGCGAAGCGCGCGTGTATCACACGAGCATCGCAAGGCCAGCGTGATTTTCTCTTGGCTATAAATCTATCGAGTTTGGTTGGTGTCTGGCTTGACGTCATCCAGAGTAGTGACATCAAAGTGCCTTATGGGTTTCCAGGCAACCGATTGCCATCGATGACAAAGCTCCGGGTTTTATTCATGAAGACTGGGTTTTTTCATCTGAAAATTATAACAATATTTACGGTCGCTGTAACAATATTTACGATTACTACCCAATATCTCAGGCAAATAAAAGAGAACAGCAAACTCTACAACGGTGGATTCAACAAGTAGCTGGAAATCCACGCTGGGAAAGATTTACAAACAAAACTCCGCAAGAGCGAGAACGTCGACTTTAATTTCAGCGCGAGAAACGGCACAGCGAAGGCAAACACTGTCAACTAGAGACAGAGGCTATGCAGCGACCACGAATATGTAAAGAGGCAGCAACAAAATACTACAATTACATTGCAAACGAAGCCGACGAAGAGAGGGAACAGCGACTGCCGACGTTGCAGCAAAATGCGGTCAGTAGAACTCACAACGAAACCGAAGAGAGGCAAGTTTACAGTTAGCCTGAAATTCATCCGATTGCTTCGAGTCGTTTTCTCTTCTCAACAAAATCGTGTTTTACTTTTTGCATGAATTAAAGCAAAGGTCAAGGAGTAGTGACGTCACTGGACGGCAGTAACGGCCGGTCGATTCAGACGTTACTGAGGGAGTAATAACGACTCGAAGTAATCGGATGAAATTCAGGCTAATTTACAGTCAAATAAAGAAAATTACCTTCTTCGATGCAACGGTAGGAAGCAAGAATTACACCATCCGTAAAATCGACATGAGGAGTATCTTTCCAACGGACTGAGGACAGCCGATCAGCCTTTTCACCGTTTTACAGCAAACTTTGTTTTACAATGAACAGTTTAGAACAAGACCGATAATGTGTGACATGTAGGAAAGCGTTACATTTGTAAACAAAATCCTTAATGAACAAAATTTTTCGTTTAAGCTTACAATTTTCATTCAATTTTCTTCATAAGTAAAATATATATATGTATAGCAGCCTTATACATAAACACAGCTGTGTCAAACATGACAAAAATTTATTATTGCTGGCCCCCAATATTTTCGTTCCTGTTATTCGAAAATAGCATCTGTATTTCGGACATGCTCAGAATATTAGTGTGTGACATGGTATGCCAGGCCAGGAACTTTAATTCCTTTCGCTTTTAGGGAAAATTTAAGAGGTCACTCATAAAATTTCACTCTTTCAAAGAAGTCAGAGAGAGGTGACATATTCACAGAAATAAAACATTTGTTCCATTGGCAGAAGAAGATTTTTTTAAGAAATTAAACGACATGCAAGCAGATATATATATATGGGGTTTCCCACAAGATCAATCCATCTTGCACTTAGCTTTACGTTTACGATAAATGCATGTAATACAGGGAAAGTGTTTCTTTGAGACCAATGGAGAAACTGATCATGTTCAACATGACTTGTTTGTGAACATTTCATACAAATTCACTCTTGCATAGGGATTTGTTTCTTAAGCATGTACACGAATAACTATGAACACTTGCCTAAGTGGTAAAAAATTTGTACTTTTTACATGGATTCAGAGCTTTAGGTGAATGTCCAGACATTCAATAATCATAAGTCATGATCACTTTAGTAATTCTCATGAACTGCATCCTTAATGACATTGCTACTTGTAATTTTCTCTTTCAGTGATTATGTTTGCACTTTACTGTTACAAACAATAGTTGTCAAGTGTGATTATCTACCACAAAAAGTGCAAACACTTTTATAGCTGCAGTTCACCTAACAATAAATTTGCTCTCCAATTACCAGCATTTAGTTCTTGTTTTCACTGCAGCATTATCTCCTACCATTGCCATCCACTCACTACTGCTGACACATTTCACAAATAATTATTGCAATTAAGGGTGAGCTTTTATTAGGCAAATGCACCTGCATATTAGCCGGCAGTTATCCACTATCACCCCCATTTCCTTTTGACAATAATTACAAATGTAGGAGGGTGAATGCAGTGAACATGGGATGGGACCTAGTCCGCCATCGCTAACAACAGCAACCCCATTTAAATCTCAGAAGATCCTTTTTAAAGCCGGAACACTAGGTTCAAATTTAATCCACAGGAGATTAAGTACATCTCAGCTTCCAATATTAGACCCCCCCCCCCCCCCAGTTACATGATTTACTTCATTTCTCTCCTGTCCTCCCACCCCTTTTGGGCTCCCCCCCCCCCCCGCCCCCGAGCTTCGCGAGGTTCTGCGATACACGTATTTCTAGTTATGGTTAATAAGTTTGAGACGTTGTAGTTGCGCATTATCTGCCGATACGATATTATGACACCTTGGAACGTTGTTGTTTTTGCTATACAGTAAACTGAAATCCCCGCCCTTTTAACTGGTCAAAAGTGCCATGATTTAGTTTAACTTCGCCTAAATTGCACATAGCTACATTTGTTACCTGATTATGCTTATCCGAAAGGTACCCGCTTTACTTTAGAAATTGTATTGTGTTTCCACTGCAGTTCCCTGAGCTGTTGTTTGATGACGACACTGAGCTTTGTGCAGACCTCTGTTCCAGACTCCTTAACCACTGCAGCTCGGCCATCAGCAGTATTCGGGCCCAGGCTAGCGCATCTCTCTATCTCCTCATGAGGCAGAACTTTGAAATAGGAAACGTAAGTTTGCAAAATCTCGTGTTACCGATTTCATCGAGATTTATCTTTTATCGTCTTGTTGTCTTATTTTTTACAACGGAATCGGATGTTCACTCGCCAATTCTATACTGTCTAATAACTATACAACCTGTAAGTTATTACATGGCTGGCTCTGAGGGTGAGCAAAGTGAAACGAGTTGTGTGTATTACTATTGGACATGTGTGTGATCGGTTACCCTATTTTGGCTGCATGGGATTGCCCGTTTTTTCTGGCAAGAAAGTACTTTTGGTGTTTTTTTTGGTCATACAATACATCCTTTACTACCCCAGCAGTTCAGTCAACACAGTGGGACATTGGCCCTGTGTTTTTTGGGGTATGGACTGAGAAGAAAACGCAACGAAAAACTTGGTCAAAATGAGCCATCTTGACCTCATCCCTGTTGACCAACATGTCTATACACATATTGCATGCAATGCGCTAACAATTGCGTAGGGTAGAGTATAAAGGAGTTTTTTTATATATATTAAATTTAGGGAAATTAAACTACAGAAAACTGGCTACCAAATTAAAATTTAAAAGTAGCAAGTTAAAACGGTAAGGAAACATTGAAATACCGCAGCTAATGCAAATGAAGCAACGGATGAACAACATTGAGGAAGATTAAAACGGATTGCTGTTGGTTTTTTCAGAGTTTACCTCTGTTGTTCGTAGTTGTACAATTATAGTGTTTGTAACATTGTCCATGATTTTGTGTTGAACGTTATTTACCTCTTTGTTTTAGAACTTTGCGCGTGTCAAGATGCAAGTTACAATGTCACTGTCGACTCTTGTTGGGACTTCACACGTTAGTTTATTCATTTTTATAGAACAACACATTTTGAGTAAAAGATAAACTTTTCAGTGTTTGTTTTCAAAAAAGTTAAACAATCTATTTAATTATCCCAGAGCTGGAATTGTATGCTTTAATTTTGTGTGCTTAATGGCATATTTGCAGATTTCATCCAAAAACTCAAGTAGTAAATAACTGTCATACCCTTGCCCATGGGAGTAACATGATAAGCAGTCCTGTATACTGAGGACTGTACCAGATAGGACTCAAAAAAACTCAATTTTACATCCATAAAATATTGAAAACTAAATAGTGCAATTCCAAGGGACTGCCAAATAGGTTTCATTTGAAGGGTCACACCATAGGATTTCATCCGGATAATTTAGGGTTAGAACTGTATGCAAGCAAATAGTTCCATTTGAAAGTATTGCTGGAGAGGTTTCATTTAAAAAATAACACCACAGGATTTCGTCCGAGAATTTAGAGTTGGAACTGTAAACCAGCAAATAGTACCATGTGAAAGTACTGCTGGAGAGGTTTCATTTGATTGGCCAAACCATAAGATTTCATCAACAGAATTTATTAGCAATGAATAACTCCTGTACGCTGGTAGTAAAAGTGGTGAAGCAGATTTTAATTACGTTCGACTCTTTGTTATAGACATTTAGCGAGGAGCATCTGCGTCGGTCACTAAAGACAATTATTACCTATGCTGAATCAGACCAAGAACTGAGGACAAGCACTTTCCCAGATCAGGTACGTAACGTGCATACCGGTATTCTCCTTACTGGTCTACTGGCCTTTTTTTTCTGGTCGTTATAGAGTGGAGAATTTGTTTAATAATCAAGACTTGGGTCATTTGCTTTATTCTCATAACCTTTATCTGTGATTAAGCAATGACACTACACTCATGGAAAGATATAATAAGTGTTAGTCACTTCCACAGCTTGAAATGTTTTACCTGCTTTAGTATCTCTGTGTTGTGTATGTTACAGGTTAAATTTGATTTTACCTAGATTGATTCGTAACTTCCTTTGACTCCTAGCCCTAAGAGAAAAAGGAAATTGAGAATTAACGTAGGTTAAAAGGTTTTAACATTTATACCACTACATGAGAAATTTCTGCAATTTGATTGGCTTAGAGCAGTGGTATTTCAGCTTAATTTGAAATACCTACATGTGAAAATTTCAATTTCGCGTGTAGTAGTATAAACAAATAATAGCACGATTTGTAGTGATATTTGGCACAAATAGCACTCGTGATATTTCAAAATGGTCTCAAATTTCACTCGCCTAACGGCACGTGAAACTACGTATAACAATTTTAAAATATCACGTGTGGTATTTATGCCAAATATCACTACAAATCGTGCTATTACCTATACAAATCAAGTTACACAGCTCTTGTTCAAAATCACAGCTTATCAATCTTATCATTTGTACTAAATTATAAGTTTCAACAAAGTGTAAGATATAACAGGGTGCTAATGGAGGTACCTAATTCTCAGCTAACTACTATTTTTTCGGCCAAATATCAGTTAACTATTATTTTTTTGCCCAATTCTCAGTTGACTACTAATTTTGGTAGCTATTAACTTTCACTTTCCTACACCGAGTATTATTCCGTCATAACCCGAATTTTTCTTCCTTTAGCAAGTCAATCACTTTTGGGGGTAGGCCCTACTAAAATCAAGATATAAATTTACATGAACTCTGCCACTAGTACAATTTATTAGTAACTAAAAATATAAGTCGTATACACGCTTTTAATAAGTCTGGGCGCCATCTTGAATTTTCAATGAAGGACGTCATTCGCGGAAAGACCATACACGTGCCCAAAATGGCTACCAAAGATGAAAGCTCTGTTGACGTTGATTTTGCACGGTGTTCTTATAAAAAGGAGAGTTTTTACTTTATATCAAGAGGAATATTTTCTTTATACAATGTCTTTATGGGTATGTTATCGTAACTTTAAAGCTTTCGTGCAAAGATATTCCAGAATCGGTGCTATCGAGGGCAAACGAGAGCTAATTCAAATGCAAAAAAAAATGCGAGTTAAAGTTTTGGCTTAATCGTCGTGGCTTACGGCAACAGACACGAGCTTAACTTCTTCCCAGGTAATCTTTTTTAGCAATGGTTTTGATACTTTTTCATTTTTTATGCGGGCCTTTATTAAAAAAGCTGAAAGCGATTAATTATTACCGCTCGTAGGAGACTTAGATTATCTATCAGGTATTAGTAAAAGCTAATTGAAAGGATTTGTCATGTTGCTGTTTTGATCCTTTCAAAATGTACGATAATTCTATCTCGATAAAAAGTTTATGCTTTTCATCATCAGTTTTTTATGTATAGGTTTTAGCGTAAGAAAGAAGTTCGATAAAAACGTTTATACTGTAGTCCGCCCTTGCACAAAATAATTTTTCACTCTGGGAAGGCGTAGCTCAGTGGTCCAGAAAGCTATCAGCTCGATTCCTGGTTAGAGATGTAGCCACTAAAGAGAGTTGGAGCAGGGATGCATCAATTCTTCCAAAGCACTTTACTGTAGTGGAAAAGGATTCGCTGGTATTTGTTAATGTTTGTACTTGAAAAGAATGGAATAAAGCGATTCATAATTGCCTGACTTTGCCTCTCCGGCGCCCTGACATGGTACCGTCACGCGAGTCAAACCTCTAAGATGGTGGCTGAAGTCTTTCCGCGAATGACGTCATAAATTAAAAATTCAAGATGGCGCCTGGACTTATTAAAGGCGTGTATAACCATCAAAATGACACCAGCCTGATAGATTCAGACGCACCAGTCATGATCTCGTACTGATCTTTCCGACATGGTCATGCATGTCCTGCCCTAAACTACCAGTCACCTTCTTCGGCACTTTCATTATCTGATCGGAATCAGTCTTGTACTTATCTGGTTACTGCAGGTCCTGTATCTTGTTGTTGGCCTATGTTTCAATCCATTTTTAATCCTTGCAATCCATTGCAACAGACGACGACAAACATTATCAATGCCAGAATATAGTCTTAAATAACAAAACTGAACCATTGTTTTTGGAATTCAATTGGTGAATTCAATCACTGTTTGCACCGATGGGAGAGACATGGTTGAGTGTGCTGACTGAGGCATGAAAGTATTTGACAGGGGACAATTCGACTTTTCGTGAGTCTAGCTCTCTTCGAACACGTAGTTCTGTTAAGCGATTCCTTTACTGTGGTTCTAAAGTCTTGGGCGTAGTTCAAAGCAAAATATTTTGTGTTGAAGTCAGTAAAACCGCGTGTAGGTTTTCCTTGACCTGCGTTGTCAGAAGGTTTTTGTACCTCGATACAGATTTTGTCAACATCCCCTTTCTCGTCCCTCAATGTTACCTCTTTAACAGACGTACCTTTTTCGCGTATTTGAAAAGCCTCATAAAGATATCCAAGGGTTTTAAGAAATGAAACTGCCGAAACTGTTTCAGAAAGACCGGTTTAAACACGAGCTTTTAAGCTTTTTCTCTATTAAAAAAGTCTCAATAGTTGGAACTTCAACATCAGTTACAAAAATGATTTCTCGTAAGTACAAATTCCATGTACTTAAAAGAAAGATTACTTATTTCTTTAACCCTCAGAAATTCTTGTTGGCCAGATCCAATGCTAAGAGTCACAGCTCTTCTATTTGGGTAGTAATGTTTAATTTGACGATCTTTTGCATCCGTGAAAACAGTATTTTTCTTTTCCGAACACAGAGATCTTGCTAATATTAGAAGACAAATTGAGTTGTCTACAACCAGCTATTCGACTGACCTTTTCTGCTTGTCGGGTACTGCCCTAGTGCCTTTTGCACAGAGTAATATCAGTTAATGTGCCACCGGGTCATCAGCGGGACAGAAAAATCCCAGAAAATAGCATTTCTGTATGCAAAACTTTATTGCTTTCATTAACATTAATATAATATCACTTTACTGTTAACTTTTCATTTATCAGTTAACTACTGTTTTTTTTGGCCAAATATCAGTTAACTGTTAACCCCATTTGCACCCTCATATAAAAGAGGCTATAACAGACCTATTGATTAAATGGTCTAGAGTAGTTCAAACTGTTTTTGTGTGTATTATGCTTTTGGCGATAACTATAAACTGTACGGAAAGTTGGGCAGCCCCATCGGAAACAATGCGAAGAGGTAGTTTAACTTCGCTGGCCCAAAACTAAGGTTAAAAGCTAAAAGATATGTACATGTTGAATGTTACCTTAGGTCAGAGAGCTGTTTTCAACCTGCATATGATTCTATCAGATACAGTAAAGATGAAGGAGTACCAAAAGGTATCAGTAATTTGTTTTGATTGTCATCTCACATTTTCTAGTCAATTGATGGTAAAGTTACTGGTAATTCTAAAATCCGAGAGGCTTATGACACACCGATCGGTATTGCAATTATCAGTTAGTTTGTCCGGCCGCCAAGCATTATTTTTTACTTAAATGGTGTTAACGTGTATGAAATTTCTCTTGAATAAGCTTGTCATTCCTCAGTACATAATGTTTTGCACGGTGAGTTTGGACATGACCTTTTTTTTTTTTTCTTTCCATAGGATCCAGAAATGTTGGTTGATCTGATGTACAGGATTGCCAAAGGGTGCACTGTAAAATTTGACTAGTTAAAATAACCAATGAAAATTGTTACAAAATGCATCTGAGAGAATCCTTTTGTTTTAGTCAGATTGACCAATTTAGATTGGTTTGAAATAACTGGATTCTTTTGATTTGAAATAACTAGTTTAAAAGCAGTTAAAATGAATATCAACAGGGTTATTTTGACCTTTTTGTTTGGTTGTTCTTAGGTCAATATTTATGTTGTTTTAACTATTAGTAAATGGTAGTTTTAACCAGTTTCTTTTAAGTAAGAATGACCAATATTTTTGGTTAAATTAACTCACTTTATTTTGTCATGAGACCATTTAAAATTAGTCAATTCAACTATTTAAAAAACTACCCGGGATGCATCTGAGAGAACCCATTTTTTTTAGTTACTTTTCGTTAATATAACTAAAAAAGAATAGGTTACAAAAAATTGTTATTTTAACCTTGAAAAGTCAGTAGATTTAAATACTGTAAAAGAGTTGAAATAACACATTTAAATGAACCATTTTAACAAACAAATTCGGTTTCATCTTTATTGAACGTACACTTATGCAGTCGGTTATAAACATCCTATTCAGTAAAATGGCGTCCTAGAATGGAAAATAAAGGACTGCGTCGTAGTTCCAGGTATGTAATATTGACTCTTCATCGGCGTGAATACCGGCTGATACAAATGATTTAAGGCTACCTGTTTTTCGATTTTGTTGCAGTTCTGCAGTCATTTCTTTGAAATATAAAAACCCTTGAAATTTTCTAAGGGTCAATATTCCCATTGCGCATGTCCGTTCGTAATCGTCTGCATCTGAATCATTCTGCAACAAAGAAAAATATATGTTTTACTGCCAGCCAAGTTACAAATCCTGAACATTTCCTTTAAACTCAAACTACAAGCTTTTCATTTTTTTTTTTCCATGATAAGATTTGGTTTTAACATTTAACATTTTTGGTCTAACATTTCTATATTTAATAATAATACTACTAAAAAAACATTGCTCTTTCAGATATACTGTATATCAAGAGACTATAAAGGGGACAGAGAGGGCATCCCCCATATACACCCTATTCCATAGGTAATTCGTCTCGAGTTATTTTTAGAATCGGGATAAAGTTACCTCGCGCAAAGGCGTGGATGTTTCGTGCAGGTTTCGCATGACCAAACGCCGTGTAAAACATGTCGGGCGAGAGGCAATGAAAGCGTTAAAAGATCGAGAGCATTCCTGAATATTGAAGCGAAATGAGTCGGCGCTCACCTGGGAAAAAGGAATCGCTGGACTCTTTGACAACCCGTGAACTCGAAGTTGTCGTAACCTCAGTGCTTTAATAAAATGAGAAATTTCGCCGGTCTATTGAAACCGGTCGTTTTTACAATTTAGGGAGTTTAAGATCCAACGACGCGGACGACAACTAGAACGTCAAAAAAAAAAGATAGGTTTAATTAGCAAAACAACAACTTCGCACGTGCAACACACTTTTTTGTTCATTTCTTTCCCGTTTTTGCACGACTACGACGTGAAAATGCCTAATTTCGCGTTTTATGGAGGACGTTAAAGCAACGACGAAATTTTATTTCTCTTTCTGAGCTTGAATATGGTCCCTTGAAATTCAGTTTTAGGAGGGTTCGCCTACAATTGACAAAGTAAGTGGGTAGGAATAATCGCTATAAAGACTGAAAAAAATAAACATCAAACCAGAAATTGCCCTCTTCAAACTGTAAATTATAAATGAACCTGAGAGAATATTCAGTGTGTTAAGGATTTCCCTGCTCTACTGTTAGCTCTATACAAGAGAGTAAGAGCGATTCTTTTTTAATTTCGGTTTCGCTGACACAGCTTTCGCAGAAATCTCGCTGTAGTCGTTTTCGTCGACAAAAGGAATAGCAAAATCGCTCTCCGCGTCTTCCCCCATTTTGTTCTGCGTCATTTCGTGAAGGACGCGTGGCTTTCAGCGTGGTTCATCCACGCGGACACATTCGCGCTATGTGATTGGCTGTTGTCTAATCCCCCTTGAGATCTGTGGTGTTAAAAATAACTCGAGACGAATTACCTATGGAATAGGGTGTATATGGGGAATGCCCTCTCTGTCCCCTTTTAGTCTCTTGTGTATATGTATTATTGTATATACCTTTTGTTTTTTCCTTTGTTTCTGCCGCAAAAGAATGGAAAAAAAAACTTATAACATTCAATCCCCCTAAAAGCGGTTCCTGTAACTAAATCAGTTGTAATTATTAAGCAAATTGGCCAAGTAGTAATTAAGGTGCTTTATTGGGGTGTGAAAAGCCCGTTGTGTAAAATGCCCTTGGAAGTGCAAAAAAATGCCAAATAACCTCTCTCTATGGCAAGTAATTCATTGCAGTCTCCATATAAACTCCCTTATATTAGTGCAATAGGTTATAATACCAGCATAGCAAGTATACCCTTGCATACCCCTATATATCCTGTGTACCCATGTATATCCTGTGTACCCATGAATACCCTAGTAATACTGTATACCTTGTATACCCCTATATATCCTGTGTACCCATGAATACCCTAGTTATACTGTATACCCTGTATACCCCTATATATCTTGTGTACCCATGTTTACCCTAGTAATACTGTATACCTTGTATACCCCTATATACCCTGTGTACCCATGTTTACCCTAGTAATACTGTATAACCTGTATACCCCTATATATGCTGTGTACCCATGCTTACCCTAGTAATACTGTATACCATGAATACCCCTATATATCCTGTGTACCCATGTTTACCCTAGTAATACTGTATACCCTGTATACCCCTATTTATCCTGTGTACCCATGTTTACCCTAGTAACACTGTATTCCTTGTATACCGTGGTATATCATGTTTACCCATAGTAAGGTTCAGCCGAAGTGTTGTTACAATCATATGGAAAATTAAGACTTAAGCCTTAAGAGAATAGGATGGTGAGTAAGCTTGGCTTTTTAAAACCGTGCTTTAATGTGGTGTTATATGATAAAACTGGCTTTTAAAATTTCCTTTTTTACCTTTTGCTGAAAATGAAAATGTTAAAGCAGTTAGGCTTTTGAGTGAATAAGACTCATTTTGTCGTGTGTGAAAAAAAGAATCAGTACTTATTTACTATATAAACAATAACTTCATGATTGGCTCGCTAATGTACGATTTTCATTCACTTGTTATAAAGAGTCACGAACTCGCTCGTTTCTCACACTCGTGAATAAAAAATCGTACAAGCGAGCCAAACATTCAGTAATCTCTATGTCTTTTTTCAATAAGAAGCGAAGTGATAACGTCACAAAAACTAATTTGTCAAATTATAGGATTGGTTGGCATATCCAGAAAGAAAAAAATCTAAAATGTCCACTGGTTGAAAATCAGCCTGTTATTGCATATATTCTGATGACTCTATGTAAATCCTTCTAAAGTAGGCCTTAGAGCTCTCTAGTTATACTAGTACTAGTGTGCAGACGGACTATCTCCTATTTGAAAGGGTATTCTTATTGAAAGCTTTAATGCAAGCTTTACGGCTTGCAATAAAGTAATAGATTTGCCATCACATTCGCACGGGAAGTTTGGCACTTGGGAATAAAGATGAAGAAAACATGATAACCGTTTAAGGGTCTGTTTACATGGAGTGGGGGACCCCGGTCTAGTGGGGTTGGTTTCTTTTGTTTTCACGCTCTGGGGCACACAAGACAAAAGAAACCTACCCCACTAAACCGGGGTCCCCCACTCCATGTAAACAGGGCCTTATTCTTCTTATTAACCCCAATTGCAAACTGCCCGTGCAAGCGTGATGGCAAATCTAGAAAGCTTGAATAAATTACCAAGTACAAGGGTTTTCATTGCAGCTGAAAAGTGGATGGTTAGAAGTGCTGAAGTTGCTGGCTTTCATTCTCGTCAAAACGGGAACCTTTCGGAGCAAAAAACTGGTAGGAGATTTTCGTAGATGCTGTATTTTGATTTGTTGAGATTTTTTCGAAAACACATTAACTCAGTGAAAAATAGAAGTTCTTTTACCTCACCCCGCTTTTAGCATATAGTTGTTGTTCTTCAAGTGCTAACTGTATTTGCCGTAGGTTTTTGATTACTCGTGATCACTTTCTTGCAATTAAACTTTGGGTGGGAATGCCCTTTCAGATAGGAGATAGCCCGTCTGCTCTCCTTTTCTATTTCTGGGTCAACTTTCACAAATGTTTTAGCGTAGCATTTTAAGGTTAAATTTGACCAGAATCGGTATGTCGATACATCAAACGTTTTTACAGTTTTTATACCTACAAGAGAATGAATAACATTTTCTTAAAATTCCACCATTTTTATTAACGATGCCAAAAATCCTAGCAATCGCGTTAAATCGTTCCTGCTGAAAAACGCGATTCAAAAACATAACCAACAGCATATAAATAGAGTAGGGCCACCTTAAAATTAAGGCGGCATGCTCAATTTTGGAAATGCACATTTACTGAAAAAGAATGAACTTCAAGACAAATTTCTCATTTCAAACATGGTAAAAGTTTCCCGACACCACTTGACCTAGGCCTGTTCAGGTCACTAGCTCTGTTTTGTTTTCTTGGCACACTTAGGACCTGTTTACACGAAAGTGGGAGACCTCAGTTATATGACGTAACCCGCTCTGGTCGGGTTAAAAGTAACCCTCGTTTACGTGCAATCCTGAGGGTGCACTTTCTCGAGATTACTGAGGGTGCGTTTTTTGGGGAGAATCCAAATCCGGATATCCGAATCCAAAAACGGATCATGAATCCATAAAATCCACACTCTGGGTGGATTCTTCGGATCAAATCCAAGTCCGGATTTTTGAGATTCACAATGTGAGCGTTTTTTTGAAAAAAGTATTTTTGACAAGCGGTTTTCCGAACAAAAATGGAACACAACAGACGGCGTACACGTATGACATTCTGACTGAACCTATGTTGGTGGCACCTTAATTTTGAGCCATTAGTTACATACATCTCAGATCTTTGAATTCACTAAACTCGGCAGAAAGCTCTACAGTGGTGTCTCGGACGTCGTAAGGAAGGTCTGATACACCTTCCCTGGGGGGGGGGGGGGGGGGGGGGGTCAAAGTGAAGATGCCAAGAAGGATATTTCCTTTGGCATATGCCAGTGACATTCTGTTGTGAAAGACTGCTAAGATGTCGAACAAAACAAAACACAAATTATTGATCAGGATCATTTTTTATTATGCTGTTCACTCAGAAAGTTTAAGTAATTGTCTTAATTGATATCATTTTTGATTGGGGATCAAATGGATCCCACTCGTCTAAGGGATCCGGATCCCTTGAGCTGTATTTCGGACTACAAAGCCCAGGGAAAAAATATCATTATTATTTTTGTTTTTGTTTTCGTTTTTTTGGTTTTTGGTTTGTTTGTTTGTTTTTTTTTTATAAGGAAAAATTTCCAGGATTCCCAAATCCGGATCCCTTACTTGGGCGAATAAATAACCTATGTTTTAACCTTAAAAAAAGCAATTACCTTTTGGGATATCAGGCAGGCTAAAATATTATACTCGTAAGGTTCACAGAATGCAGTGCACGTACAGACGTGATATCCCACCCTCAAATTCAATCACAATCTTTTAGAGCTTTCATGATCAATGATTCAATATCCTGCTAAGGGTGTAAAAGCGGGAGCACGTAGGGTTATCGCTGGACAGTTATGCTGGCGCTTGTTTCACATCCTAAATTACCGCAAGCTTGATACACTCATGCAAACCTTGAAATAAGTTTCACTGCTAATATTTCAAAATTTTTGTATGACAATATATCTGTAAACAGTTTGAAAAGTTACGAGCCATTGTGATTGTCATGCTCAAATTAAAAAATACGTACACAAGCGTCTTCGGCATAAAAAAAATTAATTTTAAAATTCAAAAATTTTGCGAAATATCCATGCTTCGCATTTGGCTGCCTGTTTTCTTATCATACCGCCTTCGAAACACTCGAAGTGCAGTCTCAGGAGAGCCTAATTCCCCAAACCCCTCCCTCTCACCAGGGACCTTGCGCCTTCGGCTCGTTTGTTCCGTCTCATCGTTAAATCGCACCTCCCGGTTAAAAAACCGGCTACGACCCTGGTGACTGTGTGTTATTAGTGATGGCTTTTGGACTCAGTATTATATGTCCAGGCAGTTGAAAAGTAAGGTAAAGAAACCGTTAATTGATAATATATACATGACCAAGTAAGTGTCGTAAATACTTATACTGTATTTCAACGTAAACGTACGTGGTCAGCACGGCGATTCACGAGACGCCATTCCGGTCCAATAATAAACCTCCCTCCATAAAATCTCTCTCCCTCAATGAAAAATAACTCATATCAGTTTACTAAAAACTGCCAACAGGTGCAAATGACAATGATTTAAATCGGTTTTTGGATTTTATCTCACTTCGTCAACACACTTCAACAGCAATCGCTTAAATCCCTTATCACTTTAATTTATTTTAGCTTACTCTGAATAAAAAAAACTGCGGTTATCTTTGTAAAACCAAAATTAAAATTGAGGAACGGAGTAAGTGCCACTAAATGTCTCTATTTAATTTTCTATGCGTGATTAATTTCCTGTTCTTTACTACTTTAACTTAAATGTAGTAATAGAACGTAAAAGGAGTCCGTAGTCACTCGATAGCCAAGTGTCAACCAAGAATTTACGTGCGAACTTGCTCTATATTCATGTTTGCTTGGCAAATCATTCCACTGTACGGCTACTAATGTGTCTACAGCATTCAGCTTAATACTAACAACAGGTGGTAGTGAATATGATTCGTTATTCTTAAAAAGACTCTGCTTGTCTGATTAGGTTCTTATTCCCTGAATTAAAAAATCTGCAGACTACCACAATCGTTTTCAATATCGTCAGTTACGAATCGTCATCGTCGGTTACTTTGTGTTGAAAATAAATGCAGGAAACTGGCCACGGTTGGTATCAGTTCCATTCTTAGAAATCGATGAATTGCTAAATGAAAACTCGATTCCTTCAACTTCATCCGTGTACTTTCCGTTTATCACACGCCACGATGGCGGGCCCTCAATATGTGATACAATCTCATATGTTTTGCCCCTCTCAAGGGAAACTGGGACATCAAACATGACATCAAATCCATAGTAGTCATTTGTCTCATCTTTCTCAGAGGAATACCTGCCCGTCAGTTTTAGCAGAGACACACCAATTGTCCCATCTTTCGTCCTAACTTCTAATGAAACTGTGTATATGCCACCTTCACTACCAAGATGCTGCACTCCATGTAAAATGACAGGTTTACTGACAGTTACGTTAATGGCATCAGAATTACCAGAGTAGTTCCAGGGAAACTCAAAGATACCGCCAGGCTTTTTAAATCTGTAAACTCGATGCAAAAGACCAACTCTAATGGAATTCATGAATGGTAAAGACGACTCTAAACCGAAACCACTGTAGTGTTTCATCATCAAACCAATCTCTTTTCTAGTCAGAATATCACAATCCACAACAACCGAGGCAAACTCCTTCTGCGACATCACTGGAAACCGTATTGCTTTAACAATTTCCTCGCCAAGAATCCTTCTTTTGACCACGCCATCAGTGGTCAGCCCTTGCTTTTCCACTTCTTTGGTGGCCCAGCGATCAACAGCCTTGAATAAATCCACTTCCTTTACATTTAATCTCTCTCTTTTCACCACAGACTCAACAACAGATTTCTCAAGCGTGACAAATTCTTCCGACGTCAGAGCATTCTCGGTGTGCGTCTCTATAACTTCCCAGCACCGTTCTTCCAAATCTTTATCCTCAAATTTCTGAGCTTGCGGCAGGACGGAGAACACATTCGATGCCTCTAGATGTTCTTGGAGATATTCAGTGCACTTGTCTGCGAGTGAAGGTACCAGATACTTTTTTGCCAAGTAGAGAACTTGCATGACATTACTTCCGCTCAAGTTCACTTCATCGCTGTACAGAAAACGAAAAAACTCTAAGAGACTCTCATAATCACAGTCAGGCAATTGAACAGTTCCTGAAGTCTCCGCCATTTCACCGTAGAACATGGCATAGAAAACAGGACTGCTGATTGCAAGTATAAACTTGTGAGCTGGAATGCACTTCTGACTCTTCCGGTTTTCACTTTCGTTATGCGACGCAGGAACTACGAACTTCACATCGCTTAATAACTCGTTATTGAAAATAAATTTGGTTCTTTCGCTGATAGTTGAGCGTTTTGTCTGCCAGTTATCATCAAGAGTAGCCATTGCAGTGATTGCAGCTTTCTGATTACAAGGTATACGTAGCTTGAACTGTCGTCAACCTTCCCGTCCTCTCGAGTACGGCTACGTTTCTCAATCTAGTACCCAGGTTCTTCTCGGTTTTGGCACAGGTAACCCATTCTTTGTTTGAATTACCGTCTTTTTCGAGCAAAGAGTAACAAATAGGGCCAGACCAGACAAACCAGTTATTTCGTGTTCAAAATAACATCTTTATCACACCTATGATTAGTAACGGATAAAAAAGATAAGGTAGGCATGTACATAAAATGTGCACGGCAACTTTTCAGCAGCATTTGAAGTTTGAGCAACTTCAAAATTAAAGCCACCACCATCGTCCAACCACACCTTATTTCATGAGCTGGATACATAAGGGGTCCCCTGGTCCCCTGGTGGTGGTTAACTATATAAGTCATAGATATAAACCAGCTATAATTCTGGCAGTCGACTGTTACTTAGCCTCCATAGCAAGCGTTTCCGTTTGGTTTCAGAGCAAAGAATTACCGAGGGACAGGATTTTCAGATTTGCCCGTGCAAGAAATGGAACGAGGGCAAACCCTATTTTTTGCCCGGTGTTTGACTCTCGTTTCTTGTTCTTTGGTCCGAAACTGCACGGAAATGCTTGCTGTGCAGGCTATACTAACTGTTACTGAAGAAATAGACCCCTTCAGGTTTTGTGTCCTGTAAAAATAAGTTTATTGCACTCTATACCTAAAAACATAGATTTGACTGCTAAACCAGAAAAAAAAATAATCGTGAAAGTTTTTGTAACAAATGGAAAACAGTTTCTCATTTAATTCCTTAACTGTTTTAAGGATTTACATATTTAGAAAATATGGGCCAAACACACTTAACGGTCAACAACCCATTCAGGTCCTCCTTTCGAGGCGGTGGGGAGAAAGGAGTTTCAAAAGTTCTTCCTCCTGTACCTTGTTTTATATTTAAATATTTTTTTGATTCCCTCCGTTTCTTCCGCTTCCCTAGTTCCCTCCCTTTAGAACTCCCACATGCTGCTCTTTCCTTCCCCATCCGCCCTTTTCTTCTGGGTTCCATGAGCCCCCTGTCTTCCCCCACCTCCTTATCCTATTAGTATTGCAAAACCCTTGTCACAAATAAATATAATAACAACATTTTCCATCATCTGTTACCATTTTCCAGTTGTTGTCTATACATTGACCTCCACAGCCTCTAGGAGTCATGCATATTGCTCTACAGCCAGGAGAGCTCAACACTCTCTTACATGTAGTGCATCTCTCTTGAGGGATCTCTGCAGTGGCAGCATTAATGATACACATGATTCCATCTGCTTCTGCTAATGCACCACCTACAGCTGCCAGTGCTCCTGTATAGATCAGAAGGAAGGGCTGTTTTTAGTCTTCAAATGGTTTTTTTGTTGATATCAAAACAACCTTCGATAAGCGACTGCCCTGTACGGGAAGATTTTAATATAGTGGTCGCTTATGGTGGAAGGAGGTCGTTTACAAGAATCAAGCAACAGGAGGTCTGTTACAAGAAGCAGAGGTCCAGAAACATTTTCTCATCTTCTTTTTGAAAGTCGAAGATTAGATTCGTTCAAGTTACGATATTAATTTGTAGTTCCATGTTGTCACTGAAAGTTCTTCATAGAAGCCCTCTAATGGTTAGCCTCCAACGCAGACGTTCTTAGGGGTTCGACACGCGTTCCTGTCCCACTAGTTCTTAAGAGTGGTTGTCAGAGAAAACCGGGCAAAATGTTAAAAATGTCAACGGAAGGGGCTCAACAGAATAAGTTCATACTAACATCATAGATAGCTTTGGTGGAGTGGTGGACAAATATAACAAACATAAGATCTTATCCCCGGGGTGGGGGGGTACTCCCTTATATAGGCTATATAGGTATGTGCTGCGCCAAAGGGTATGGTTTTTCAGCCGTTTTGGTCTGTATCAATTTTGACCATTTTGGTCTAAAATAGGGTATGGTTTGTGCACCCTAGTCCTGAATTGGGTATGTTTTTTTAGAAGAAGTTACTTCTTCATCATTAGGCGATAAGACCATTTCCCTTTTAATGTTTATGCCAACCGTGTACTTGCCGTAACAGCTTGTCAGGTCTGAGATAGGGTAGGGAAAATCACAGATTTTGGTCTGAAATATTTCATTATCCCTTTCTCTGACTAATCAGCATTAACGTATGGGACGAGATCCCTGTCGAGGAACACGACATAGGACTCCGAGTTCTAATTATGTCCGAGAAAGGGAGGGAGGGAGGACTGACCCTTTTCACTGAGACTTTTTTCGTACTGACAACTTTGCATATATTATTCAGGTTTATAAATTATAATGCCTAATACATCATCGTACGGGGTAATGAATATTACATGACTTTGAATAGAAGAGGGTATACACGTACACCTGTTAGTCCGCTAATTGGCTCAAGGCCACCTTGTTGTGGTGGCGGACTGTCTGGTCTTTGTCTATTAATTACTCACCAAATGTTTCTGTACTCATCAAATGAAATTCACTCTACAATTCGTGCGTCATTTGTCCGTACACTCAACTAAAATAAGACCAGACACTACAAAGCTGTCTTGAATCTGAGCGCGTTTCCTAAAATATAGCGGAGCTCCACGCTCGCACGGAGCGTAGTCCAATACCTAAGAAAATATGGTGATATACCCGTCCGAGAAATTTTGGTAATCACGTGACCGTACGCCCGTCCGTCCGCATCACAGGCATACCAACGTAAAACAACTCAATGAACAGGTATGGCAATTGGCAAAGCAAATACAACTCGAGGTTATTTTGGTGGGAAATCGCATAGCCAGCCGCGTCTTGTGAAGCAGAGACAACTAAAGACTCAATAAAGACGAAAACGGAAACCGGAAATTGTTTCTGTATCCCTGTTGTCTAAGGTATTAAGCTTAGATTAATTGTCATGTCCACAAATTTAATTTGGAGTATAGAGAAAGAGAAAGTAGGCGACAGGCCAGCGAAGCTCAACGAGAAAATGAGCGGCAGTGAGCTAGAGCGAGAGAAAAATAACAAAGGAGACATTTTCTGTTGGAAGAACAACATGAAAATTTTGTAGCGGAGGTGAGAAAATGAGAAATGCTAGCGGCCACCAAGGTGAAAATGAGCGCGAGTAAAAAAGAAAGTGAACAAGAACACGTTCGACATTCCCTCCGTCCATAAAACGTGGAAGTTTCTGAAAGTTTCATGTTATAGTCGTGCATAACAACGGCAAACAAATGTTCAAAAAATGTGTGCTGCATGTACAAAGTTGCTTTTTTTGCTAATCAGTGACCCATAGTTGTTTTTTCACCGTCCTCGTTGCGTTCGCCGCTTAGCATTACTTGATTTTATATTTTGTTTGAGCAAACTATAAATATTATCGTGAGCTTCGCTTTTAGCCCTGGCTAAATCTATATAATTTTATTAGCTTGAATTTAACATCAAGTTGACTGAAAAGTCACTAACACAATTGTAACTGATACATTTTTCCTTTTAGAACATAATTTTCTCTACTACAATGTACAAAATGTACCTTAAATACCGGGCTTAATGCGCTCACTCGGTTATTCTACTGAGATCTCCGTCTCGAAGAAAACAAGGATGAAGTCCTCCGTGATCCCGCACCTATTTGAAAGATTTTTTGTGATTAGCTGAGAAAACAATAGGGATTGTCACGTAACAATGCCCCTATCTCTGAAAACAAGGGGACCAGTGAAATGAGAGGTTTAGAAAGGTGCAGGTCTACTGGTCCTCCAACGCAAGTTTCATGAAGTTTTTCGCTTGATCTTTTCACTTTCCCTCAAAGCGACAACTGAGTATTTTCTAAACGTACTTCTACGTAATTTTCATATTTGTAACTATGTTTTACCGGTGCATTTTTGACTTGCAAGAGAGGAGATTTGCTCAACTTTTTGCTGCACTAGCTTTTTGCGCATGGTAAAAGCTCCATGAAAGCACGATAATCAATAGCCTCGACATACAAAGCTACGACCTGACGCTCAATTAAGGCACGGTAAGGCTCGAAAAATGCAAGATAAAGCCACAATCTATGCACCTTCAATGGATTTAGGCTTGATGCACGATTATCGGCTTAGCTTCACGATGCACGATGACAACATTTGATCTATTTTGTTACGGATGTGATCACCAACACCGTGCACTTAGCCATTTGGCGATACATTTAGCAAGCCTTTGACTTGAATCTCAGACATTACTTTACTGCATCTTTTTCAAACCCTTGACTCGAATCTCAGACGACACCTTTGACAGGGGTACAAAGGCTAATCAAATGACACCTTTCACGTGCGCCAAAGGTAAAGGTTAAAGGCGTAAAAATACGGCCTTTATCGCCGGACGACCCGCCTGAAGATGTCATCAAAGACAGTTTTTTGTCGCGCGTCAAAGGCGTGCAACGGTGGTCTTTATAGCGCGTTGGACTGTGCCTTTGACGCTCCGTAAATCCGTTACCGTAAAATTCCGAAAATAAGCCCTGGGGCTTATATTATTCAAAGGCCCTTTTTGAGGGGCTTATTTTTGGAGGGGCTTATATTCGGAGAGGCTTATGTATGGAGGGAAATTTGCGTTTCAAAATCGATTGGGCTAGCTTGTAGTGGGAAGGAAATTTACCATTTTTGCTTTGTTTTACTTTGTATTCGAGGATTCCAAGTACAAGTCCCCGGGGGGCTTATATTCGGAGGGGCGATTTAACGGAGGGTTTTTTGCGTTACGATTCTGGGGGGCTTATATTTGGAGGGGCTTATACATGGGGGGGGCTTACTTTCGGAATTTTACGGTATTTCATCCCGTGATTTTCATTTGGCTCGGCAAATCATTCCAGTCATCGCTAGCATTCAGCCTAACCACAGGACCTGACAGGTCGTAGTCTGGAAATTAATGAGGATTGGTACAGAAAACAGGTATCTCCTTAAGAGACTCTGGCTTGTTAGATTAGCCATTTTCCTAAATAAAACATTTGCAGTCTACCACTTACGATGATCAACAAATGCAATATCATTATTTAAGAATTAAACTACATTGTGCTGAAAATAAATGAAGGAAACTGGCCAGTTTTGACATTAGTTCCATTCTTAGAAGAACCTGAAGAGATAAATGAAAACTGGATTCCTTGAACCTCATCAGATTCTTTTCCATTAGTCACACTCCACGATAATGGGCCTTTGATAAGAGATACAATCTCATACGTTTTACCCTGCTCAAGGCAAACAGGGTGATCAAACATGACATCAAATCCATAGAAACCATTTGTCTCATCTTTCTCGGAGGAATACGTGCCCGTCAGTTTTACCAGAGGAAAACCGCGATTTGCCACATCTTTCACTTCTACTGAAACTGTGTATTCGCCACTTTCACTACCAAAATGCTGCACTCCGTGTAACGTAATATCTTTACTGACAGTTATATTGAGGGCATCAGGATTACCACGATTGTAGTGCCACGGACCATCAGGCATTTTGGGCGGACTTACTTCTCTAAATCTGTAAATTCGATGGAAAAGCCCAGGCCGTCTAGGTAACGGCTGTCTAGGGGAATGCATAAATGGTATAGAAGACTCTAAACTACCACCTCCGTAGTGTTTCATCATAAAAACAATCTGTTTTTTAGTCAGAATTTCACAATCCAAAACCGAAGCAAACTCCTTCGGAGACATCACTGGAAACCTTATTGCTTTCACAATTTCCTCTCCAAGAATCCTTCTTTTGACCTTGCCATCAGGGGTTAGTCTTTGCCTTTCCACTTCTTTAGTGACCCAGCGATCAACAGCTTTAAATAAATCCACTTCCTTTACATTCAATCTCTCCCTTTTCACGACAGACTCAACTACAGATTTCTCAAGCGTGACAAATTCTTCCGACGTCAGAGCTTTCTCGGTTTGCGCCTCAATTACTTCCCAGCACCGTTCTTCCAGATCTTTATCCTCAAATTTCTGAGCTTGCGGCAGGACGGAGAACACATTCGACGCCTCTAGATGTTCATGAAGATATTCAGTGCACTTATCAGCGAGTGAAGGCACCAAGTATTTCTTTGCCAAGTAGAGAACTTGCATGACATTACTTCCGCTCAAGTTCACTTCATCGCTGTACAGAAAACGAAACAACTCTAAGAGACTCTCATAATCACAGTCAGGCAGTTGAATAGTGCCTGCAGTCTCTGCCATTTCACCGTAGAACATGGCATAGAAAACAGGACTACTGATTGCAAGTATAAACTTGTGAGCTGGAATGCACTTTTGACTCTTCCAGCTATTACTTTCGTTATGCGAGGCAGGAACTACGAACTTCACATCACTTAATAATTCGTTATTAAAAATAAATTTGGTTCTCTCGCTGATAGTTGAACGTTTTGTCTGCCAGTTATCATCAAGTGTAGCCATTGCAGTGATTGCAACTTTCTGATTACAAGGTATAAGAAGTTTTCTCTCTCGTCAACCTCAAGTACGCTACGTTTCTCCATCTAGTACCCAGGGTCTTCTCGGGTTTGGCACAGGTCACCCATTCTTTGTTTGAATTACAGCACGCGCAAGTGTAACGGTGGGGCTCTAGCGGGTCTGGGCGTTATCACTAGCGTTTAGATATTGTAGATGCAGCCACTGAGGAGGCTCCTGAACTCTAGACGTGCGAGCATTGTGGCCACGCAGAAGCGGAACAACCCAGCTGCATTATGATTTTCAAGAGGTGCGCAGTGGAGTCTAACGATTGGCGAGATGCTAGCGCCAAACATAAATGTTTTAACTTCTGTGAGAACTGCTGCAGCTGCCGTGTCTCAAGAGCAACAAAGCGCCTGCAGGCAGAAAGGAACACCAGAATTCTTCCAAGTTGAGAATCCACCGCTGTTTGTCGACGCATCTGTACGGTACACAGAAAGCCGGCTAGATCACTGGTTCCTCGCTAACGACCGCCGGTACATCTGTAACCTGAGATCAGGTGTTTTTTTTTGTTTTGCTTCTTTATTTCTTTGGCTCGAGAGGGGAAAAAAATAACGCCTGATACATTCATATAACAAGCCGTGAACCGCCCCCTACTTTACATAATCCAACGTTTCCTTGACCTGTCATGTTATTAGACAATAAGCGTTTACCATACGGGAATCAAATTTTGGGGCGAATAATGTCTCTTTTGAAATCAATTTTAGGGAAAAGAAAATTTTTTAGTACGTCCATGTTCAGATGGCGTTTCCTAAAAAGAATTTTAAATGTGTTCAAATACTGCTAGCTGGAGCTGCGGCATCCTCGGGGACCCAGGGGCAGTTAGTCGGGTCGATAAAATGTTCGTGGTGAAAGTTTACTGTAAGATCGAGACGAGCCCCTGGGCACTTACTCTTACCGAACCAGTTCCAGAAGCGTTTGAATTGCCTGCTTCTGATTGGCCAGAAAAAAATTTTTCTGGCCAATCAGCGAAGAGAAGCTTCCGGGTGACTCTCGTGTTTTCTTACACGACGTAGTTTGCCTCATCGATCGCCATAGTTGCGTAGCGCGTTCAACGGGGAAAGTTTCTCGAGGAAAGTTTCAGAACAAAATGTTAACAACCCGCAAAAATTACAACCTTTAGCACGGCTACAAGAAACAAACACTCTCCGATGAATTTTTGGGGCGGATCTTTCCAAGGTATCGTAAATTTTTCTTGATGATACGATACGCGATGCATGACTTTCACTTTCCACTCAATTAATTTGCTCACACTGTCTAGTATACAACGCCAAGCTTACATTTTAGATGTCCCTGTTCGTTGCACGTCTTCTGAAACTTTCTGCAGCGTGAAAATTTCGGTTGTACGGGCCACACAACTACGTCGATTGATCGTGGGAAATGCCGGCTAGTTTCAGTGCCTTCTCCTTGCTTTCGCTCCAAACTCCTTTCGAAACTTTTAAGCTTAAACGCTTACAGCAGTTAACCGTACGAATTCTGCCGAAGTTGATAGTAGTGTTAACTTAAGATTCGAGGGAGACCTCCAGCAAGCGCTTGGAGAAGGCTTGTCTTTGTTTCCTGTGGTACAGTTCAAAGCGAAGCAAAGATTTATTATTGAGAAGATTGTGGAAATAAGAGATGTTTTTGGGCAATTGATAGAGGAGTCTAACCTTCCAAATGTTCCCTATAAGCTACGGGGTTTAAAAATCTTTAGATGCTAAAGGTTGTGAATTCCCTAGTAATCCATTGGTCACAGTGATTTCACTTCTCATATCAGTTGTTGAGGAACAGGTAAAGTACTAGAGGTCACTAGGAATTCAGGCCACTTACTTAGGGGAAAGCTAAGCAAAACGAAAGATCCAGAAACGTTGAATGGATAGGGAGTGTTTTCTTTGTTGTACGGAAGCCTGGAATCATTAACCTGGGACAAGAAATTCAGGGCAATGTTCTCTAAGGAGTTTTACCAGAAGAATCCTGTGGCAGGTACATACAGCTGTTCATTGGTAAGTATGCTGATTTGTTCACTAGTAAGGGTGCTACACTGAACTCATTGTGGGGAGTTCTGAAGGGGTAAAATGGGATGTTGTTGCTCTGGGAAAATGGGATTTAAGTCACTGGCAGGGGGATTCTATCACTGAGAATGGGAAAAAATGTAAAAAATGGGAATTGAGCGTTAAACAGTTTCAATGGAATTGATATCCCCCCTTCAGGACCCTCATTATACTTAACAGTAGATCTGGCTTTTATTCAAGGATGCTCAGTAATCTTATGTCTAAAAGCTGACAGACACTTCACAAGTCTAGAATTATCATGTTTTCTGTCACCACTTATTGACAATTGAAAGCTGATGAAGTAAGCCTTGTGACTACTTAAGATAATAGTGCAATTGAATATTTACCTATTATAAATGGAAAAACATCCCATAATACAGAACTACAGATGCCATTACATTAATTTTATTTTTAAGCTGTTGAGATTTTCTTTTAATTTATCAGTATGGGAGTTCGCTTGAGTTATGTAAATACTAGGGAGCTGTAATATTTATTTTATTTTAATTTGTTAATAAACGTTTACACTGGGGTATTTGTTGGTGATTCTTTCTGTCCCAAAGGGTTTGTTTTAGGTGGCCAACAAGTATACTTAAGTATATTATTTGAAAACTGTCTAGAAAAATGGGGTGCTCATTGTATTCGGGTGTACATTATACAGAAGTAAATATGGTATACCTACACTTAACATACAAAAGCTGTTTTCCAACACTCTCTGGAAAAAAAGGGAACTGTGCTGAAATTGTCACTTGCTGTTTTCGATAATTCTAAAAGTCTTTCTTCTTTTAGATTTTATTAGGTGTACAACCTACAGAAGAGAAAAAAATCCTTCCTTTTTTGATGACAGTAATGAAAACAGCAGAATCATTCCAAGCCACTAATTTTGCAACATCAGTGCCAAAGACTGTTAGTCTGCTTGAAGAAAATCAAGATGATCTGAGACAGGAATTTCAAGAATCAAATCTTCAGTGCTTGTATTCTAGAATTTGTATTCTCTGATTGTCTTCTACAGGAAACAATATTATTGATAATTGTAATAAATTATGTTCTGTGGAAAGTATTTTAGAGACACTGTGTGGAATGGTGACCATGCAATGAAGATTTTTACCTTTCTAAAGAGGGTGTTTAAAGATTTAAAAATAATTATCAATGAAGAATATTGTCAGATGAGGAGAATGATGATAGGAAGTTATGAAATATCAAACAAATGCACCTAAGGAAAATTGTTAATATTGCAGCATTATTCTTTCAAAATAAGTCCAATCTTGTACCATCAATTGCAAGGGAGTTAAAACAATGGCACTGTGGATGTGTTTGAGGGGGTCAGTAAGGGGTAACATCAGGCCAATCATAGATAAATAGTTTGGCAAAAGATCACATATCATGCGAAATTACTTTTATACATATATTTGTTAAAGGATATCTTGTAATAAAAATTCATTTCTACTATATTAGCCATAATGCTAATCACAGTGAAGATTAATCCAGGTTCTCTTATGCGGTTTAGTATGCCAGAGACCCAGTTCCTTGAAATCAAGAACTGAAGTTGGATCTTTGGAAAGTGTCCCTATTCCTTGGCCTCTTCTCCCTGGAATTTCCTTAAGAGCGTTCACTTCTTGTAAAGTTTTAGTGAGTACAAAAATGTCTCTATAGACATCCCACCCTTCCACGATTTCTCAACTCTATACCTACACGTGTCACACACTGCGCGTTTATCGCCCTCCAAAACACTCACACCAACCACTTTCAAACATTTTCGGAAACTCAACTTTATTTTTTTTTTCTTCGTTTATCCATAAAACAAACGCACACAGCCTGCAAAAATGGACCTCACTTAACAAGTCAGGATTCAGCACATAATCGGACCGAGATTTCGAACTAAACACAACGGCTGTAATTAAAATACGTACTGGTACGTAGGGTTCGTGCGCTGCAGCAAGCCAGCCATTCCCACGATCAATCGACGTAGTTGCGTGGCCCGTGCAACGGAAATTTTCACGCTGCAGAAAGTTTCAGAAGTCGTGCAACGAACATGGACATCTAAAATGTAAGCTTGGCGTTGTATACTAGACAATGAGTGCAAATTAAGGTGTGGAATAAAGTGGAAGTCATGCATCGCGTATCGTATCATCAAGAAAAATTTACGATACCTTGGAAAGATCCGCCCTAAAAATTCATCGGAGAGTGTTTGTTTCTTGTAGCCGTGCTAAAGGTTGTAATTTTTGCGGGTTGTTAACATTTTGTTCTGAAACTTTCCTCGAGAAACTTTCCCCGTTGAACGCGGTACGCAACTATGGCGATCGATGAGGAAAACTACGTCGTGTAAGAAAACACGAGAGTCACCCGGAAGCTTCTCTTCGCTGATTGGCCAGAAAAATTTTTTTCTGGCCAATCAGAAGCAGGCAATTCAAACGCTTCTGGAACTGGTTCGGTAAGAGTAAGTGCCCAGGGGCTCGTCTCGATCTTACAGTAAACTTTCACCACGAACATTTTATCGACCCGACTAACTGCCCCTGGGTCCCCGAGGATGGAGCTGCGGTACCTTTATTTAACAGCTACAAATAATAAAGAATTTACTGGTTAAAGCTCGTTGACTTCGTTCTGTGCCGAAACTGGAAAGCAGTGAAAAAAAATTAGGCTCAAACACCATATTTTACGAACTGAAAGGTGTTGTGAAAGCGGAGATCGCATAGAATAATTCGCAGGGTTCTGAAGGAGGAATTACAGTCAAACCGGGTCAGGATTCCATTCATGAATTGATTATTTGAAAAGTGAACCCGTTTGTCGCTTCTGTAACTTGTAGCCGGTATCAAATTGCATTCAAATGATCGGTGAATTTTTGACTGCAACTTTTTAGTATACGATGAGATAGAAAATATTTCAATGGGTGAAATTTCTATTTGGGCATTCTTCAAATTCAAGAAAACTGAGCCGGCAGAAATTTTATAACGAACTCGCGTGTGTATTCACTGCTCATGACGCAAGCAAAAATGCAGACTGAAATCAACAAAAACTAACGGATGGCGGCATTTTGGCCAATTGGGACAGCGCAAATCATCCGTATTGTTTCCTATCCAATCAGAAAAAAGTCCAGATTCTGGCTTTTAATGTATCATGCCCTCTTCTTGTGAGAGACTTAAAGGGATAATAGGGAGAGGGCATGGGGCGCTTTCCATTTAGGAAAAAAATGCGGAAATTTCGGTGGGAGCAAAAGTGGAATTTCCGATTGGTAAAAAGTTGTTCCATTTGGTCTTAAACCCCGGTTACGTCGCGGTGCCCGACCGTGGACCTGGAACTGGTACAAACTACGAGAAACGTAAATGGAACACGACATTCCGTTCGGAAATTCCAACCGGGAAAACGGGCCCACCTTTTTAGATTTTCCACTTTTTCTGGGAATTTTCCAGTGGGACGAGCCGACGAAACGTGTTCTATTTACCGCCGAACCAGAAATTCCGGAAATTTTGACTAAGTGGAAAGCGCCCATGCCTCAGGCTAGTACATCTGTTGTTGGATGGTTTGTTGGTCCAGCGCTTTTCGCAGGTAGGAGGAGACTTTATTTTTTCTTTTCGCAAAGTAAGGGAGTCCAGATTCCTGCCGGAACGCGGGAAATTTTTTGTTTGGTGCAATCCGGAATCCAAGAAGTTCTACTGTCGGGAATCCAAGCTCCACTGACAAGAAAGGCTAAGAAACTCATTGGAATCCAGTACCGGGGAATAGGAATCCACGGACTGTAATACAGAATCCAAGGCTATCTTGGATTACCTTGCAAGTACGTGGGGCGATTTCTTCGACATTTTCCCCTGGCCGTTTGAGTTATTTTTAAAGCTTTCATTTTGCTGGATTGTTGTTAAGCTTATTCCGGTGTGAGGAAAAATTCCGTGAAATTTCCTAGGATCTACTGGAAATTTTTTTGGTGGAAAGTACGGAAAAGTGGTACATGATCATGAAGGCCACTCGAATGTTCAAGTCAAATTTGTGTTTTCTTGGCGCGTATGTACTTCCGACCTGTTTGAGAGATGATTTCCATAGACCTCTTTCAATATGGCGGCCTATTACCTTAATATCTTCTTGGCTATCTTCTTTTAGATGTATCATAATTAGCCTTTCTGGCCTCGTTTGAAAGTAAGGATTCTTTTGTATTTTACACATGCTAAAGAGGTCAGAAAGATTAATTATTATACATATAAAAGAAAACATCAATTGGCCGCCATTATGAAAGAGGTCTATTAGGGAATGGCTTAACCTGTCCCAAATCACGCGCTCATATTTTCGCATGCCTTTCACTTGATGCAGGATGAATACAGTTTAGAAGAAATACCAGAGCACTTTGACAAGTCGGGATGCCAGGATTGGTGTGTAACATGTGGGGATCGAACAAATAATGTCAGAAAGTATTGTCTGGCTTTATGCAATCACTGTCAACAGGACGATTAATGTAATTAAGGGATTGGTCATTGTGTGGAGAAAGGGGTCAGGGCCGGTGCAATAGGGAGAGCTAGACAGGGCCAATGGTTTTTATGCTGGACTGACGTTTAGGGTTAACCGTGTACGGCCTAT
The DNA here is from genome assembly GCF_958299795.1 of Porites lutea. Classification (NCBI taxonomy): domain Eukaryota; kingdom Metazoa; phylum Cnidaria; class Anthozoa; order Scleractinia; family Poritidae; genus Porites; species Porites lutea. Next base: position 15,533,063 of record NC_133212.1, read on the forward strand.
GCCAAACGTCGAACTTTTCATGAGACGAGTTTAGGTCATAGAAAGTTCCACGCCTGGCTCAGTTTATTTCGTCTGAATGAATCTGGATCGTGCAACACGTTCTATCCGTCTGCTTCAGACGGAAAGAGCGTTTAAGATCGTCAGTCGGGACAAACGTCGATCTTCACATGCGACCAACTAAACTAATAATTAAAAATTCATATGATAATGTATATTTAGCCTCGTTCGGGAGACTCTGATTCAGTTGATCAAGTCGACGCGTCGTAAGTTCGACCTCGTCTGACCGGACAGACTTTGGTTCGTCTCGTGAAAAGTTCGTCGTTTGGCCTGGGCCTTAGGGCGCTTTACAAAAGTCAGAACTGGCCGGCCAGACCGGTCGCGTAAAAAGAAAAAGTAGCCTTTTCTGAAAATTTTTACTGAAACTCATCACTGCCGCGCAAACCACCATTTGGGGATTAACTGATCTGGCTGATAGTCCTGTCCAATAGTTGAATTCTCCTTTCGACTTGACAGGTCTGGCCGTCCAGTTCTTACAAATGGTGAGTGCCCCTTGATTCACACGCCCGCATATATACTAACTAAAGGAAACCATTGCATCTCACTAGTAGGCGTGAAGGAAAAAAAACGCGAATGATATAACCCACCTTAGTCACCTCCGCAGCCATTTAAGGGTCGTCACGCAACGCGCTTCCCCAATGTAAGACACGCGTTCCCAACGTCGCGAATAGTTTGGATATGAAAACCAAATTCTGATTGGTCGCATCAAGAGCCATATGAGTTACATAAGGGAAAGGAATGTAGTTCGAAAGAACGTGACGAACGTGACGACCCTAAAAATGGCTGCGAAAAAATAAATACTAGAAAAGAAATAAATGGTCGGCCCCTTTTTAGAGTTTATAGACAGTGAAAGAGAGTAAGTGATAAAATTCAGAGGAAAAAAACATTTATTTTCAATTACATTTCAAAATTTGTTTGCTTTGGTTAGACTGCAAATAGTGCTACTTTTCTTTAAAAAGTTTCTGAGGTGACACAATAGAGAGCTTTAGATTTAGAGACGAGGACGACTAGAAGTATGAGATTTTCTCAATACTGAGTATAGTTTGTCCATCTGTGCCTCCTTTTGTGCTTGCTGTGCTATTAATTCCTTTTTTTAACGTGTTGAGCGGTTATTATTATTGTTTCTCTCAATTTGGTGGCAGTTGCCACTGTTTTTATTTTGATTAATGATAAATTTCGTCACACAGCTCCTTGAAGAACAAACTAGTACCAAAAAAGAAAAGAAAGAACAGTCTGCTTTGAAAGTATTCAGAGCATCAAGACTGCATCTATTCATAGCATCTAACCATGCATTGGCTGCTTTCCCCGCTTTAGCTTTAGCGTTTTAACCCCTTCCTTTGTTATAATTAGCAAAATACTAAACCTAAAAATTTCAACGTACACTACATTTCTAATACCTACTATTTAGACTGTAACTTTCTATGGTTATATTCCTAAGTAAACTGGAAAAGGTTTCTTTCCACATTTTTTTGCCAAATGTTATAAAGCGAGCTGAATGTTATTCACCTCCTAGTGAAAGATGATAATAATAATAAAAGCTATTGCAAAAGATTAAACTACTTTGTTATAGCTTTGAATTTATGAGCTTTGTAAAAGCAAACTTGCCTGAATTTTCTGCAGTTGTCTCCTCGCGATTGCTACTCGAGGAGACGGTTAAAATTCGGGCTAAAAGTAAACGCATTTAACCTTGAAGAACTTTTTACTCAATTTGCTCAGCTTGGTGCATATAACAGTGTTACAATTTGGTAGTTATCCCTTGTAAATTCAAATCTTTTTTTTAGAACCAGATCCTTTCTAGAACAGTTAATTTAATTAGATTAGAAATAGAGGATTGGGAAACTCACCAATGGCCTATACTCTTAGTCTTGTGCGAAAACCACAAGAAAAGAAACTGGTTCATTAAAAATCTACTGTACACTTTCTACAACTGTACACTCCTTTACTTAGCCAAACCAAACACTTAAGTCTGAGAAATGGCTAAACGTTCACCCTATTTGTCAGATACAAAAGCTAAATAGAGTACCGAAGTGTGACGTCATAGAGAATGAAATTTGTGAAATTATGGGATTTGTTAAGATATTCTGAAAGAACAACGTCCAAGGCGCCTACTCGCCAAAGATTAGCAATTTGGGGCAGATTGTCTCTGAGATATTAGCCCAGTTATGCTCCGATGACTCCATACAAATCCTTCTAAATCTTACCTGGTCCCTAATCTTAAGAACCGAGTCAAATTTAGAAGGATTTGTATGAAATTGTCAGAGCATAACTGAGCTAATATCTCAGAGACAATTTGCCCCGAATTGCTAATTTTTGGCCAGTAGGCGTCTTGGACATTGTTCTTTCAGAATATCTTAACAAATCCCATAATTTCACAAATTTCATTTTTATGACGTCATCACTTCGGTACTCTGTTAGCTGACTTCTTAACCCTGATAAAGGAATGCTGGATATTTGTGGAGCAATTTGTTTGCAGTGTGTTGTGTACACTCTGTAAAAAGTTAAAAAAGATTGTTTCCAAAATTCTTTTAAAATAGTGGTTCAAATCTCTCAAAACCATCTTGAACAATACAAAATCTCTTTCAAGTCAAATCAAGGCTAATATTGTATTGACAGTATAGGTCATATGCTCCAAATTTCCCTCTATCCCATCAGGATTAACATCTAATTACTCGCACAGTCAGTGAACTCTGCTTATTATGTCAGTTTATACTTTCATTAATGGGCACAGATTCTCAAGTCAAATTTTTACATTGCAATCCACCAATGACAATATTAGGTAAATATTCACATGCAACGAAGAAGCATTTAGGTGGGTTGACCCACCTATAATTATATAATCGGTCAGTGTAAAACACAGTCTGCAGACTATTGTTTTCATCCTGCAAATGAGTATGTGACAACAATAGTCCCATTGTTTTCTAACCCTAAAAACAATAGTCTGCAGTCAGTCCACAGTCTGCATTTTTCACTGCTCCATTATATAATTATTAGTTTGCACACAAATATACACTTATTTCCTCACCCTCCCCAAACTGGAAAATTTTTGGTTGTTTCTCACATCCCATGCTTCTTTTCCCCATGCAATAACTGCTATGCAGGCTAAATAATTATTCATCAATAATAGTCGATTATTTCCCCAGCTATAGAAATGTACAAGTTCTGCCTTTAACTATAATAAATTACCAAGGTAGAATTCTCTAAAAGGTGTTGTGTTGCTTGGGAAAGAAAGATCGTGGGTGGTTCCCTTTCAAGAAACGGTTCCACACTTGGCATGCACGCTTTAACTTCACATAAGTAACAAATAACCAGAACAGGTTGAGCATTTGAACTTAGTACACTGTAGGGGAAGTAAAAACCCACAACTAAGAACCAACATTTTCCCAACTTAGCTGAAACAGGTTCCAATTCTTACATAAATGGTAATTAGCACAAGTTTAGGCTGTCTACGTTCTAAAATAGGTTCTTACTTTCTGAAGAAAAAAATACCTTGTAACTAAGAGCATTTAGTGGTATTTCGCTTATTCCTTATAATTAATAAAATTTGCATACCATTAAATTGCGTCGGAGTGATAAGGCTCCATAGAGGATCCTGAATGTTGACTTACAAGATATCTTATTATACAGCCTTTTTTTTTTAGATTTCAGAAAATAAGGACCTGTTTCAAATTTTAGGCTTAAGATGTCTTGTTTAGAGGGGGCCTAACGGGTAAATTTTAGGCTACCAGGTTCTTAGTTGCAGATTTTTAAATTGATGACTGTAAATAGCTACCATTTTCATCATTCTTAGAAGTTAGTAGCCCTGAGGGAAGCATCGCTGGCTCTCACATCATTGGCTTCTTCGTTCTTAGGTGTATATCGCTCATATGGTTCCAGGGGAACAGCATCTTCACGCTGCGTAAAATCCATGCTCATCAGATCATCGCGTGAAAGGTGCTCCACTATACCGGCTCCAAAAGCATCACCCATAACATTAACAGCTGTTCGGATACGATCTCTGTAAATGGGGAATGAAAGAAAACATTTGATTTTTCAAGTGACATGTCATCTCTTTAATGTTTTCACTGCAGTTTCCCTACCTACAGAAATGCAAATCACTTGAGATCTCAAATCTTTAGGTAGTTTCTTTTACAGCACCCCCCCCCCCCACCTCCCCACCCATAAACACACATTCACCCAGTCCCCAAATTATTACATGGTTGAGCCGTTAGGGCATTTTACTTAGTCCTATATGAAATACAGACTGTCAAAATTTGCTCATTAATGACAAAATAGTTTTGTCAGTGTTGAAATACATTTGCCTATTAAGATCAAAAACAGTTTACAATTTTGAGAAAAATTGGGGTAAATTCAAAACTTAAAGGAAACAAAGGAAACTGAATAGAACCAAAAGAACTTCCTTGCTGCCCAATTCCCCAACTTCTATTACACATACAGTCATGTATGTATCACGTGAACTGTACATGGCAACTTGAAACCTTTAATTGGTAACGGCACTCACAAAAGAGTGAAAGAAAAAGACTAGAGAATAACAAGGACCAACACTAGATGTCAACTTACACCAATGTCCAATAAGACAGAGTAATAGACAGTTATTTTGAGACAGGTTGTCGGAAAAAGTGCACGCAACAATCCGGAAGGTAATATGGGTGGTTTTGACGTCACTGTTTTTCAAAGAAATTTGAAAGAATGGCACAAGAAGCCACGGATATATGTTTGCGAGTGGTAAAGGGAAGCAACAAAAGTAAGTTCGACAGCTACAGTGTCAGGAACAGTATATCCCATATTACCCTTTGGGATAGTCGAGTGCACACTTTTTCCGACAACCTTCTCAAACCAGCTGTGTATGTAAACACCCCTAGGTTTTTAATATGCACTGTATGGTCTGTCCCTTTGGTGTGAGTATAATTTGAGATCTGAGTACAGTTACATCTACTTACAAAAACCAGTCAACAGCTAGGATGAGACCAATGTCTTCAGTCGGTAAATTAACAGCTTGTAGGACAAGCACCATGGTAACCAGGCCTGCCTGTGGAATTCCAGCAGCACCAATTGAGGCTGCAGTGGCAGTGATGCTGTAATGAAATAATATTAACTTATACTCTAAAACTGGAATAAACAAAAATTTAATGACTAACCCTTCCTGCAAGTGTTCTTGACTTTACTAACAGTGAATGTCACCAAAAGGGTTCTTCAAAGCCAACATCCTGACCAAAATAATTATTTTTCTCTCCATCCTGACAGTCTTAGCTGACTAATCTGACATACAATAATTGTAAGGCACTTTTCAAATTATTTGACAAGTGCCTTACAAAGAGCCAAGAATTGCGCAGTTTTAACTGTGGAAGATGAAGTCAGATAGGCAAGGTGTAAAGATTATAATCACTGCATGTCTTGGATTCTGTGGAAAATATGTGGATAACTTAAATAATATTAAAAGTTAAAGTATAACAACGGTTTGTATTTTCATTATCTTAGTGTTAACTTTGCTTGAGATTATTCCATAAATAATTAATTGCATAAGATTTAGGGGATCGATATTACTGCAGAAAAATGAAAAGTATGAATATTACATTTGGCATTAGGAAGCTTTTAAGTTTATGAAAGTTAAATAAGTTTAACAGTATCTTACCATGTTGTAATCAGCTGTCCAACGTTCAATGAAATACCATTGGCCTGAGCAATAAACACAGCAGCAACCGCTTCATAAAGGGCTGTGCCATCCATGTTCACTGTGGCACCAAGCGGCAACACAAAACGACTGATACGAGCATCAACCTTGTTATGAACCTCAATACAGCGCATGGTGGTGGGCAGAGTCGCCGAACTAAGGAGAGTCAATTAAAATGGCGTATTACTTATGTGTACATATTAAATTTTATACGCTTAGTCTTATGTAGTAATGGGCGTTAAAATATTTCGCATGGACAGAGAAAATAGAGACCAGTTCAACTTAATGCAATGTCAATACTTATTTCTCTTCTAAACTTCTATACATGTTGAATCTCTCGTCAGCGACAACCCAAAATATGAAAATATAGTGGTCACTTACAAGAATCGCACCACAGGGAGGTGTCTTCTGAAAAGACATCCTAACACATTCTACTTATTGGCAGAGAAATTATCGCATTCAATTTCTAAGTTATGAATACATCAGTGAAAGTTCTTTGTACACTCTGAGTGGCATTATAGTACTTTACTAAAGCAAACAAAGAGACCGCACCATGAGTCAAGTGGTCACCTTCAATGGGTTAAAACCAATGGAAAAACCATACCAGCAGGACAAAAAGAGGACTTGCGATCGCTTACAAGAGGTGGTCATTTACAAGAAGAGGTTCTAAGGGCTTTGAATGGGAGAATGTTTAACAATTAATATCATCATTGTCATCATTATCATTATGGTGATTAAGAAAAGCCATTCTACATGTAATACAGTGTACATGTATATTCTATAATATATAGTTTATAGTTAATTTTGAAAGCTAGTTTGTAATAAGAAACGTCAACTTTTCATGTACATGTACCAACCTTGATGATGTTCCAAATGCTGTGATGATCGCATCCCTCAAGCCAATGAAATATCTGATAGGATTCTTGCGTACCACTATCAGATAAAGTAATGGTATGATGATCAGTGCATGTATAAACAAACCAGCAATCACAGTTGCCATGTACTTTCCAACCATATCTAATGATTTGACTATGTCGTCCATTGCTGCCACCTTAGCTGCTATCAAACTGCAAATGCCGATCGGCGAAACCCTAGAAGCAAAACACAATGATGAACATTGAAAGTCGGAAAAATTAGGTTTGAATTGGCTGAAACTTGATTATCACAGGTCTGGGGTCTAATATTATTGAACTCTGTTAAGGTAGGATCAGGGTCACTGCAGAAAGAGTTAAATCCTATTCCTCATCTATTTATTTAAATAAATTAATTCTAAGTTACTTACTTGCTATGAGCTAAAAACCCGTTGATTTTTACATCATTTAACTTCATTCACTTATTTTTGTACACGGCTGGTGTAGATATTTCCATTTTCCTTAGAGACATTTTTTATTTCTTTACCTGTCACTTCTATTATTTTTATCAGTTATCCCTGAGTATTGTATAAAGTGATGATTGTTTTGCTTAACATTTACAGTAATATAGTTGGTGCAATATCAGGAATGACTTTACCGCCTAAATAAAATAAATTTAGACGTACACTGTAGATGTACTGATGTACTAATGCTAAAACTAATTGTCTCTACTTTTGCTATGCAATCACGTCCTTACATGTACTTGTTCAAACTTGAAAAAGTGTTTCCATGCATATTATAGTTATACTTATTCCGCAAAAATAAATTGTTGAGACAGTGTCCTCAAATGGTGAACATTGAAGAAAAAATGCTAATTTTGCCTTTCATTTACAGCCCATCTGATAGGGTGCGATAAAAAATCAGAAATTCTGCGATATTTTCAGGGTAGATTGTGCAATAAGAAAGGACTATTATGCAATAAATTATGTGATTTTTTCAGGGCTTAGAAATTAACATTGCTTTACCAGGTTTCAAAGGAGAAAAATCACTTTAATGTTGTTTAAAATGCAAATTTGAATGTAAAAGAACAATGAAACATCTACTTTAAAACAAAATGGTTAAACTTCTCCAATTATCTTGACATGGAAAAGAAAACAAATAGACTGAGAAAGAAAAAGGACACTTGTTTAATATTACATGATGCTGTTACACCGCTGACCACACTGATTGTCTCTGAAATCAAAATGGCTGCCCAGATACCGTGATCGATGGTTTCAGATGTCTTGCAAGGCTTTCTTTAGTGGTAGATCACCTTAAACATTAAGATTGGGAAAATGTTTGCTTAAAGTTAGAATTTATTGTTTACTTTACTTGAATTTAGCAGTTTTTTTTACGAATTATGTGATTTTCCTCAAATTGTGTGATCAGATGCGATTTGAAGTCAATTGTGTGAAATCGCACAATCGCATAATATCAGATGGCCTGCATTTAAGGTACTTTATTACCCATCAACATCTTTTCAAGGGTGTTATAAATAATAATATAAATATTTACATGTATTAGTGAGTAACTTAAAATAAAAAACTGATGTACATGTAACTCTAGGATTAACTATTCAAACCATCAAGGCAGCAGCGAATTACACACAGTCACACATTGTACAGTTGTACATTTTTGTATTAGACATCAAACTTACCACATGACCAAAGCAACCATCTTCATAATCACCTCATTCAGAGCTTCAAAAAATGCTTTTAGGGGCATGCCTCGCTCGCCAATTCTTCCCAAAACAACTCCAAACACAATAGAAAATACAACCAATCCTAAGACATTTAAGGACCCTTTAGGATCGGTCATAGTTCCATCAGGAACAGTCTTGGAGCCTGGCTTAATCACTTTTTCCAATGTATAGTTACCAGTTGTTGCATTGATTGTTTTATTGACGTAACTTATCTTGTCAGCGGCAGAGGTGTATTTAGTTTTTTTCTGGAAAAAAAGACAAACAAACAAAAATGAAATAACAGAAGCCTTAAGATGAGAAGCTCTACAATAATATACAGTTGACAGACTCCCCATAACTCGAACCTTCAAGGGAAATTGAAAAAAGTTCAAGTTATCAGGAGTTCCCAGTTATCGGGAGTTTGAAGAAAATTGCTGGAAGTAAGATAAAAAACAGTTTTTACTGTACAGAGGACATTTAATTTTAATCATATTTACTTGTAGAAATGTTGGGTGAAAATTGAAAGATACTTCTAGATTATAAATTAACACATAATGTAACAAAATATAGCCTAAATAGAGAATGCATTTTACTGTTTTGAGAAGTAAAGCTTCGTGTTGGGTTTGGGTTTCGAGTGTTTATATCAGGCTATGCAAACAGAGGAAAAAAGTTTTCTATTGCTTTTATAAAATAAATTTCCCGAGAAAAAATGCAAAACTCTTTGTGGGAATATGGCAGTGATAAAAAAAGAAATTCTTACCAGTCGCAAAGTCTTGTACATGAAGTCTTGTACACATAATCAGTTCTTGTTTTGCAGAAAGATGCTTTCCAAAATACGGATTTTTCTCACTTAAAGTTTCAGCCAACGAAGGAATGGGTAAATAAAGTAAACTTGTCGAGTTTTGAACTCAAAAACTTTTCAATTATTCATGCTTGCGTGATTAGCACGAGAAAAGCAAAACATTTTGACGTCACAACCACGTTTACATACTCTCATGCAAACACTCTCCTCGGCCAATCAGAGCGCGCATACTATCTTAGTTATAATTGTATAAATAAATAAATTCAATGATCAGTGATAAACCAATCAGTCATTTTTACCTGCTGAAAGGTAGCTGCAACAATATTGCTGGGAAAACAGCTCCTAACAATCACAAAGATAAAAAGAAAATTAATAATATTATTGTAAATGGTGATGTTTGTGTCTTGAGGGTAATCAGCATGCAAAGAAAGTAATATTGGGCTAGTGAATTCTGTTTTTAACTTGCCTGATGGGCAAGTGATGTTTTATGCGGAATTCGAATAACAGAAGAACTGTGAAATCAATTCTGTTCGTCAAAGAGTTTTGGGGGCTAGTTAAAATGAGGTCTGGGCTAGTAAATGCTAGCTTCAGCTTGCCCGAATGGCAAGCTGTAAAAATGATTTTCTTTACTCCCTGGTAATACCGTAAAGGACATGTATTCTTTCTGTGAGTGGGTGGGAGTTGTAGGCAGGCACAGGTAACTTACATTATCTTTTGAAAACAAGAGAAAACAAAAAAAACTGCCATTGCTTTTCAATAATACGTGACCATTAAAGTAAACATTTAAGACAGTGTTTACATTTTTTTCTTCATCAATCACGTTCTTCATGCCTATGGGCTTATAGCTTTGCAATGGCAAGCAGATCTCCACTTTAAGAATGCCTCGAATGATCCAAATGCAATCAGCTGAACTTTACTCTGGGTCAAAGATTGCACTATACATGAGACGAACTCAAACAAAACTACATATTGTAGGGTAACACTGGCAACAAAGACATGCAACTTGTTCTGCAACATTTGCTACAAAACAAGCTGGAAAACAATGCTGTGTATATCACCATACACAAATCAAACCTGTCTTGTAACAAATCAGTAGCTAAAAAGTAGCTAAATACTCTCTACTTTCTCCAACAACTTTTCCCAAACAGCAACAACCTGATTTGACAGGTTAATAATTGTGGGTGGTAATAGTGCAACATCACTTTTTAATTTGTTTTGCAACAATGATGCAAAACACGTTGCAGGCATCTGTTGCCTATTGTACTCAGCTTTAACTAATGAGTTCCAGGCCCATGTGAAGTGCAACGTTTGATCCAATTTTTGACTGGCTTAAGTGTTTTTCAGGGCTAGGGGGAGATCACGTTGACATGTGAAGTACAGTGTTCGATGCCAGGGACCCCTGAATACGATAAAACCTTGTTCAATGGGGTTTAATTATAACCTGACCTTGATATTCGCGTGACTGCAACCTTACAGCCTGTCATGTCCTTTGATTTTCAAGACCCATGGCATTAACAGGACTTCACTGTTTTCCAACGCTAGCAGAAGGCTCTCAGGCCTTAAATCATTTATTGAATAGAACATACTTCCATACCAGCTAGTCTGTCTTGTTAATCAAAGATATTTTAGAACACAGCTACAGCCATTTCCAAACAACAAAAAATTCAGGGAAAAGAAATTCAAACTTGAGAAGAATCAACGGTGAATTTATAATTTAAACTAATGTGTAGAAATGTGGCCATGGCTACAATTCATTGCACGAAGTACGTTTGTCTCAGAGAATTCAGGACGAAGAAATGAACATTAAAGCTTGCGTGAAAAATAAGACAGAAAGATTGAAAGGGATCACACAACGATTTTAATTAAAGCTTTAATAAACCATTCTGATGCAAATAAGTGCTTTGTTTGTCCTGTAAATGCAGCTTCTCTATTTGGCAGCCTAAATGAAGAGAAACCTCACCCAGCTGAGGGGCGGTTAGATTGAAAAACAAATATTGCGAAAGTGTACTACACGAGAAACTACCTCTGGTGTGAATTTTAAAGCACAAGTGTTTTTAATACATGCGCAACTTGCTCAAAAGTAAAATGAAAGAATCATTAAACATTAAGGGAATTCCATGAAAGTGACATAAAATTTTGCTTAAACTAATACTGATAATTTTCAGCTTATATCGCAACTATATGTTACTTGTGATCTTCAGCCGATCTAAGCTCACTTATCGGTTTTTCAATCCTGCCAAAAACGTGGACGTAAACAAACTTTGAAGGTGCGAAAGCAGGTTGCTGAAGAAATTATAAACAGAACAAGAAAATGAGTCGGTTCCAACTGATAAAGTTATCAAATAGTAATTTGCTCACAAGTGAGCTTATCAGGATATTATAAATTAAATAAACAATCTCACCTGATGAGATCTAGAAAAGCATCCAACGTTCTGTAATCGGCCACGTCTTTTTCTGCCTCGCTGGTTTGGCCTTTTCCGGGTCGTATGCTCACCACCAACACAATTCCCAAAATGACGGCCAAGATCGTAGTGGAGAAGTAGTATAGGAGGGCTCTTCTTCCAACGCGACCTGTAGCTTTCGCATCTAGCGCCGCCAAAGCACAGATCAAGCTGGCAACGATCAGTGGCAGAATGAGCATTTTTAACATGTTCATAAAAAGCTCTCCAGGAAAGCCAATCAACATCAAAACTGTCTTCTTGTCCTCCACGTCTTCGATGTCGTTAACGGGGCCATTCACAAGAGCTCCGATCACAAACCCAATTATAACGCCAATTACAATAAGGACAAGTAGTAAATCAGTTCGAACTCTGCCACAAAACGAACTACAACAACGACAGCATTTGCTGTCGCGCGTAAACTGACCTCGACCCATGGTTTAATTTTGGCACTTACACGAGATGACGTTTTAGAACGATTCACAGATTAAATTCCTTCTCTGACACAAGATTGCGTGAATGAAAAGGCAGTTCAAAGAGAAACCACTCTCAAACAATGACTAGAAGGCAGTGTGCTTGCTTCCTTTGCTGTAGCTGAAAACCCTCTTCTTCAATACAAACCACACTTTTAAACGATTTGATTGGACAACAGCCAATAAAACCACGTGACAAGTCCTAAAGTTTTCACACAAATATCCGAAGGGTGCTAAGCAAGAGACTCCAAAGACACAATACTGTACGTTACTTGACTTGAAGACTGCACTCAAACAACATTTTTCGAAGGGAACTATCAATGGACGTTCGTTTTCATCTGCTGGTTCGCCATTCAGACAAGCTATAATAACTTGATAACCTGGGTTGCCTGTGGAGTAGGCAGAGAGGAGGCTCGGAGGGGGGCGAGGTTTTTAATATGAATTTAATAGGATTGCCAGAATCTTCTTAATTATTCGAGCGATTAATCGCCTTTAGAGGAGTCTAGACTCAGCGCAACCTTTTTGTCTTGATTAAACTGCCAGACTCGAGATGGTTAGTTTGTTTTTGCTAAGCCAACATCATCTCAGATGACCATCAATTCGGAATTTCCGCAAGTAGTCGATTTACTAACATTACTGCACGGCTTAAAAAGGAAACTACTAAGGGAGTGGCTAAAAATAGAAGGAAACAGTACTTGCGGAAGCATATGTACCTGGCCGCGATTCAAAAGCACTTTCTGGCATCCAATACAAACGAAAACTTTATTTGTCTCACGCGCCAGGCTTTGAGTTGATCCGAAACAAGCTTTCACTCTTGTTCCTCCTTCTTTGCTCCTAAACCGCACAGAAACGTTTGCTACGCAGGCTACAAAGCTGCTTCCACTGAAGTGTTTATACTATCCGAGATAATAATTTATTTCAGCGAGGGAATACCGTAAACTAACACTTGTATACCCTCCCCCCCCCCCCCCCACTGATATGCCCCCTCCGTTATGGGCCCATTTACCGTGCGGGTAAACAAAAAATTGTATCGACTACAAGCCCCCTGGAACACCCAGGCAGGTATTCCCTTATCATGAAGCCATATAGGTATGTGCCGGCCCCAAAGGGTATAGTTTTTGCTGCATTTTGGTCTTAAAACGGGTATAGACTTTGTCCATTTAATTTTGGTCTGGGATCGGGCATTGTTATCGAGGAACCTTAGGGAGTGAATGAACGTATTATCGTTTCGGGGAGTTCAATTCCAAATGAGTAAGAAACTAAAACAAAAATATGCAAATTCAAAACGGATTTAAAGAAACTTTTTTTTGTTGGCGTTCTCATCTGAATAGTGACGACATATTTTCTTGGTCTGAAATAGGGTCAGGATTTGGAGAATCGGGCGGCACACCCCCACCAAGAATTCCCAGGAGTACCCCCCTGGGCTCTGACATAAGCCCCCCTTTCGCTGTTCTTTTCTTGAATTCGATTGGTGATAACGCTTTAAAGCTTACCGTATTTATTCGAATAAGCGCCGAACCTCGAATTAGCGCCCACCTCGAATAAGCGCCCATCCTAATGGCAGAAAAATTTAATAAGCGCCCAGCCTCGAATAAGCGCCCACTCCCTCCTCCTCCCAATCAAACTCCTCAAATAAGCGCTCACCCCCACCCCGACCACTTGAGTGAATAAATTCTAATAAGAGACTTCCCGAGGACGGAGTTTTCTTGAGAGTATTTTACAGAAACCTTGCTTTGTTACTTCTTCGCGTTTTGTTGTTAGCATTTACTGTTTTGTTGCAAAATAAACATACTTCACTTGCTGAAAATGGTGAAATTTAATAAGCGCCCACCTCGAATAAGCGCCCACTCTCAAGGTCCAAAAATTTAATAAGCGCCCAGGGCGGTTAATCGAATAAATACGGTAATTAAAAACCAGTAAATGCATGTTTTGATCAGCACTGCTATAGCGTGCTTCAAAGAGCTATTTCAGTTCTAGTTTTAAACTCCAATCAGATATAAGCCCCTCCGTTTATATTTATAAGCCCTCAGGAAAATCCTTAAGAAGATGTATAAGACAAGGGCTTATAATTCAATTCAATTTTATTCACACTTTTACAAAATATTTACATTATATATAGTAAGGTATGAATACACTACTAAAGGAGAAGAGGAAGAAAAAAAGAAAATTAATGGCTTGGATAGAAGTGTACGGTGATCAGAGGAGCTTAGCTTTCGAGGTAACCACCACAGTTAAGCTATCAAGAGCAAAATTTTTATTGCACTGAACTACGTCAGAAGGATAAAACCAGCCCGTAGATCACACCCTGAGGAATCGAACTTATATATACTACACTGACAACAAATCTTTTTGAAATCTTTTATTCTTTTCTTTAATTATTTTACAAATACAAAAACATATGGATAAAAATCAAAATATGAGTACATTATTTGGCGGTGGAATTTCTTCCACTGCCTCTAAAGGTTCTGCATCTGCTTCCTCCTCTTCTTCTACTATTTCTTCATCAACCTCATGTGGCATTGGGGCGACCTCCTCAAACTCAGGTGCTTGCTCACTGTGTTGGGGGTACACTTGTACTGCCGCACTTATCCGTCGGCGGAAGAGAAATCCAAAGCAAGCAGAAAAACAGCCCATCCTTTGGACCTCGTTCTGTATCAACTGATCCCCTGGGAGTGCAGGCGCTTCCTCAAGACCGAGAGGAGCACGCTCTTCTCTTGGTGCGCCAGGAACGTACAGCGGGTTTCCATGGTGAGAGTTCCCGTGGCGATTCCATGTAAACCGACGCTTTATATATCTTGCTGCGGCCCTTAGTCTATTCAGTGGCCGGTTAGCTTGCACTTGCTGTGGAGGGTATTCCTCGTGCGGTGGCAAATGTGGAGGAGGAGGTGGAGGAAGGGGTGCTTGAACAGCAAGGTGTTCATCAGCACCATCAGCATCAGGTACATCATTTTGTCCATCATTTTGTGCACCATTTTCATTTACATTTGGAACTGCATTAAGATGCTGCTGTTGAATGGGGAAATGCTGAGGTGCCTCATCCTGAGGTCCGGCATTTTCTTGTGGTCCCTGGGCTTGTGGCGCATTAGCAGGAATTTCAAGTACCACGAGTGCTGCATTTTGATTATGCATTGGTTCCTGTCCCAAGGGGACTTCATCATCATGAAATTGATTTCCATTTTGTTCTTGCATCCAAGGAACAATAACATCACCGTTAACAACATGTTGTCCTTGGAGAAAGTTATCACCAACTTCATCATTTTCTCCGGCGTCTTCTTCACCTTCTGGTGCTTGCTGTTCCATTTGAACATCGTTTAGTAAATTTTGAGGTACTCCATGTCCTTCAGGGACTTCATCATGAGGCACCGTAAATACTTGGTATCCCTGGCCCATATCAGGTAACCAAGCTGCAATAGGGACTTCGTTCCCTATCAGGTCGTTATTCGCATTTTGTAAATCATCTTGCACATCTTGCAGAATCATATCTAACTGATCTTCGTCTTCTATCTCCAGTGAATCTAAGACTGATTCATCGTCAAAATCTTCTGCTTCTTCATCAAAGTCGTCCTCATCGAGATTAACTGATTTGCTCTGTTGATGATGCCGTTGACAAAACAGTCCACTCTGATCAGCTTCTGAATGAAGGACCTGTACCGCTCCAGGTAGGACTTCTTGACCGCAACAATGCTCTCTCGCTTCACTTACATTCACAGCACAGACTGAAGAGTCATCCCTGCTGTTGTGGCAATCCTGGAGAAGATTTATGACCACTGCATCGTCTTTAAGACTGTTCAACAATTTTGCTTGATGCATGTCAGCAACGGCATGGTCTCTCTCAAGTTGACTGCCATAACAAGTGCTTTTACTGACAAAACGATTTATATCTATGGAATTCTGCGAGAGACCATTTTTTAGACAGATAATTTCCTTTTTGCTTTTTTTCTTTCGGCAAAAAGTTGGCAACTCTCTGCTTACGCAAGAATCAGTTTGCCAAAATTGTTGCATTAACGTTACGGCACGAAGCCAAGAACCTTTAAAGTCGTGAACGCCTAGGCTAATCCTGTCGTCAGCTTGCATAACACCACCTTTCCACTTTTTCTTTTCCTTGAATGCAACAGCAACTTGCGCCTTGCAATGAACAGTGGAGGCATCTGTGTTGAATCCTACATGTACAATGGCAGAGAGCGGCGAGGTTTCACTGAAGTTGATCTCATCAACAAAAATATGTAATTCTTTAGGACTGACCATCAGTCCGTGCGACTTTTGTTCCGTAGATACATCCACATCAGGAAAGTGTAGAAATCCTTGAAACCTGTGCATAGTTGTTCCGCCACTATTACGGGCGTTGTTGAGGTCTTGGAATTCGATTCTCTGGACTGGGCAATTTTGGAACTCGATTTCTCTCGACTTCTTATCTATTGGCGCAAGCAGACGCAAAAATTGCCTATTGGCTCTGACGCCTTCTTCAGTAGCGCCACAAGTGAAAGGCAGTGGAGGCACAACTCGACTCTCTTGCAGCGGTAACAGAGCATTCAGTCCTCCTGATCTGGAATCCATTACCACTAATTTGAACGATGCGGTCATCAAAACACCTTCATCTATGGTAGGACTGCTTCTGCAGGTCAAAATCATCCTCATTAATTTAATTCCATTGCGTAATTGAAAGATCACTTTATTCATCTCAAGATGTCCTGGATTCCCAATGCAATCCGCATTTTTTGCCGCACCATCAGAACGTACCGTCAATTTAGGTTCGAACTCATCGCTAAATGTTGCTGCTCTGCACACACGCAGTAGGTTATCTTGAAGAGACGTCACTAGAACCACCGGTAGAAGTCTGTTCGCTGTACTGCCTTGAAAATGACAGGTATCTTGAGAACTGTTATTAAGACGAATGACGTCTTCTGCTACAGACTCAAGGCTAACGAGGTGAATGCGCAGCCTCCGTACACCTAACATCCTTCGAACTTCAAATGTCAGAAATCTCTCTCTCATCAGATTGATATTGAAAAGGAGAACGCTTGTCGTTTGCGATGGTTGCTTTTGAGTCACATTCGTCCTGACCAGGGTTATGCTACAGAGAAAATATGGTTGAGATAATAAATTTCTAATCTACTATTTGATTTTCGTAAGACGGACTCCTTTGAGACCAGCATTGTGTCCGTCTTAGACAGAGTCAACTTAAAGGAATGCATAGAAAGGCAGAGTCCAATGCAACTCTGGGTGTGTACGTCTATATAGAGGTGTCCGTTAAAAGAGAGTTGACTGCAATTCATAACCTTTGCAACTGGCCATTTATTAGGGGAAAACCTGCTTGACCCAATCGTCCTTTTTTGAACCGTTTTTCAGCCAGTTAGCATGGGAATGGCGACAAACGAAATTTCCAGCAATAATGACATAATTTCCTGCTATCTGGGTGTAATAAAAGCAGCGTTTTCTGTTTCTGAGTGTATGCTCGTAAGCCAAAATTTGGACTTTTGTGAGTCTATTTCTATATTTTTTATCCCTCACTTCTTTTTTCCTTTAATTGCTTTTATTTTAATATCCAGTTTTTGCCCACTTTATCGTCTTTCTTTCGCAAGTAATTTTAACTGCTTTCCCTTCCAAGAAAGAGATAAATCTAATCGATGTTAGCTAAATGTCTCCCGTTTTTTGTATGTTACTCTGTCAGGATTGGTCAAAATCTGCTAAATAAGATACCAGTGGAAATATCTAACCTCGCTAATTTTGCTAATTACCATCTTAATGGTTTATGCAAAGCTGAATGGGTCCAGGAAGAATAATACGAAATACCAAAAATAATAACGATAATACCAAAAACTGTACTACCAAAGCGGACGACATAGAGAGTTAATTAGTCTCTTGTCGCGTCCAAAAAATATATATATACAGACATCCCTTCTTTTTACATTTACCATGGAGTTCGCAGTTACTGTCCATATTACTGGGGTTTCCGTAATAGCAAGGAGACTAAAGGTCACTGTATAAGATTGCGCGCGTCCAAATATATAAGAATAATATATATCTTACCTTCTACACCTTTTCCAGTTAACACAAATCACTCCTGCTACCGCAACTAAAGCAGCAAAAATGTATAACATAATTGGCATCCATTGATATGCTGTGGGGAAATAAAAACGGATACCAACTGTGAGGTCAGTGTATATCGTAAGAGTTCTTCTTAACTGTCTGTGCACTCCACTCAGTCAATTACCTCGCTTAGGGGAGTACCCTAGGAAGATTTTGGTATCATACTTGGACGATAGGGTGTTTAGGCTTTTAATAAACGGTTGCATAGAAAATTGATTTCCTGCTTTATTACAAGCTCGTTCCCAGAGCAAGAGGGGAGGATCATGCCTGAGAAGGTTGGTTTTATTACAATCTCACATATAGGGCAAATAGTTACTAAGCCACGTCCGAATTGACCTCCACTAGATTGAGGTTTAATTCTACTTTTCCGACGCGCATTCCTGTCCAATTTCGTATGGGAGATACCCACTAGAAAGGGCCTCAAATCCACTGACCACATTTTCACCTTGCACGACTTGAAAGAAAGCTACGGCAACGTTATAACAGCATCCCGACTATAATTTAGGGTCGCGGTGTACGATATAAGAGTTTTCTGAATACCATTTATGGTTACCGGGTAAGATACAACATCATTCAGGTTACGATATAAGTTTACCGAGTACAATACAACACCTTTCAGGTTACTATGTCATCTTACCGAGTACGAAACAACAGCATACAAGTTACGATCTATGCCGCTACCGGGTACGATACATTAGCATTGGAGTACGATATAATTCTATTCTGGTTACGATATGAGGTTACCGAGTGCGACATAACAGTGTTACAGTTACAATACAACATAACCGAGTACGACATAACGGCATACCGGGTACCTTAAGACAGTATACAGGCAAATTCGATACAATACATCTTATGGTACGATACAATAACATTCTTGTCCAGGATTCCCCTCAATACTCAACAGACCTCAAATTTACGAGAACAAATAAAGTACTGTACTGAATATATCAAGTTCAAGAAAGCTTACAGTCTTTCACAGAGACCTCAAGTTTGTTGATTCATAAAGAGAGAGGTAAACGGCTGAAATGGTCTCTAAACTGGTTCTCAATAGCCCTTTTGAGTGCAAGGCTAATGCATTTTATTCGTTTCTAAACTAAGCTAACGAATTATTTTGAAACATTCGTATTCTTCTGGCAAATTATGTTCCGAAAAGTTCCATTTTCGAAGAAGCAAAAATAGAGGTTCGAAAGGCATAGCTGTATGACATAGAAATTTCACAAGTAGAGCAATATATCTGCGCGCGCATGCTTTTCCGACCCGCTGTATTGGCATCCTCCAGGGTCGGGTTGCAAAATCATCTTAAGATTAGGGGAACACGTAACAAGTATTTCAAAACAATAGGTTATTGTTCCAGAACAAAAGTTAAGAGCCCGTTTGTCTGAGAAGGTTTTATGCAACCTGGCCCAGGGCCGGGTTGTTGAAAGCTGAGTTAAGATAACTCAGGGCTAGTGCAAAATTAGCCTGCGTAGCAAGCGTTTCTTCGCGAGGTTCGTCTAGAAAGCTGGGACAAGAGCAAAAAACATGAATGACGGGGGAGGGGGAGGGGAACGAAGGAAGCGTTTCTTCGCGAGGTTTGTCTAGAAAGCTGGGACAAGAGCAAAAAACATGAATGACGGGGGAGGGGGAGGGGAACGAAGGAACCGCTTGCCCGCAAACCCCACGATTTTGAAAAACTGCGTTCGCCCACGAACGCAGCTTCTGATTGGCGCGGTGCGGGTAGTGTTGATTACTTAGCATTCGAAACATCAATCAAACCAGGTATGCTTTGTTTACGTGCGTCACAGATCTGGTCTGATCTGATTTGTGGTCACAGATTACAAATGCTTTGGACTGATAATTATTGGGATCGTGTTTGTGCGAAGGTTTATGAGATCAGAGTCGTCAAAGTATTATGGGAGATCGAGCAGTGGAGACTAGGGAAGGCTAATTTATTGAGAAACGACGGCGTCCAGATCTGACTGGCAAAAATGGACTGTTTGTTGGAGATAACATCAACACGAATCAGAACATCGGTATTCGACACTAGCTAAAGCCGCCATGGACAAGCGATTTGTCAGCTTTTTGAAATGAAAAGATTCTTTTTGTTTATTGGAAATTTAGCGGCATTTATTGTAGAGAACGTTTCGACACAGGCTGAAGAGCAGCCGCTCTGCAAAACTTATACCCGGCGGAGTGAATTGTTCCGGACAAATCATTTTTGACGTGTCGACAAGGTTTCAGACGAGATAAAGCCACACAATAAAAAACAAGAAATTCTGCAGCAATCGCTCATAGTTTTAACTTTCTTTTATCGTAAATCTTTTTTATTACAGTTCTTGCAAAAGCCTGCAACGTGTTCTATTAGACAACAAAGTAATTTTACAATTCTGGTAATCCAGGGGTAATCTGTTCGTTATGTTTCTATTTTGACGAGCTGTCAATTTACAAATGAACCGAACCGTGAAATATCAAGGGGCGTTTTCCAGAATCGTGGGGTTTGCGGGCAAGCGTTTCCTCTTCTCCCCTCCCCCTCCCCCTTCAACCTTGTTTTTGCTTCCGCTCTAACTTTCGCGCAATAACACGATTGGAAACGCTTGCTACGCAGGCTAGTGCAAAATTTGAATTCAGACATGAAAGCGTTAAAAGCAAATTCAGTTTCATTCTCTTTGTGAACAATTTGATGTTGAATGCTCGAAAAAGAATAGAACAAATTATCCGAGAAAACCGGGATTGAAAATTAACCCCGGGTTAGCAATAATTGGCTTTCGCACGGTTGTTGCTCAAAAGGCGGATAACAATTTATCCACTGGATAAATCTTTATCAAGTAGTACTGGACAACGCAATTGGTTTTCTTATCCCCTGGATAGTGATCTATCCGATGGATAGCTCTATCAAACTTTTAAACAACCGGGGGGAAGTTGATTCTCTTTAATTACATATTTCTATAAGACGGTTACTTTGTGCATTAAAAAAGGCGAGCGCAATTAACTACGTCATAAATATGTCATCAAAGGTGATAAATAATAATGCCTTTGCTGTTTTTTGTACGTCAACAAACAGTAAAACAACAGCAACAACTGTCTGTTTTTATCGTCTTTCAGTGTCAGAAATCATTATTGCTATGCAGTGTTTAATAATCATTTGAGGCAGTTGAAATCCTTATCCGAGGGCCGTAGCGCTGAAATTATGGAATTCCGCTCAGTTCTGAGGAACGCAAAATTTAGTTTTCAAGCTAAAAAAAAACAACAACAAAGTTTCGGTGAATTTCATGAAAAAATAAATCTTTTCCTTTCCTGCTTAAGTATTTTTTTAAGGAATTTCCTGTCCGTCTGAATAACGTTAATTTGTTACGTCAGCAACTTTTCACCAATTTTAGAGCTTCGATGTGCATGGCTTGGGGGATACTCAAACCGTGAGAGTAATATACAGTGAATGTAATAAATGATTTTTTTTATCAGCGTGTAATGTAAAGAAGAAAAAACGGTTTTGACTCACCCTTCAACTCTACGAAGTCAGCCATGTAACCTCGTGCTATAAAACACATAAATGTGAAAATTAAGCCAAAAATGTTTAACAGTAATATAAACCCAGCCATGTTCAGGCAGGAAATTTGCAATCTAATTAGTTCACGTCATAAATCAGTCTCAATACAAAACATACCTTACTAATTACGGATACTATAAATTAGCCTCAATGAAGAGTTACGTCATTAAAGAGCTAGTGCTCAGGGCTCTTTTTCCGTCAACTGATTTATCGATCGGTCAATTTAGGACAATTCCGCGCAATCGCCTGTTTTCTCAGTCCCGTGAGGACACGCAACGCGCGCCAAGCAAGAAGCCAACTCTGCGAAGATCTCACAGGACTGAGAAAACAATAAAGAAATAACAGTTACAATATACTACATGAGCTCTAAAGCGGTGCTATTGAAGAACCAATGAAACCAGAAATTCTAGAGAGTTGTGCACCAGCTATTGCTCGTGTCGCATACGAGATTTCGAGAGTATTAACGCCATTAAAGAGCTCTTGCACAGGGCCCTTCTTCACCATTTACAAGTATAACTAGAATTAATCAGGGATTAATAAGTGCGTTCGAACATTGGTCATTGGTCGATAACACATGCCATATTCGCTTCTTCAGTTGTAGATAGACTAACGCACTTTCTGCACGCGTCAGAAGAAGTAAACAAATTCTTGATAAGTGTATTAGACCTATTCAAAAAACATTGCCTTTACTTCCAAAAAGGCTTGAGTTTAAACTTACTGAGCGCAGACGAAGAATATAATTATAATTTGTGATGTAAATACTAATTTTTAACTTCTTGTAATATTTTAGTATGTAAAAGAATTATTTACCGTACCATGATTGCGTTCGACTTTAGGAGAACGTAACCTAAACTGAACGCGAGAAGCCTGGGCAGAAGGAATCTAGATTTAAGATTTTAGGTTGGTTCAACTACCGGAAATACGTCATAGCCTCCATCGGCAAGGTGCGCGCACATCTAAAAGGATCTGAATGTGCGCGAATGTTTTTTCTTTTACGTGCCGCTTTGCTCATTTTCTATCAATCAATCAATCAATAAACTTAATTTATCCACGGTAGTAATTAAAGCTGAAAAGCTTATGTGGCCGAGCCAAAAAAAAGAAGAAATGCAAAACTACTATTATTATCATTGTACGGTAAATAATTTTTGCACGTACTAAAATATTGCAAGTTTTAAATATTACATTCGCGCACATTCTGATCCTTTTAGATGCTAGCACACCTTGCCCTTGGAGGCTGTGACTTATTTCCGGTAGTTGAACCAACCTAAAATCGAGATTCTTTCTGCTAATAAATGCTTGTGCCGAGGCTTCTCGCGTTCACTTTAGGTTGTGTTCTCTAAACTTCGAACACAATTAGTAGTCCCATATTTTTGCCTATGATTGCTGGAATATCGGTTCAAGACAAGAAGCCCACACAGGCGGTACGTAACTTTTACAAGATTTCACAGGAGGCCCAATAAGAACAAAATAATCAAACAACAGCCTGAACAACAGTAACAATGCAGCCTGCGTACAGCCACCGCCTCCCCTTTTGTTTGAGGGGAAGGGGTTGCTGTACACAGGATACAACATTAACTAAGCCTAAAACAGTAGAGCTGTGTGCTATCGAGGATCCAGTGAAATGAGAGATTCTAGGAAGCCCACAGCCCACTGGCAGGGTTAGTTAGAAATAAAAGGTGCAGCTTCTCGCTATGACTTCACCTTTACTCTTTGTTACACTGACGAAGCTGTAGTCTGAGATGGCTGAACAATGGCCAGCCAGTCAATGACGAAAAAAAAACGACCGATGGTTTATCCAGATGCCTATTTGAACGGTGGAGTTACAAACACATAGTACAACAAGCTCAGTAGCTCTCAGTGGCCTTTTTTTAACACGGCCTGCTCTTTGCCATTTTTCACAGGGACCCCGAACGCGAGCGCGGGAGGGACCAAATTTTGCTGGAATGCGTAACTCAGAATAGAGCATTTTAACTCACTTGGGTAGCAGATATGCAAATTTATTGGGGAAAATAGGAAGGGTTTACGTAACAAAAACTGCAACAACGGGGCAACATGGCCGCAGTTTTTTTGTTTTTGGACACCAATATGGCGGACGTGATATCATGTGAAAAAGGCCATTTTGGAGAGATAGCCAGCACTTTAGCACTGTTACTCTAAATGGGAGATGAGGCTCTGGGATAATATGCTCCTGTCCTATTTGTCCGACCATATGATAAGCCGTAGAACCCTGGCACGTGAAAAGCGTAACTATTTTTCCAAGTTGAAAGGCAAAACCATGACTATAAACTATTAATTAGCCTGTAGCCTAGTCTCTATCAAAGATCCCGGGAGAAATATAAAAACACACAAATGAAAACAGCAACAACAACAACAAGCATAATAGTCCAGCGAAGAGAAGAAGATCAAGACCGTGACGCAAAGGAAATTAAAAAATTAACGATACAGTCCTTTGGGTTCCTGTATGTCAGCCAGCGAACGCAGACGTATTTTCTGTCGTCACTTCAATTCTCTTCATCCGAAAAGTAACCTTTTGGGTGCAAAGAAGCGACGACCACGGAAATACCTCTACAGCCGTGGTTTTTGTGCTCCAAACCGAGATTATTTTGGGAACTGCTCTGCTGTTTTCCTTTTTCTTTTCTCTCCTTTTTTGGGGAAGGGTTAAGTTCCGGTCGCGTCGCGCAGCGACTTGTAGAGACTTTAAGATCCAACGACGCGACGGCGACAAGAACGTTGCTTAAAAAGTGAATTTGCGTTCTTCCAGTCTTTATAGTGATTACTCCTACCCACTTACTTTGTCAATTGTAGTCGAACCCTTCTGGACCATAGTCAAGCTCAGAAAGGGAAATAAAATTTCGCCTTTGCTTGCTGAGTTACGTCCACCATAAAACGCGAAATTAGTCATTTTCACAACGTAGTCGTGCCAAAACGGGAAAGAAATGTACAAAAAAGTGTGATGCGCGTGCGAAGTTGTTGTTTTGCTAATTAAACCATTGTTTTTTTAACTTTCTCGTTGTCGTCCGCGTCCTCAAAAAGTCCCTAGTGTCTTGTCCCCGCGCGCTTTCATATAACGCGCGGTACTGGAGACGAGTGGGATAGTGTTGTTCTCTGCCAACATGGCTGCTCAAAGCTCAGGCAGCCAAACTTCTACCGGCTCAACCAGGGCGTTTGCCCAGAAACTGAACAAGTAAGTCCAAAAATTGTTGCCTTGAAGATTATGAAAAGTCGAGAATTTTTGTTAATTGTGATTTGCATCTTTGCTTTTGTCTAGATTTCGAAGGAATGGGTCGACCTCTTTCGGCACGCAAACAAGTTTCACTAAGTCACCGTCGGTTTCGAGCTCTTTCCTCCATTTCGCTACCGGAACGGTAAGTCATTTCTGAAATAGTGTGGGTATAAGGTGAAAGAAGATTTTGTTTTGATATCCCTTGAGGCGTCTTTGAAATTTGTAGCTTCAATAAACGGCAGTGTTTGTGGGAAGATTAATATAAGATGGTGGTGGGACATTGTACTGTAGCTGTATATTAATTACACTGAACGGAAATCGACAATGAATTGTATTATTTTATGTTACTTCAATTACTTAACGAAACAAAATATTGGGTCTTAAGTTTACAAGAGTAGTCCTTTAGCGTTCTTAAGTTAAATTTAAACAACAACTGAATTGCAGGAGATTACACATGACGTATGATCGAAGCGGGGGACAGGAAGTAAAGCAACACTAATCTATTCTTTTTTAGCTCATAAGAATTTTCCTAACTTCCGTTGTCCTTTTGTGTCAGTATTGAAGTATTCTTTTAAACTGTTTACTAAAGATTATCTAAAGTTATATATTGTGCCAAAACGTTTTATCTCAAATTATGTAATATTGTCTTTCATTTGTGAGTCATTTGTAAAGGGTCTAAGAGAAATGAAGACATTTCATACATGAATTTTTTTGTGTCCAGCATTTAGTTGGCTTTTGAAAATCGATTCCCTTGAATATAAAATCATTGACATTCCACAGGATTATTATCAATGTCATGCAACTGGACAGTGAATCAAAACCATTGAATTACTGAAGTCAAGAATTCTAGGAAAGAACTTGATAACATACATTGTCTGTGATTTCTGTCGCTGAGAGACCCCAAAGATATTCCCACCATCTGTTGTCATCTCTTGTCCAACCACCTTTACATGAAATCCCAGATATTCCCCTGCAGGGAACTAATTTTGGGGTGAGACTGTAAGATCCAAGCCTGGAAAGGGTGAGAGCTCTCTCACATTAGTTGAAGGTGAAAAGGTATTATTATGTGAGCACCTCACAATAGGGCACTAGGTTCTTAGTCCGTAAATGAGTTATCATCATCATCAAAATCATCATCATCATCATCATCATCACCATCATCATCATCACTATCTGGCGAAAAAGAAGCAAAACTACCCAAAACATCGTTTGCAAGTTGGAGCACTACATGGGCATTTGCTCCTGGCTATAAATACAGCTTTCAAAGTTCTAGGATGTGCAGTCAAAATCTTGTCAGAAGGCTGCACTTCTCCTTAAACTCTTACTTTTTGCATTCTGTCTCCCCTGCAAGCTTCTGACACTTTTGTTCCTCTGTTCAAGCAGCCCGTAGAATTATAACAAAATATATATGTTTATGCATCTTGCTTTTTATTGCAGATTCCTCTTAATGAGGTCGTGGAGCCTCCTGAGTTCGAGGAGATTGTGATGGCAAACCAGCCTTTCAACGAGAATGACCCCAAGAGTAAAATGCTGGAATTTCCAGATGATGATATGGAGGTCACCACTATCCCTAGGCAGTGTCGCACAGTGTTGCCATGCTTTCCTAAGGAGTTAGGGTACATGACTATAATTTATTAGTAATGGTTATAATGAAGGAAGATCTTAAGCGAATTATGAAGCTATAATGACAACGATAATAGGAACGTTGAAAGTGCAACCACTTTGCACAAAGTGCTTGATCCTTTCCTGTAAAGTTTTTCTCAGAAAAAAAAGAATCCTTCATCACGTGAATAGGAAAACTTGGTACATTTGTATGTATGTCTGTAGTCTGAATTTGAAGAGGAAGCTGTAACTCCATAATTATACTTTTCTTTGTTACTCTCACAGTTTCAATTCATCTGCATTTCCTTTGTTGCCATGTCATCTATTAATTTATGTCAGTGTTTTGAAGGTGAAATTGCTTGTCAGAATGTCAATTATCAGATGATGATATAGACTGGTACTTAAAAACTAACAGGAAACAGTTGTAGTGTTTGGTTTGTCTGTTTGGTTAGTTTTATGTACTGTAGCAGTTAATTCAAGATTCCTTTTTAATGCAGAATTGAGAACAACCCACAGCTCAAAGACAGCATTCATTGTTATTCTGCTGACTGGGCAATTGTTAATCGCAGGTAATGCAATTTAGAAGAAGGAGAATTCTAACACTAGAAAGCAGGGTATTAAACTCATGACCCTCCAAGTTCTAGTTCAGATGAGTGGGATGGAGGGCAAATTGACTAAATCCGGGGAAGATCCCATGACTTGCCACTTGCCATAAAACCACGCTTTTCACAAATGTGTGCATTATGAAGTCAGTTCAAAAGCCAGCTAACGAATGCATTTTCCACTGCCGTCAATCAACTTAGTGGACCTCTTAGGAAACAAAACTTTACTTTAACTGGTTCAAAAGGTCATGGTTTGTGAACTGTGATTGGTGGATTTTGATCTGTTTTGTGTGTTTCTGTGTTTCAAGGTTCGTTGCTTGTGATCATAACCATGATTGACGGCAGCGAAAAATGCAAGGCGGGTTATGAACTGTAGAGTTCGAATGTTTGTGAAAAGCGCAGTAAGCGCTTATTTATTTCAAGCCCTTTTTAATGAGGGGGGTGGGGCTTTATAGAGATGGGGGGCTTATTTCATTTAGAAAAGACAATAGTATCAGTTCTCCATAAAGGACTACGATACAAAGTGGAAAAGCGTAAGTACAAGAAGGTTGGAGGTCATGCAGCCAAGGATTAGAATCAAATCCAAACTTCAAGTTTTCAACAATCTTTGATCAGTCTACATGAAGTTTTACAGTCGTGATTGATTAATACAGTCTATCATTTATTAGTGAAGAATAATTAGGGGAGGGGAGGGGGGGGGGCTTATTAACTTTCATCCCCTGAAAAGGAAGACTTCTTAGAGGGAGGGAGCTTATTTGAGAGGGAGGGAGGGCTTAATAGAGGATTTACAGTGTGTTTATTACTGAAACACAGAGAAGGGAAACTGGTTAACTGCCTGGAAAAAAGGTTTTAGAGGTAGAATAGTCAATAACTGAACAAATGGTATAATAACGTTTTCGCTGAGATTTAGTATCATGTTTATGGTGAACAGCAAACATCAGATTCAAATTGACAATTTACTAAAATAGGAAATGAGCAGATAAAAACTGTAAACTGCATGTATGTATGTCCACTTACTGGTGAGAAACTTCTTGTTTTGTGGACATAATGAACAGTGAACATCAAGTAAAGGAAGTAAATGAAGTGGTAATGTTTGCCTTTGCCGTAAACATTATTCTAAATCTCTTTAATGACTGTCATCTAATATTACTTGCAATCAGATATCAGTTTCGCTCTTCCGATGAAGGAAGACCAGATTCAAGACGTCGAATAGTGCGATCACCAAGCTTTGTTAAGTCACTGCCAAGCCAAGTTTATGAAATTGATGAAAAGGCAAAGTTACAAGAGCAGGTAAGAATAAGAATTAATGCTTGAATTTACTGCTGCTGTATTTACACCCATCTAAAAATACTGGAGTTTTTCTCTGTTATTACCTTGTGTTAGTCAAACACCTTACATTTATATGTGCTCAATTAAACTTTTTGCATAATGAATGATGGGATCAATTTAGCTTTCTGGGGAACTGCCCACCTACCCCTCCCCTAACTCAATGTTAACATTTACTTCTCACTTGGGGCAAAATGTTGGGTTTTGGGAGGGGTGGGTGGGCAGTTTCCCAGAACCTAAATTGAGCCGAATGATGCATGGTCAATTGCTCAGTCGGATGAGTACTGGTCTGCCAAATTACAGATCTTGAGTTTAACCTTAGCTGGACCAAAATTCATGGTCTTAAAATAACTTTGGAGAAAGTGCTGCCTTTGAAATGACATCAGGCCCCAGTTGTTCAAACATTGGATAGCGCTATCCACCGGATAAATCACTATCCAGCGGATAGCGT
Organism: Porites lutea; assembly: GCF_958299795.1. Taxonomy (NCBI): domain Eukaryota; kingdom Metazoa; phylum Cnidaria; class Anthozoa; order Scleractinia; family Poritidae; genus Porites; species Porites lutea. Next base: position 15,561,889 of record NC_133212.1, read on the forward strand.
AATTGATTTCTGTAATACTTATCCGCGGGATAGTGATTTATCCGGTGGATAGCGCTATCCGACGTTTGAACAACCGGGGCCAGTTCAATAAATAATCAATTTCTCTAGTGTTCCCAGTCAAGGATGATAAACCATGATTGGCCCATCTCGCAACCTAATTGCTGATATAAAATCTGTGGGACATTAAAGAACCCACATGCTGTTTGTAAACAGTTAGGGGATGTACAGTACAGTAGTGGCTGCTGTGGTGGTCTAACTCTGCCATCAGGTGGTCAGCCTGGCTGGATTCTTTTGAGGGGCTTCTGAGCAAGTGAGACCACAATCACAAATGGCAGCCATAAGTCTGAAGGTTATGTGCTGGATGTTGGAACCCTAATTAACAGGGCTTCTGATACTTTGCGCGGTCGCGGAGCAGCGAAATTCTGGTAAATCCTCAAAATCCCGCGAAATTTACAAAAACACGAAAAATACCGCGAAATTAAATTTTTGGTAGAAATCTTATCAAATACATGTCTGTACAACATATTTGAAACTTATTTCAGCGATAGGGGCTATACACTTGCCGTAAACTTGCAAATTTATCTTGGAACTTCATCACTGAAACGTGCAAACAATGTCCCGAAACTACCAGGTGTAGATTAAGTTGCGAAAAACTGGGCAATAGCCATGATGTTAAAGGCTTTGCCATTGGTTCATTTCTGGAGCGTATTGTTGTTGAAAGAGCAAGTGACGACCTCTGTTAGAAAAACGTTAAAAATGCTGGTCTGATCAGCGCAAAACCGATCGATTTCTAGCAAAATTTGCCTTGAAAATAACCACAAAGTAGAAATTCCCGCGAAATCAGCCGATTTTTCCGCGAATTTGTCCCTAAAAATCCCACAAAATTTGACTTTTTCTTCCGTGGCCTATCAGAAGCCCTGAATTGAGGAACTCAAGAACTTAGGAGTCATTTACCCTAAGTTGTTGTGAAAGGAACCTTTGTAGAATACACATACAGGGAACAAAGTGTATTCCCTTGAACTTCAGTTGAAATTTATTTTACCTACAGGGTAAAAGTGGTTCACAGCAAAAACTAGCACCACCCTCTAAGGAAGACAGCTTACCAAGGGGTAGCTGGGCATCAAGGTAATTAGTCTAATATTGTTCTGTGAACATTTCATTTTTTTTTTTTAGATGATATCTCATCAATAATTCTAAGCTTATAAAATTACATGTACATGTAATAGTCTGTAGATTATTTCTAGTGCAATTTGAACCCACAGTGTTATGTCTTCTATGTTCACACAACAAAAGTAAAATCAAACGTTTCAGGCCTTGTCTCTAAACCCTAATAATTATTATTTGTATATCTTATAATTCATAACATTTTTTGGCTTTAGGATAATATCATGGGTGATGTATTAATTACTCCTTTATTTTAGGGCGAAATTTCAGCGATATTTCTAATTTCACTTGTGAAATTACCAAATTGCCATGGCAACCTTCTGTACGTCTCAGTGCCAAGATGATGACAAAGCTTAAAAGTTTTATCAATGAAGATGTTAGGGCATGCAAAATTTCAGCGATATTAATTTTCTGATTTCACAGGTGAAATTACAAAATTGCCATGGCAACCTTCTGTATGTCTCAGAGCCAAGATGATGACAAAGTCTAAAAATTTTATGAATAAAGATGTCAGGGCATTAAAAAAATGCTTTAGAAAACCTTAACACAGGAAAGAGCACATCAAGAAGGATTCTAACAAATATTTTGTTCAAATATTCGGAAAATTCTGAACTTGATCAAAATTTAAGCTGTAAACATTTAAGATCGCAGAGTTCTTGATCGATATGATAAAACCAGGATAAACATATTTTCAAAAATCCACTATTGCGAATGAATTCATCATTTTGATCCATGATATGAATAGGTATTTTATCAAATGGTATACTTGTGAAATAAGGGAATTACAGTCAACTCTCTCTAAGACGGACACCTTTGGGGCTGGCACTAGCTGTCTGTCTTAGAGAGATGTCCGTCTTAAAGAAAGTCAAATAGAGGGAGCTAAGAAAGGCAGGGACCAACTCTAGGTGTCCATTTTACAGAGGTGTCCGTCTTATAGAGGTGTCCGTTAAGAGAGAGTCGACTGTATTTCACTTGAGTTTTGTCCAAATCCTAATAATTTCCTGAGCCTTTAGTTAGTTAAGTTAATTAGTTTAGTAAATTATAAGAATTTGGACAAGACGCATGTGAAATTATTCCCTAATTTCACTCGTCACCATTTGATTACACATACTTATGTTACACCTCTTTGCAGTGCTACTGTAGTCTGTAGAATAGCATGTATGATCACATTTCATCACTAATCACACCTGTTACTTGTGATTTATACCCTATATTCTGTATTCCTTTCATCAGCATTTTTGACCTGCAGTCATGCAACCCTGATTCTCTGCTGCCAACTGTTCTTGAACGCACTCCAGGGGACGAGGTGGATCGTGCAAATGAAGAAGATCGCCAGCTTCACAGGATACACTCTTTATTTTCCATATATCCCATTCAGCAGGTATAATTCAGGGCTGTCTTTACGGGGGCTATGTCATTATGGATATTGCTGTTTTGGGTCAATTCTGTGCTGAAGTCATTACCGGTAATAACTGTATATACTGGCAACTTGAAAACGTCTTTAAAATAACGTTGGATAGCACTATCCAGTGGATAAGTATTAGGGAATCCAATTACGTCATGCACTGGATAGAGATTTATTTGATGGACAACGTTATCCATCTTTCGAATAACTGGGCCCTGTTCATGATCTATTTTTCAGGAGGAGGGAATAGAAAAGAGAGTTCCTGCCACTATTCCTCAGGAACATTTTGGGCAGAGAATTTTGGTCAAGTGTCTTCAACTCAAGTGAGTTATTTTGTCTGGAGGTAATGTGATATTTGCATTGTGGTAAAATACTTGGTAACACATGTTCTAATTTTCTTTTATTTTCTAACTTAAGGCTTGAGTTGGAAGTTGAACCAATATTTGCTACAATGGCTTTGTATGATGGCAGGTTGAAGAAAAAGGTACTTGTGCTTCAATGTGAAGCTTAATACATGTAGTTTAAAACTCATCCAGACCCCATTAATATGTATTTATACCTGGCAAGAGCCTTGAGTGGGGGCAATTTTGGACAACTTGTAATCCAGCCATACATGTACTTTTTCATGGTGTGGCGGTTTGCAACAAAATTGGTCCGCACAAGTCTTGACGAAAATTTGTCCAGTGCTCAAATGTTGCTAATTGTCCAGAGCAGTTGAGTCTTTGTTTAATAAGTTTATGAGCAATTTTCCAAACAAGACTTACATCCCCAGACAAGTGAGTATAAAAAGTTACTAGGTTATAACTATTAGTTTTAGCACAACTATAGCACAACATAAACATTACACTTTTTGGACCTACAGTACCATTCAATAATAAGTTACAAACATCATCTGGCTTCTTGCGAGACGAGTGTCTTGTTGTTTCGTTGTTGAGTGCTAAACATTCCGAATACATTTGATCCTTGCAGTTTTTAAAGCCTCTCGCGAGACTAGAGTCTTGTCTCTCGAGACAAGACGTATGTCTCCTGAGAGGGTTGTAACTTACTTTTGAGCGGTAACACCATACATGTCTTTGACGTCCTCTGCCAATTATGACGTGAAATTTGCTAATGAGATTTTTAATAAAGGATATGTACTTCCCTTAATCTCATTTTGAACTTGAATACAGAAAAGATTATCTAGATTTGATAACCTGAGTGAGGCTAATGCAATACAGTTTGAAAGGATGCAAATTCCCTTTTTTCAGTGATGCTTTCACTGCGAGGTTGTCTTCATGGCTACATGCTTAAGCTCTCCCTGATAATTAATTTTTTCCAGTCTTCATAGCCAATAATAAGCCTGAACTGACAGATGACCAATAACATCGCGGCATAATTGACCAGTCTGCCCCAACCAAAGTTTAATACCATCAGCTGACATGATACAACTCACTTTGACTCTGAAGATGACTATCACTTAGCTTGTTGAAATGTCAGTCACTGTTAACAACAGTCCTATTCAGGACGATGTCATCCGGACAATCATGCTCAGCCTATAGTACTTATGAAATGTTTCTGCGTTTTTTCAATCCTTACTGCTACAGATATCAGAAAATTTCCACTTTGACATGAACAGTGAGTGGTGCAGAAAACTGGTCAAAGAACACAATCCTCGCACAGATATCTCCACTCTGAGCCGGTCTGCTATATTCTCCATCACATACCCCTCATCAGATGTATTTCTTGTCATCAAGTTGGAGAAAGTTCTGCAGCAAGGAGACATAAGTGAATGTGCAGAACCATACCTGAAGGACACTGAAAATTCCAAGGTTTATACTTTTTATTATTGATTAAGTCAAATAAATGAATGGTGTAATGCATTCACCACGGATATTTCAATGATGAATAATAACTGCACAACAAATTAAGGCCGAGACAAATTAAGGGTTAACAGATGAAGACAAACCAAAGTAAATGGGTGTGGGAGGGTGTGTCAGGAGTTAGGAACAAAACGTTCGTCCCAATAGGCCTTTTGCAGCTAGCCATTTACGTGGTACAAAACCGCCGTGCTGGAGAGCAAAAGTCGCACTGGGACAAGACAAAAAAATTATGTATGTCTTTTGTTTGTCTTGTCCCAGTGCGACTTTTGCTCTCCAGCGTGGCGGTTTTGTACCACGTGAATGGCTAGCTGCAAAGGGCCTATTGTAACCTAACTTCCTCAAGGTACGACAATCTAACATCACAACATTACGGATTACAACATTTGAGGGTTATAGGTCTCAAGTTTTGAAAGATGAAATTTAACAATTTAACAAATTACTGACTAATTTGAACTGGCATGGTGAATAGTTCCATTACTCTGCAGTCCTAATGAAGTATAGACATTAATAACAAAACAGCAAAGAGAAAAGCGACTTGAGGTTTCCCGATATTTCGGACGGACAAGCCGTCCTTCCTCAGGGGATTTAGTAAAGAATCGGAAAGTCGTTACAATTCAAATAGTATAGACGAGTAACAGTTGGAAATTTGATAGAAAGGTAATGTTCAAAAACTAAATGGGCCAATAATGAGAAACGATTCAGACAAATGAGATATATTGGCAACTGGAAAAAAAAATGTAAATAAATAAAAATAAATAAACAAATATATTAATAATGAACTATGACTTTCTGAAATAATCCTGATTGTGTTCGTAAATTATGTTATAATTATTGATGTCATATTGCCGTGTTTGGTATTGTGGCTCGTGCGCACCTGAGCTTTCTAATGTCAGTGGATATAAGGCTGTTTCGAATTCTAGACTTGAAATAGAAACCGTTTCTTGAAACAGAAATAAATAAATTGTAAATAAATACTGCAAATAAATAAATAAATAAATAAATAAATAAATAAATAACTAAACATTGATTCATTAGTGGTAGTACATCCTCAAAGTGAATCTTGTTTCTGGAGCTTCAAAGCTGTCAGACACCTATTTTCATCATCTATTTTTTCCAAAGCTTGGGGTGGCTGTTTGGGTCGTGCATGTGTTGTTTTGTTAGCTAACGAAGCAAACGATCATTATGAGAACTTTATTGCGCCCCTTTTTTAAATTTTTTTGGATCAAATTGGAATTGAAAAGATTGGTTTTGGGGAAAAGGAGAAAACTGGTGAAAACCAAAAAATAAATGGGGGTGGGAGGGTGTGTCACGAGTTAGGAACAGAACTTTCGTCCCAATTGCTACCTAACATGGCCATAAATAGTAAAGGAAAGCACTCACGCGTTTCGCACGCAAACGCGTGCGTGTTGGACGCGTGTACGCCAAAATGGTGCGTGTTAGGGTTAGGTTAGGTTAGGGTTAGGTGCGTTCGTTTGGCATGTGCGTTTGTGGCTTATCTCTGAGCTGCACTGTAAATGCTATTTTGTCTTGTTTTTTTATCATTTCAGCATAAAGACAAGATTCGTGCACTCGCTGTATCAAACTGCGAGAGACTTGGAAAGTATCGGATGCCTTTTGCTTGGACTGCTATTCACTTGGTGGATATCATAAGTGGAAAGCAAGCTAACACTGACCCAGGAACACCTCAAGAAAAGGACTCTGCAACGTCATCACTTCCAAGTCGAAGGGTACATACACCGTATACCATAGAAAAGGATGACCGAAAAACAGTTACTTGTACTTAGTGAAAAGAACTGTGTCTCTAAATGAATCAAAATTCAAACTGGGGGAACTGCTACAAAATTGTTTGAAACATGAAAATAACCTCTCAAAACGTTAAACGAGGGCGTATGGAAAATACACCAAAGGTTTCTGGTTTGTCCGACCAACACGGTGACTTCGTTGGACCACTTCTCGTGAGCGACCACCTCTTATAAGAGAGGTTAAGCATCACGTTTACGTCAAACGACGAACGCGAATTTGTACCACGTGACCAAGTTTCCTCTTTACTTGTCGTTTACTGTGTATTATTTCTACGCCTAAATTAGCAGTTCCACGTAATTTTTCATCCATAAGAATTGTTTTAAGCTGCTTTTATCTGCTCATTTTCTATTTTGAGAAATTCTCAACGTTAATCTGCCGTTTACCGTTTGCCGTATACGTGAAGCTCAAACTCTCTATAAGCGACCACCAATCCAAAGCACCAAACTTTTACCTTTCAAAGCCCAATAATTAGTACCCCTCGTAAGCGATCACTTATCTTAAGCGACCACGACCACTCTTTGTGCTGACAGTTTTATAAATTTCCATTGTTTTAAACCTCTTGTGAGCGACCACTTGGCGCGCAGTCTTATCTCTTAGTTCGCTGTTAGTGTAAGTGCTACCCCTCTCACAGTATACCACATCTGGAAGTTCGACTTCGACTCTATTTATGAAATTTGTGTCTTTTGTTGTTTTACAGCAATCTAGTATGGTGGACTCGCCTTCTTCATCGCTTCGTTCCAGCCGTAGCTCAGTGTACGAGAGTCGCAAGTCAATTCATTTAGCTGATGGGGCCGAGTTTGAGCCAGTTCCTGATCTGACAAATTTTAGACCAGTAACACTGACTGTCAGCAGTTTCTTTAAACAGGTAATTTTAAAGTTTTGGATCCTCTTATTAAGGTGGCTAGACTGGATTTTTATGGGAAGGGGGGGGGGGGGGGGGGCGGTACCACTAAGGTTTGAGTTTTTACCACGTGGGCATTAACAAAGAGCCGCAAAAAGGATACCACAGTTTTATTACATAAAGATGAAAAAAGATAAAGATATTGTGCCTTTTCAAAAATGATTTTGTTAGAACATGAATTGCCTGGACCGTTAGCAATTAGGCAAGTGAACCTTTATTGAAATCTACTTGTCCTTGACTACCGGACGGGGCGTTTTTCGGGTAGTCTGCTACACAGCCGTTTTTAGAGTGGTCACGCAATGCTCCTTTAGTGGGGAGGAGCATTGCGTGACGACTCTGAAAACGGCTGTGTAGCAGACTATTTTTCCGGGGGGCCTGCACATGTCCTTAACTGGGGCGTAGCCAGCTTACCGCTTACTACACGCTTTTTGCCTCCTTTCGGGCCTTTTCTCTAAATATACCGGTCCACCAAAAAATCACGCGCGTAAAAAAGAAAACGTCTTTTGCTTTAGGAAAAAAATATTTCAAAGAAACAAATGAATGAATTGTCTGAGTAAATTATTGTGTTTTTTTAATTATTTTTTTTTTCAGATAATTCCCTTTTAATCATATTGATCGATTGTTTTACTATCGACTCTTTCATGTGCGTACCGTGCGTAAAAGTAGCCACGTCCCTGCTTAACCTTTGCCTATTTTGTTTTATTGTTTTACTTTGCACAGGAATCTGATAAGTTAAAAGATGATGACCTGTACAAGTTTTTAGCTGACTTAAAGAGGCCTTCTTCAGTACTAAAACGGCTCAAGTGTATTCCAGGTAATTTTTAATGATTGAGGCTGAGTATCTTATGAAGAATTTTGGAGATCGAGGCGGATAACTCCCTCCTCGTGTGTGTCCTCGATCTCCTTAAACAACTCAACCTCGTCCCCAGGTCTTCTCGGTTAACGGTGCATTAGCCTGCAAAAAAAAGTTGCACTTTTGACGTCATCGGTTGATTGATCGCAAAATTCTTCCAAATTTGGTCATCAGTAGCTGGTTATGGTGAATTATGCGTGTGCTTTAAGCCAGTCGGAATCGGGAAAATATTTTGAATGAATAATGAACGCTTTTATCGTACTAATGATTCTCTCAGCCCAGTCTTAAAATGTCATAACGACCGTCAAATCCTTAACACAAGACGGAATCTCCTTCAAAATGAAGCCAGTTTTTAAAATTTGGGTTGTCTAGAGAAAGGGATCGGATGTTGATTATTTCAGATCGATGAAATGAGTTAGTTAAGCCTCAAAAAGGAGAGTGCTTTTTTTAATTCCTCGGCTTTCTCAAGGTGTGTTTTATTTGTTTTTTTTTTTGTTTTTGTTTTGCAGAATTCTCTCATGTGAGGTATTAGTTCATTTCAGACAGCTATTTTAAATTACTTACCTGTTGTTTTGTTATTTACATCTTGTAGGAACCCTAAAGCTGGACATTTCACCTCCCGGCGACAAACCACCATATTGCTTAACCTCCGAGTTACATCAGGTACTGTATATATGCGTTATTGACAAAAAGTAAGGTCACGATGGCTCGATATTGACCTAGTTCCTTACTGCGTTTTAATGGCCGAGAAGAAGTCGAGCGGGTCCAACGCGGTAAATCCCGAGCAGGCTAGATAGGGCCATCTTGCCTGTTCGGGTAGCCAATTAGAACACAGGATTCGATTCATCTTGCCCGCTCGCCAATTCAGCCATATATAATAACTGAAAACGACGTACTTGAAATGTTTGGGCAGGCATCACGGCGCGAGAAAAGTAAAGGGAGGAGCTCCTTCCCCTTATCTTTTTTTCACTGTGGGAGACCTCTTTGCAGGGATTGCGAAGCCATGCTATGTTAAGGTGTATCTCGAGTTTTTTTTTCTGTAGGCTAGTCGCCACTTTAGAAACGAGAAAGAGACTGGGTCGAGTTATTTTTCGCAAAGACTTCTGGGAATGTTAGGAGAGACAGGACAAACAAATAGACGATATTCGTATTCCCCGACGGCCCTGGGACGAGAGACTTCACAGCATGATTGCGAGGCTAAAGCGGGGAACTTTTTGGCAAAAAAAAACAAACATTGGTTAGTCGCGGCTGAATCGCTGCAAAACGATAGAAATCAGCAAAAAACTGTAAGATTTAAAAGCTGAAACCTTACTGGTAAGCTAAAGGGATATATGTTTCAAAAAACAAAACTGTGGGAAGAGCTGGTCGTACTAACAGCAAAATTTAAAAAGCCACGAAGCCAAAAGAAGAAACAAGAAGTAATCAAAAAAATGGTATATTGTGTCAAAATGTCAATACTCGAATCCTTTTTATAAAATTTTATTCTTATTATTATTCTTTTTCTCTTGTGTGTATCTGTAGTGTGGAGTTTAAACTGCTCAGTATTATCGTCTGTACCAAACTCTGTGTTCAACTGCGTGCACGTTTTTGTACTCTCACTGAGACACAGTTGTTATCGAAGATAATGTAACTTAAATTTAAAAATAAACTTTACCTAGTCATCTTAGTTCAAACCGGTTTAACTTCCTTAAAATGCACATGGACTGTGTGCAGAACGCTAAGCCCTGTCCTGATAATTAATTATCCACTAAATGAGTCGTTTGGTTTACTTCAAGTACACAAGATTTTGCATCCGCTCTGTTAGAAAATTTCAACTGCAAAGTAGGTGTGATAACATCACTGTTAACTTTACCGCAGGCTTTCGATAATTACGTCCATTTCAATAAAAAGTATTCTTCAAAAAGCTTAAAGGACACAGAAAATTACAATTAAAATAGCTTCGGGGATTTTGAGAACATCTCTGTTTATATTACATTATAAACTCGCTCACTATTAGCACTCTTCTCATCAATAAAATTATGATTAGGATCGCTGTTTTTCTTAGTAATAATGAGCAGATCTTCCTTTGTTGTTTGAAATAATGATCTCTCCTCAAGTGTGTAAGCCCTTCGGAACTTTACAATGTTAAAAATTTTCTTTAAATTCAGCAAACTTAGCCGCAGTTTTCATATTTGAAATCATATTTTTTCATATTTGTTTGTCCATATTTTTCATATTTGTTTGTCCTCTTGGCGAGAAGTTCCCCGCATGAGCCTCGCATTCGTGATCAAGGCCTACTGGTACCAGGACTGTCGGAGAATACGAATACTGTCTATTGGCCAATAGCTGAATGGTGTATCCCCAGTAACGATCCCAAAAGTCTTTTCGAAGTGGCGACTTGTTACGAACTAACGGTTACTGTAACTCTTAACTCAATAAGCCTTCTTGAATGCGGGACCTGGTTTCTGTGCGATCTCTGCGATTGCCAAGAAAGTGATCAAAATATAGAAACCAGCTTTAAAAGAGAACTTACATTGTTGTCGTAACGATCTCTGTAAACGCTAAGTTCACGGTAATCGTTGAAGAGTTGTTTCAATACACTCTGTTCTAGATCATCGCGGTCATGTACACAACTTAACCAATTGCGAAAAAAAAAAGCCTAAAAAATTCATCCTTGGATCAGACTCGAACCAATGACCTATGCGATGCTGGTGCAGTGCTTCTAACCATCAAGCCAATTGGTAGCTGGTCACTTTGTGAGTTCGTAATAAACCTGTAGAAGATGTTGTAAATCTTTCCTCCGCCGTTGAAATGTATGAAATTTCATAGTTTCCATTTGAAAACTGCTTTTACCAATGAACTTCTTTTTCAGTATTCCAAGCCCTTGCAGCTATTGCGTCGATTTAACTTATATCAGATGCTAAATCTTAAAGATTTTGTACAACTTTGTGATATTGTTTTATCCTCACATTACATTCAGTTGATGTGGAGCAATCCGTATTCCTTCTAGGTTAACCCATACCCTGATGGACAGGGGCGACCAACAAAAGAAATTGAAGAGTTTGCACCAAAAGAAGTGTTCTCACCTTATTTGACGTACAAGTAAGTCGACATATGATTATGGTCGATGTTAAAGGGACTGTGTCACGGCTGTCTAGTTCCTTTTTCTTATTATTATATCCAATTACATATTACTTATTAACCCAGAGTGAGGTCATTACAGGGAAATGTCAGACCTCGGCCTCGGCCGGCCCCCCAGCTGTCAATTGACTATAACATGGACGTTCCTAAGGATGTCCACTATCAACTTAAACATAGCTTCTTAGCCAGTAATGCCCGGTCCTTACAAGAAAACAGCCAATCAGAGCGCGCGTACTATTGTAGTCATATAATAAGTGTCCGTATTCGCAATGGAACGCAACGTTAGTGAGTAAACTACTTGAAAATAGCAAAATCGTATTTTCGTGTCAAACAAACATGGCTACCAATATCAAACGTTACAATTAACAAGAATAAGCTTTTAAAAACTGTAAGGCTAACAAGTTTTCAGAAGTCACAATCCCAATCCGTTTCAGTCTTCTTTAAGCTACGTTCAAAGGGACGCAACAACTCCCGACATTAATGGCCCAACAATGTTGGGACTTGTTGTATTTTCTGTGTTGTTAGAGAGCTTTTAGGCCGATTTAGCAACAGAACGGGAACGTCAGTTGACGACAGCGCGCGCAAATCAAACAACTGGCTTGACCAATGGCTGAGCCGCAAATTGAGCACCGGAAGTCGTGTTTAGTCCTTTCCGCGCGCTTCCCGTCGTTAACTGACGTTCCCGTTCTGTTGCTAAATCAGCCTTTTGATTCGAGGACGAGGACGACTACAAGGACGGTATTTAAGTTTTCTCACCTATTCTCTAAAGTAGACACCACTGAAAACTTCATTGTACTTTTTTCACCAACAAAGCTAGCACGCTTTTTTCCTTTGAAGGAGGTTAAGCCCTCTCCCGACGCTAAATCATAAAATTTGTAACACTGGATAACTTGTTTTTGCCTCTACGATATTCTCGCTAAAACTCTTAGTAGCCTGACGATGACTACCACATTTTCCCGCCAAAATAACGTTGGTTCGCGCGTGCGCTACTTAGTATTGAGAAAAGCTGCGAATATAGCCGCATCTCCTCGCTGCCGGCTGATTGGGATGTTTCGCGAAACACCTTAAAGACGGGGAGCGATGAGCGGCGACTGTATACGCAGACTACTGTTAACTAAAATTTACGTTATCCTGATCCTAAAGCCCCGTGCAAACGGACGCAACATTGTTGGCCAACAACTCCCAACATTGTTGGATGTTGCATGTTGCGTCCGTTTGCATACCCTGTTACATGTTGTTGCGTGTTGTTGGGAGTTGTTGCACAAAGTTCTAAACCGGTCAAAATTTTGAGCCAACAACTCCCAACATTCTTTTGTTCCGTGATCGCCGAAGCGTAACGCAACAATGTTGGATCCGTTTACACAGCTCCCCCAACATTGTTGGGGCCTCTCACGCTCATTACACATGGTCTCCAAAGTCTCAACACGGTGCACTGCAGGTCCCAAGAGTATTGGGAGTTGTTGCATCCGTTTGCACATCACTGCCAACGCGAACGCAACAACTCCCATCATTGTTGCGTCTGTTTGCACGGGGCCTAATGTTTCCCTGTTACTGCAACATATGAATTATTTTCGGGTTAAAAACTGTGTAACCAGTTCGTTGAGCAAATGACTAAAAGCAATGATTTGAATGAACCTAACAAGGTTTAGAGTCCCATTTCGTTGCAGGCAAACCAACTGGTTTTTTACAAGAGTGGTCGAGGAGTCGATTTCGGGGCCACTGAGAACAAATCTTGGTAGCGGTTAGTGCAGAGCTTGAACTTGGGGAAGAGAAGGGGGAGCTTATTTGAGAGATGGGGCGCTGAAAAGGGAATTTACGGTATTAACTTGTATTTTAGGAACCTGCTGTATGTGTACCCATTGAGTGTGAATTATACCAGCCGCAGTTCATCAGCCAGAAACATTGCAGTCAAAGTACAGTTCCTTGGAGGGGAAGAAATGCCACCACTTGAGGTAGGATTCGTGTTGTAAGGTCCTTTACTGAAGCAATGAATTCACTAAACACTGAATAAATTATTTTGATTTTGTGTGTTTCAGTGCGTATTTGGTAAATCAAGTACCGCAGCTATGCAGTCCGAAGCTTGGTCAGCTGTTACTTATCACAATAAGTAGGTTTTTTGTTATTGTTGGCTTTTACATTAGTGTTCATGCCAGCATAGGAGATGGTAGGCCCGGGTCAAACAGTGTACTTCACAAGAGCCGGCTTTATGTCGGTTTGGGACGACTTACTTATCAAGTTCGCCTGTTTGTCTGCAGAATCGGTTTTTTCGCTCAGCAGCTTTGCAAAGCAGATTGGCTTGAGTTCAGCTCATGTGAACCTCTTCTCACCCCACTTCTACCCGGCGTAAAAAGCTTTCTCTCCTTGGGTCAATTAAGGTTTCTGGGACACAAGGGATCAATTCAGGTCTCTGAGAAACTGCACACCTACCCATCCCCTAAGCTAACATTAACACGTCTCATTTAGGGCGAAATGTTGGCTTAGGGGAGGGGTAGGTGAGCAGTTTCTCAGAGACCTAAATTGATCCCTTGTGTCCTGGAAACCTTAATTTCTCCAGGGAGAGAAAGCGTTTTACGCCGGGTAGGAGTGGGGTGAGAAGAGGTGACGTGTAAAATCCACAGCTTTTGCAAATTGTTTCAATAACGGATTTTAAAAGTATTTTAATTCCCTTAATAATAAAATTGACCACTTTTGATTTATTTTGTTGTTATCGTAGGGCCCCAGACTTTTATGAAGAAATCAAAATCAAGTTACCACCTAATTTGACACCAGAGCACCATCTGCTGTTCACGTTTTACCATATCAGCTGCTCAACAGGAAAAAAACCCGACGAGAAAGGACCGACTGAAACTCCCATTGGATACACGGTATACAATAAAGCCTACGAAAACAGCCGCTCCTCGCCGCTGGGAACGTCTCGCGAGGAGGAAGGTCTGCGACTCAGCGACAGAAATTTCATACTCATGACGTAGATCAGTATTTACATAATAAATCCGGTAGTCATGGGGTTCCGAATGCACATTTGTTCGATTTAACGTTTCTCCTGGTCGATTTTGGTTAAGTATTGTGTTCATTTGCGAACCTCAAATGCTACCACTAGAGAAGAATATATTCCAGAAATATTGACTGTTTTGTTATAGATTCATTGCGTTTACATTTGACCTTTGTAGCCTTAGGTCCTTTGTCTGTCATTCGTAAACAATAGCTAAAACAATGTAACTTCTCCGTCGACCAATCAGCGCTTCTGACCGGATTCCCGACAGATTTTTCGTCATCAGTATGGAATTTCTGTCGCTGAGTCGCAGACCTTCCTCCTCGAGGAACGTCCCCAGCGGTGAGGAGGGAGGGGAAACGACTGATTTCGCAGGCTTTATATGAACTTTAAAAAACATTCATGGTATAAATGTTCGCGAGAAATTAAGGCCCCGTCCACACGGAAACGCTAAAGCAATGTAAATACGATAGCACACCTTTCGGAGCATGCGTCATGCTAGAAGTATATCATGTATGACATCATCGAATTCGAAAACCTCCACTTTCGTCCGTCCACACGTTAACGAAAAGCCGGCGTTTTCGGTGACCATTTCACTGGATACGTGTGGACGGTAGGCCAAAAGAAATATCCTTTTTGAAACGAAAACGGATACGTGTGGATAGGGCTAGCCTGTGTACAGACTGCCCCCCCCTCCCCTCAGGAAAAATCGGAAAAGGTTTCCTAAGGGGAGGGAGGGAGGGGGGGGGTCTGTACACAGGCTGGGACGGGACCTAAGTCAATCAATGATCATTACAGTAGGATTTCAATTACATTGTAAGCTGTTGTGGAAAGAAGCCTGAAACAAACAAACTCCAATGATCAAGATAAAATTGTAGTGATTATATGCAGTAACAATTTTTTCCACTACACTCATGCCTTTTTGATGTGTCACTGTAGTGGCCACTCTTGTCCAACAGAACCCTGCAACTTCACAACTGAAACAAACAAACTCCAATGATCAAGATAAATTATAGTGATCATGCAGTAACAATTTTTTCCACTACACTCATGCCTTTTTGATGTGTCACTGTAGTGGGCACTCTTGTCTAACAAAACCCTGCAACTTTACAAATTGTATTGTGTCAGCTGATTGTGTGTAATTTGAGCTCGATAATAATGATCTATTTTGGACTAACTGGCGTAAAGACGCGTGTTATTTTTTGTTTTGTATTCAACTGCTGCTTTTGTCGTTTTATTTTTCTTAAACAGTGGATTCCTGCTCTGAATGAGGGACGGCTATCCCTGGGGGAATTTCTTCTTCCTGTTTCATTGGAGAAACTACCGTCAAGTTATAGCATGCTCTCTACAGAGGTAACAGAATGATGAAAGTCTAGTTAGTTGTTAATTGTTGCTTATTACTACAAAAACGTGCTGTGTGTGAATGAGGTTTCATTTGAATGGTCAAACGATTAGATTTTATCCACTGACTCAAAGTCAGAACTGCGTACGAACTGAATACCGTATCCTCTCTCTAATACCGCCGCCCCCCTCTTCCCCCAATTGTTAGGGGAAGGATGAAAGTTATTATATACTCCCTCTTATTCTTTAGTAGAATATATTACCTTCTCACGACTGTAACACTTCATGTGGACTGGTCCGATATGATTTATTCACGTACTGGAAGTTCGACGTTGTTTTTTATCTTCGGCTGATGACTTCCAACTTCTTGAGCCTGAGTTTTCCCACTTGTCTAGTTCTTTATAAATAAATGATATCACCAGCTTCGCTAAATTAAATAAGCATCACCTCTCTTAAATAAGCCCCCCTCAAAAGTGCTTGAAATAAATATTCCCCGGGGGTTCTAAAGGTATGGAAAAACTGGCAACAAAAAGCTGTGCAACTTGTCTTGCAACATTGCTGCAAAACGAGTTAAATAGCGATGTTACGCGTTTTACCACTCACATCAAACCCGTCTTGGAACAAATCAGGTTGTTAACAGGTTTGAAGGTGGATAGTAAAACGCGCAACATAGTTGTTCAACTCGTTTTGCAGTTATGTTGCAACACAAGTTGCACGTTTTTTGTTGCCGGTTTTTCGGTACCTTAAATCGAGGATTAACGATGGTATCATGTAAAACCACTGCTGAGGGGGTTTCATTTGCCTGGTCACGCAAGTGAGAGGCCATCATAGTTGACTCTGTGAGTGTAGTGCTTGTTTTCACTCTAAGCCTTAACGAATGTATTGTTACTGCTGTATTTCGTTTTCAGGTTCATCTTCCCGGGATCAAATGGATGGAAGGCCACAAGGGAGTCTTCAACGTTGCTGTCAGGGCGGTTTCTTCTGTTCACAATCAAGTACGAAGAATATTTTTCAACCTCTTGATCCCTGCATTCGTCTTTAAAAAGTTTCAGCGCAAAGGCCTCTTTTTGCAGCTGGGTGAATTAGTTTTTTACTAGTGGGAACCTCTGTGCTGTAGAGATTCTTCAAAAAGTTATTACAAAGACTTGAAATCAGTGAATGAAAGTGCAAAAGAACTTGCTTAGTCTCTGATTAACATATTTCACTTCGATTTTGTTGACAAAAAAGCTCAAACATTGGGTGTGGTGTAACGAAGAAAGCAGATCTACAATGGAGGACAAAAATCCTTGGAACGGTTATGGAAAACCTTCCTTCCACATCCTTAACTTATCAAATGCTCAGATGTAGCATAATATGCACTTCTCTAACCACTTGGATACCGCGACTGGCCCTCCCCTCCCCCATCCAAACAATGTTGGGATGAAGAAACACTTTTAGGACAGGGGAAAGAGTACAAGGGTGCACAAACTACAACATTGCTTGGGGGAGAGGGGGAAAGGGGTAAAAATTAAGGCAGATCGTGTTAATTGTCCTAAGAATTTTGTCCTCCATTGTAGATTTACAACTTCGCCGAGACTTCAAGGAAAGCATAACTTCCTGTTTATTGTCTTGAGGAACAAGACATGTATTTAAGTCAGTATGGAGAGAATTAAGAGAGCATTATATGCTGAAGATTATCTTGATAAATATATTTTATTATTGTTTTTAGGATCTACATATTCACAAATTTATGAAGACCTGCCATCAAATCGAAGGACGTGTCACATCTTCTCCCAGCCGAAGCACAGAAGGAAATCTAGAAACTCTGTTAACAAAAAGCATCGTGAATCTATCCAAAGCACAAGAAGAACCTTTGGTCAGGTTCTTATTCCTTGTTTTGGACAAGCTTATTCTGCTTCTTGTCAGGCCACCCGTTATATCAGGAACCATAGGTATGAATAACAAAGTCTTTGTTAGAAATGTGACGGTGAATTTCAAGCCTGGTCAATGAAAGAGAAAGATGTTTTTTGACACAGATTCACAGATTCATATTCTGAAAACAATTCTTTTTCAGTCAGTGACAAAGAGAGCTCGGAAGAGTCTGGTTCTCACGAGTTTTCTGTAGCTCCGTAGTAGAGCATCCGCACAAGTAACCAAAAAAACAACATCAACACTCTTTCTTGAAATTAAATATATAACTACGTACATAACTTTCCTACCCGCAAATAACTTATGAACTAATCGAGGCGGGGGGAGCTAAGGTCATGTTACAAATACAAGTTTTATCTATAGATGGACTAAAGAACAATAAAGTCACTAAAATACAATAAATAGAAAAAAACTAACATAAAATAAAGAAATTAATAACATTTACGAAAAAAGACTAACATAATAAGACGGGGAACTTCAACATAATCATCTTCTGACCGCAAGAAATTTAATAATAATTTCTTTATCTTTTTACAAAAAGGCGATCGCTTGAGCATTTTAATCGAATAAGGAATAGAGTTCCAAATTTGACAACTGATTCTCGTCACGTGAAAAGGGCAGACTCTTTTAGCCTGGAATAGGACTGCTTGCGTTCTTGGAGAAAGATCATCGTAAATTATAACCGAAGACAATGAAGACCCTTCTGGTGGACCAACCGCAACTGGGCTTTTATTGCTAATGTCTTTCCGATGAGACATTAGAGATTCCTTGACCAGCCATCCCACTAATCCGCAGACTATAGGTTTTAGATTTCCAGCGCTGTTTCTTTGCGGGACAGGATGGGCTGTGACTATATCTTGGATTGATATATCCTCATTCTTCCATTTCTTTAAACAAATTTACACAAAGCAGCGTGCAAAGAAAGTAGTGTTCGATAGCCCGGGGCTAGTGGATTTTGCTATCGGGCTAGTGAATTCTGTTATGAACTTGCCCGACGGGCAAATGAAGTTTTTTGAGGAATTCAAATTACAGAAGAACTGTGAAATCAATGTGCTCATCAGAACGTTTTTGGGGCTAGTTGAAATGATGTTTTGGCCAGTAAACGTTAGCTTCAGCTTGCCCGAATGGCAAGCTGTAAAAATGACTTTCTTTGCACCCTGACAAATCCTACTTGTTATTGACGCCGCTTCGTCGGGACTCGCCTCGGGTACACCTACGATTTTGACATTGTATTGAAAGCTGTATTCTTGGAATTCATCGATGGCGTTGCCAATCGCGTCCACCTTAACCTTGACCTCTGTGAGTTGTGCACTTAGGCGTAGCAGCCCTTTGATAGCAAGCGAAGAAATTCATCATATTCGTTGCTTAGGAATTCAAGACTAAGAGATGCTTATTTAGCAGAAGGGACGACACCGCTGCTTTGTTGTTAAATTAAATCTTTTAGTCTCGAAATCTCCTCCGTCAAAGATCACAGGTGTCACTCTTGTTGGAAGTGCAGGGGTATTTTTCCGAGCTCCTATTAGACATGCAGCTTCAGATTCGAGGACGAGGACGACTATAATCACGAGATTTTTGAAATGCTAAGTATTGCGCGCGCGTGAACCAGCATCATTTTGGCGGGAAAACATGATAGCCGTCGTCATTCTACAACGGGATTTAGCGATCATGTCGTAGTGGCGCGAACAAGTTATCAGATGTGAGAAGTTCTTTCACTTTGCGATCGGGAGAGGGCTTAACCTCCTTCAGTATAAATAACCGTATTAACTTTTTTTGGTGGAAAAAAAAAGGAAAATGAAGCTTTCCGGGAGTCTTTTTTTGAGAACACGCGCAAAAACCTTAAGTTTAATCTCGTACTCGTACTCGTTCGCATCCTCAAATCTAGAGATCTCTAGTGTCACTGGCTAAAGAAACATCTTTCTCGAAATCTTTGTTTCTTTTAACACTTGGCAGACTTGACTTGCCTAGCCGCGCCTTCTTCTCACGTTCAGTTCAGCGTGCTGCCTCAAGATAGTGGGTATTTGCTATTGAGACGGGTGCGAGATCTAAAGTGCACGAGACAAGCTTTAAGCTCGCTGTAGCCTATACAAGGGTTTCGCCATGTACTTCTGTTCCCTGTTGATTTGGTTGAGGGAGACTATTTTTGCATGTACTGATCTCGATCGTGAACATTTGTTCGACATTTATTCAGAAAGATTGAGAAAGTAGTTCGAATTCACGAACCTGTCGTCATGCAGCGGAACACACACGTGCATGAGAGTCCATTTGCAGGTGGAAGTGCTCGCTGCGCGTTAAGTCTTCGGCATTCCATAGGAGGTCCAAGAAATTAGTCAGTTTGCTGTTTTTACGCGTGAAGGGTTAGTATAATAAGATTTTAACGTCACCGTTTATACTTCTTTAATTTATAGTTAACATTGGCCAAGCAGCTTTTAAATCATTGACGCAGATTGTTCACCGGCTTTATCAGATGCCAGAAAACAGCCAAGACGAACATGGCCGTAATCATTTACTGGCTTCTTACATAACTTATGTGTTCTCGGCTCCTTTTAGCCATTCACCATCAGCTTCTCCAGATTATTATCCAGGTAAAGTAACTTAAAAAACGATAGTTTAGTTTTTGTTTTTTAGTTTTAGTTTTTTTTATTTTCTATTTTCTATTTTTAGTTTTTACAAGCTTTACTGGACACAGGCCTGCCCAGAAGGAATAGGCACGAACGGGACTCATAGGTCCCATGCAAGGTGCCATCCCTTCCCAATCCCACAACCCGTTAAGGTTGGTCACACCACCGGGGTCTACGTCCCCTACTCTTTTCGAACAGTAGTGTGGGTTCTTTTACGTCTCACAAGAATAGATCAGTGAAAGTGCTGTGAGACGGGACCTTCGGTTTTTCGTTCTTATCCGAGAGGACTAGAAAGTCTAACCATTTGCAGATGTCATTACAAAGGCAGCACTTTCTTCTCAGTTATTTAAAGACCCTAAGTGTTGGTCCGGCTGGGGTTTGAACCCGCGACCTCCCGCTCAGCAGACCTGCGCTCTCCCAACTGCGCTAACCAGGCGGCGGTTAAAGATACCATTGAACATGCAATAATTCAATTCATTACTGTTTTGTGTATGATCCACCAGCAGTGATTTTGTTACAAATAGTTATGGTGAGTCCTGGGACTCATTTCGTGAAAAATCATAAGTGCCAGTCTAGAACCGGTGAATTCCAGTTAAAAAAAGACGAATCCGAAATTGAAAATGCCTGGGCCCTCATGCAACTAGACGGTTAATCTGAAGTCAGAATCCAAAACTCCTTACTACAATATACCAAAATTAAACTGTAGTCCTTCTATTTTAATGCACAACAAAGGCTAAAAGAAATATACAACGTTAAACAACAGCCATTTTAACTACCACAGAAATTACACGAACAGAATATTTCTACAAAACACATTGACCGATCGATCGATCTTTGTGTCCTACGGGACGCATGCCATAAATTATTTTGCCTCTTTAAAATAAAATTAATTGAGGAAGACATTTCCTAAAGCATCTTTCGAGAGATTCGCTTTTGGCCTTGGCTAAATCTGTACTTTAGCTTTTAAGTAGAAGGCACTTGATTTTCTAGAAAAATTCAACACTTTTTATGATGTGGTGTTCTGTGTTTAACTGTCACAGGATCGACGTGAGATAAAGATAGAGAAATAAAGGCCAGACACCTATAATTTAACATGTACACATGTTACATTTCTTGCTATTAATGTGACTGCGTGATGCAGTTAAGCCTAAATGTGTTGCTTGTGATGGACTGGGTGACTGCGAGATGCTGTTCGTAAGTCCAACCCACAAAAATGACATTGCTCGCCAACGAGTCCTCAGTAGCTCATTGGTTAGAGCATCCAAACACGGAGGGTTGTGGGTTCGAATCCCATCTGGGGCTCAGATTTTTCCTGTGTCCTCTTATGGTTGATTCTTTATATCTCCCTTTATTATATAATATCAGTGGCTTAGGTTGGTTGGTTGAGGGCTCCCTCATAGGTGAGACGAGGCAATATCTACATAATATCTGCGATTCCGTTCTCTCGTTACATGAACTCGGTCATGTGATCGTCATGCAGCTTGCCATAATCGACCTGACTGATGAAGGCTGAAGGATTCAGCCGGGCTAGATTTATTGCGTTCTAGTCAAATCCGTTCAATTTTTGTTGGATAAAGGAGGACCAGCATTTTAGATCATCTTTAAAGGCTCCCTTTCTTTTTAGGCGAGCCAGGACGTTCCACAAGTATTCCAAGGCAAAGCAAAGCTCGCCAGAAAATGTCAAGCAGCAATCCTCAGCTGAATGCAACGTTGAGTGACGAGCACAACGAGTCGCATGGATCTGGAAAATGGATAAATGACGAGCAGGAGATTGATGAAGGACTGACAATACCCGGAAACAGAAGCAGCATGGCCGAGGCGCGCGCTGGTTCCCTGAATGTCCCTGGGTTGGGACCTGGTGGCAGTAGTAAAAAGGTATGAAATAGGCCACTTCCGAGTTCCAAAAACTCTCACTTTCAAAATGAGGCTAGGTGCACAACCTTTCTTGTGAAAATGAGTTTTATTTGCATGAAGATGAAAAATGATTTCCATATCAGAGGCTGAGCACCTACCCTTGTTTTGAAACAGAGGCCCGGGGGAACTCGAAAATGGCTTATTAAGGTTTATACATCGCCACAGAGTAAATAGGTCAGTCGCCACCAATTCCAGGTCGTGGTTCCTCGAAAGATGGTTAATTTTAACCCAGGATTTAAGCCAAATTTTAAGCACGGTTTTTTTCTCTAAGAACATGCAATACTGTTGGCCTTTACTCCGAGATACAGTAATAATAGCACAAAATGTTATTGTAAGCAATGCATAGCAAGGTAAATCCTTGATTTGCGCTAATCCGCCTTTCAGGAACCGGGCCCAGATCTCTGGAAAAACCTGCCCAGAGACATTAGCGGCCCTATTCTCTATTTATTTTAAGTGCAATCAAAGACATACCTTGATGACCACGAATAAATTACAGTCCAGTCTGAAAATGAGATGGAATTTGGTATAGGTTCCTTCTGCCTGCGAACAGAGCCTCCTTTTTAAGGCTGTCTTGAGTGAGGAGGAGAGAAGGAGTCTCTCCCTAAATCGTGTCTTTACCGAAGGCCGGACTTCTATACTAGTCAATCCTGTTACCTCTCGTCAAACCTGTTTTCCGAATTCGAACATCCGACTTAGCGCACAGCTATTAGGCCTGGGTTCGATACTGTCTCCCAGCGAAAAAAAGGCAGCACACGTTCGAAAAAGGACTTTCTCGATTCACGCAGAATCTTTCTCGAGTACGCGGCCAAAAAACGGGCCAACGAAAGAAATGCTCTGGGTGAGATTCCTAAACGATGACTTGCAAACATCGTTTTTTATTTTGTTCTCAAGTTTTTGGTTGTTTTTCTTTTGTATTACTACGTCGCTAGTGGATGTGGGTGCCTGGGATGTCCAGGGGCTTCCACCTATGGCACAGCCAGTCCATAGACAGAGTTACGCTCCCATGGCTGGTAAACCCGCGCCCTCCTGCCATGAGCCCCCAGGCCAATGGAACCAGGCACCTGTCACACTGATTTATAGGAATAAAGGGGGGGGGGGGGGGGGGAAGGAAGGGGGTAAAAGAATGATCCAAAGGCTAAACGAAGAGAGTAGCCGCCAGGAAAACGCTGTACTGAGCACATGGAGGTGATGCAAGCAAGGCTGACCGGGCTTGAGCCAAACGACTGACCGTTGACCACGCCCTCGCTCCTTGTTGTTAACTGTGTTAAATAAATATTTTATTTAACTTCATTTATATTGTTGTCCTAAATGTTTTAGTTGGTGCACGAGGAGCTAGCACTACAGTGGGCAGTAGCTAGTGGACACTTGAAAGAAACAGCAATGGCGCATGCCTGGTTTTTCTTTGAGCTTATGGTAAGAATTCAGATCTCACGTACCACATGCGTCCGAACCTTTCCACAAAGGCCACCATGGGATAGATTCGGTTCTTGAGCGAATGAGGACAGGCGGCCATTAGCCCTTGCGACAAATGCTGACTGAAGACTTGCAGACGCAAGGTAGAAAAGCATTGTTGTGAAATGAACTCAAAACGATCCCTTTAGAGAGCATTTCACAACACTGTAATCCTGTTAGCTTGCCAGTCTGCAAGTCTGCAGTCCGCATTTTTCGCACACCGGCCTTTAGGCTTGACTGTTCAGTTACTTCTTTCAGTTCGTCAGTTTAGAAACGAGACGAGGACTGGAGCCGAAGTGTGTCTCGCAAGTGTTTCTGGGATGGTTACTGAGGACGCGCCGGTCGGCTATTAGGGACTTTAAGATCCAACGACGCGGACGGCAACGAGAACGTCAAAAAAACAATACTTTTAATAAGCAAAACAACAACTTTGCACGTGCATCACACTTTTTTGTACATTTCTTTCCCGTGTTTGCACGACTACGTCGTGAAAATGCCTAATTTCGCGTTTTATGGAGATCGTAAACAAGCAACGACGAAATTTTAATTCTGTTTCTGAGCTTAAATATGGTCCTCCCTTGAAATTCATCTTTTGGAGGATTCGCGTACAATTGAAAAAGTAAATGGGTAGGAATAATCGCTATTAAGACTGAAAGAACGCAAATTCACTTTTTAGCCGACGTTCTTGTTGCCGTCGCGTCGTTGGACCTTAAAGTCCCAAATTGCGACTTTCACGTTCGCCATAATCAAATGTGTTATCCCCACAAAATGTGCATGATTATTGTTGTTCAATTTCTCTTGGGGATAACGATCTTTTCTTGAGAAATTGAAAATAAAACTTACGCAAAATTTTGCGGGGAAAATTTCATTTTGGGGAAGGTGAAGGTCGTAGATAGTTCCCAGTAAAATTCCCAGGAGTCTTTGCAAACGTTAACTCAGCCCTTTCTCCTTTTCGTTTCTAAAGGGGCGGATGGCGCGTGTCAATCTTAAATTTGGAAAAAGAAAAGTACACACTCCACGTGCGATTTTTTCATTTAGGTACTTCTTGCTTGATACTGGGGCTCTGCGGCTGCCGTTTCGTGGTTTGTCTTTTTCGGTGGGCTGCTGTTGTTTATTAAATTTCCTTGTTTCTTCACAGTTTAAAAGCATGGCTCAATATCTTGAAAACACTGACAAGTTTTTCTGGATAAGAAAGACTCGTTTTCCTGATCAATTCTTGGGTGACATACGAGCTATGGTGAACTCAACAGTGGCTGAAATCATTGCTAAACTTGAGGTGACCATTTTTATTTGTGTGGATATTTTTGTGTTACTTGGTAAGATATAGAGGATATCACATGGCCACGCGGAGATACAAAATTTATCTTCGAGTGTTGAATAATATTTCACGAGTGAGCACAGCGAACGAGTGAAATATTTTTCAACTTGAGAAGTGCAATTTCGTATATCGTGGATGACAAATTACGCTCCAGACAATCGTAGGTTTTTAACATGTTTATTTAATTGATGTTCGATAGAGAACTCCACGCACTGAAAACTTTAGAGCCTAAATTTTGCCTTAAGTTCAGAATTTCAGAATTTCTCGACAAAATACCTGATCATAGTTGTTAGAGGAGACTGGTTATGAAAAGCGGCAAACATCAATGATAAAAACAACAGTGCTGCAGTTTATGTTGGAAGCACCCTGAAAGTGCACAATCCTTTGTTTTGTGTTGGCAAATTGTTACGGAATAAATTAATGCAACGTTTTTATTGGTCAATACAATCAAAATGATAGGAATTCTTTTGAACGTTGTGCACTTTCAGGTCCACAAAAACATATAACAAAGGAGTCTGACGGGTTTCATAACCGTTCCACTCAATTAACTATGACCTGATAGAATGCTTTTTGATGTGCTCTTTCGTGTGTTCAGGTTTTCCAAGGCGTCTTTAATGCCCTGACATCTTCATTCATGGCATTTTAAAACTTTGTCGCCATCTTGGCACTGACACGTACTGAACGTTGCCATGGCAAGTTTTAAAATTTCACATGTGAAATTATATATTAGTATACGCTGAAATTTCGCGCCAAAATTAAGGAGTTATTTGTCACCCATGATATTAATCCCATAATAAAGGGACTCGTTCCTAGCCCCACTCTGTTTGAAATAAGGCATTGGGGGCGTTTCAAATGTCACAAGGGATTTTTTTCTGCAGTTCACATCATCCTCATTTTAAGCGGTAATTCTGTTTATTTGCAGAATGTTTCTCTTGCTCAGCGGCTGAACTCTAGTCTCGCCTTCTTTTTGTATGATCTCTTTTCACTGGTTGACCGAGGATTTGTTTTTGAGCTAGTCAGGCACTACTGTAAAGAGGTATGACTGGATTTCCTCCTTTTGACTGGCTAGAAAATATTAGGCCAATTAGAAGCAGGGATTTCAACTGCTTTAATGTTTGTTCGTGTTGTGCGTTTTCATTCTGTTTCCATACGTATTGAAATTAATTCATGACTTTTGAAGCTTAATTAAAAACCAGTAAATGAAAAACTTATTTTGATCGTCCCTGATACGTAGCTTGTTTTAAAACGCTTTTTTTATTCCGGTTGCAAGCCCTTTGCCCGGATATTAGCCCTTCCCCCGGTTATTAGCCCTTTCCCCAGATATAAGTCCTTCCCCCCGTTATTAGCCCTTTCCCCGGATATGAGCCCAGGG
The DNA here is from genome assembly GCF_958299795.1 of Porites lutea. Classification (NCBI taxonomy): domain Eukaryota; kingdom Metazoa; phylum Cnidaria; class Anthozoa; order Scleractinia; family Poritidae; genus Porites; species Porites lutea. Next base: position 15,587,906 of record NC_133212.1, read on the forward strand.
GTTCGTTTCTCGAAAGTCCTGGTCTCGAAAGTCTAACCTGTTTTAGGTTATTCATGTTTATATCCAAGTTCAACGTTTTAAAAGATTTGAAAGTGATACGATAAAACTATCATTAAATGAAACAAAATTGGCTGGTTTGTGAGGTAGGAACTATGCTAGTATTCAACTGGTTTTGACTTTAAATTTTGCCCTCGGGGCCGAAAAGTAACGGACTTTCGAGAAACGGGTACCAGGCCTGTTTATATGCCCTCCTAAAACCCCTTTCGAAGTTGTACAATGAGCCCAAGGCTGAAAAGCGGAAGTTTAAGGTAATTCTTGGAGATTTTCGGGAGACTATATCACCATTCATTTACAATGTATGTAGCGTGCAATTACTTCGTACATTTGCTGGCATTTCTATTAGCTCGTTACAGATGCTAGTATGTTTTTTATTTCGCTTTAGATGCTGTATCAGGCCACTATTGATCCAGCGGCGTCACAGCTCAGACTTGAATTTCTCAGGATTGTTTGCAGCCATGAACATTACGTGACCCTTAATTTGCCCTTCCCAACTCCTTTGTACCCGTCCCCACCCCCATCCCCCACGAATTCAGTTTCATCAATTGGTTCTGCCATGTCAAGCTACACTGTGATAATAGGCAACAGCATGGCGGAGTTGTCCACTGCGTTTAGACAGCAGCATTTTCTTGCTGGCTTGATCTTGTCTGAACTGGCTTTGGCTTTGGAGGGAGGGTGAGTTATTTTGTTTCACTCGATAGACTTGAAGTTCTCGTTAGCGGACACCTTTTGACCCGGGAGGGGAGGGTGCTCCCTTATGTAAGCCATATATGTATGTGTGTGCCGCCCCAAAGGGTAGGGTTTTTGCGCCGGTTTGTTCTGAACACGGGTATAGACTTTGCCCATTTGGGTCTGGAATCGGGTTTGGTTCTGGAGGGAACTCGTAAGAATGTATGAACGTATTCATTGTTTCAGTTCCAAATAAGGCAGAAAAAAAAAAAGAGAAATATGCGAATACGAAACGGATTTTAAAAAATCTTTTTTTGTTCTTGTTCTAATCTAAATAATGGTGAAATAATTTCCTAGAGGCCAGGTCTAAAAATGGGTATGGATTTTAGAGGGCAGGTCTGAAAACGGGTGTGGAAAATGACATTCTTTGGTCCGAAATAGGGTCAGGATTTGGAGAGCCGGGCGGCACACCCCCAACAATAATTCCCGGGAGTAGCCCTTCCCCTGACCTTTTGAGAAGCGTCTGGGGTTAACCTCCTCACAAGCAAACTGCAGCGGACGGCTCTACTTACGGTCACCTTCACAAGAACTCGCATCAACTCCAATCCAAACTCTGTTTTGTTTACTTTTCCGTAAGCGGACATTCCTGTTAACGGGCGCGGACACTTTCAGGGTGTACGAGTTAGATTTTAGCATCGTATTTAAGCATCCTTAAGTGGACATCCGAAATAAAATCTCATTCGCTTCTGAATCTTGGATTTGAATAAGTCAACTTCAAATCGTTCTTCGTCACAATGAATTTATACCCGTTTCAGTGTTTGTCTTTTTACACGTACACAGCCGGTAACACTTCAAAACATCACTAGAATTTCATGCTTGTGACTGAATTACAACATCGTCAGTACCACATTATATTCAAATTAACACTAACAAACAGCCCGTAAAGCGACCTTGTAACCCTTACACCTTTACAGGCCACTTCTGAGAACCGGCTCTAGTTGCGGACACCTTCGCGTCTCGAGGGTGTCCGCTTACGAGGGTTTCCACCGCAGCTATCAAATAATACGCTCAAGAAGTTTTAAATGCGTCAACACAGTATCGTTGCTTATTATGTAGAATGAGAAGAGAATTAGATGCAACTAAGCCTAAAAGCTTCCTAGGCCTAGAGGGGGCGGGGGTGGATCCGGGTAGTTTATTCTTGTATAGGGTAGCAAAATTCGGCTGAACTACCTCTGGTATAGGCTAAGGGTTCCAGGGTCCCAGCAGCACATCCCACCCAAGGGATATCGCCTAACTCTTATTTGGATTTTCAGGGACATGACATTGATTAATCAAGCTATTGACACCACACGGGACCTCATTGCCTGCCACGACTCAGACACCCGTTACGATGATGTGGAATGTCGATCTTCAGTAGCAGCCCTCTACCTGCCCATTGTTGGTCTGGTTATCGGTGCACTGCCTCAGCTCCATGGGTATGGAAGTGAGGACAACTCAAGTATAACTCCAGATGTGGCAATGGCCATAGCTACATCAAGTATAACAACTATAATGAGCTCTGATGAGAGGAGTGACATTGCTTCGCAGGTTAATTATATGCACTAGTTTTGTAAAGCCTTCGAGGCAAGCGCTAGGGAAAGTGACCTGTGAGCAAGCTCTTTATTTTTGAGAGTCGAAAGAACTGAAATCATGGGTGAACGGCACGCGAAATAAGATTCAAGAGTTCACGGCTTGCTTCGCTCGCCTCTCGTAATGGAGAGCTTGCTCGCAGGCTATAGGGGAAACAAAAGAAGGAATTCGGGGATCATTATACGTTTCCGGGAAACTGCCCACCTACCCCTCCCCTAAGCCAACACTTTGCAAGTGAGAAGTAAGCGTTAATGTTGGCTCAGGGGAAGGGTAGGTGGGCAGTTTCCCTTCTCGTGTTCGTTAATTTTTCCCTCTCCAGTCCCGTTTCAACGCCTAGCATGCAGCATACACATGCCGGATCATTATACTGAGAAATTGCCCACCTACCCCTCCCCTAAGCCAACATTTTGCCTTAAGTGAGAATTAAGTGTTAATGTTGGCTTAGGGGCGGGGAAGGTGGGCAGTTTCCCAGAAACGTATTACGATCCGAACAGACATTCATAAACATGTCCAGATTTTGCCGTTGTGCGTGGTCTACTGCCACGCATAACCTCTTATACGGATTTATAATGAGACTAATATGTCAAGGGTCGAACGCTAATGCACGATCGTTATGTCTTCGTGAGCAAAAGTTGGCATAAATACTTACGATATAATATGAAAATGTTAAACAACCCAGTCAAATATGTACGCCAATTTAAAAGCAGTACTGAGTTCAATGTCAGACGTAATTGTCAGTACTTGAAAGATCATTGCATTGGGGGTCGATTTCCGACCTGCGGAAATATAACAGAGGCGATGAGTTCAAGGTCGCGTGTAATCGTAAAAGCTAAATCTCGCTCAAGTCTTACTTTCTCAACTTTTACCTTGGTAAACTGAGATTACCCTGTGCGTCAAACAACAAAATGCTTCGTGCAGCCTCTTCTTTTTCATTCTGAATTTACTTCTTTTTTTACGAACTCAAGAGTTTGTTCTATTTGCAGAAGAGTAAACCACAGCAGCTCAGTTTGGAGGCCACTAGAAACCTGTTGGTGTGTTTGCTGTGGGTATTAAAGAATATGGATAGTCAGATCTTAAAGGATTGGTGGGCAGATCAGCCATCTTCAAGGTATAAAGAGATTTGTTCTATCTACTGAGTTAATAAAAAACACTTAATTACTGGTCTGGAGGGGAACAGTAAATTAGGTTTCCCGAGAATCTCTATGTTTCCCGAAGTGGAGCCGAGGGAAACATTGAGATTCGATGGAAAGAAAATTAACTTTTTCCCAAGCCGAGGGACCAGTCTTTAAGTGATTTGTTATATAGCTGGAAGTTCATCAAACCTCGCTGTAACGGCGGTCGTCGGTCAACATTCGCGGGTAACAGTGCACTGTTACCCTCTGACGTCTTAGATTTTGAAATGTTGTCCGCTCAGAGATTTTGGCGGGAAACAGGTTAATTGTAAGATGTCACGTGACCTCGAAGTAACCAATGAGAGCGCGCGCTGTTGGGAATAAATTTCGAGCTACATAACAAAGGAATTTGGCCACCTGAGGGAGAATGAGAAGCCGATTTTTTGATTAGTGGCCCTTTGTTCCATAGTCGTATTGGTTGAGCGTTTGCTGCTCATTTAAAGAAAACTTCTTGATAAGCAGTTATGCTTATTGTTACTTACTTTGTTGGAATTTTCAATTTCACGAAGTTAGTTTTTGAATTATCCCTGATGTTTGCGTTTTCCTCATTTTTGGGATCAGAGTATTGACCCTTTACCTCATACGCGCTACAAGAGTAACAAGTTGAAAAACGTCGACTTCACTATTGATGGCTATTTCGTTGGAAGATAGACGCAGGTAAAGCGGCCGAATTGATTGCCTGCGAACGCAGACGTGTTTCTGGTCGTCGCCTCACGCCACCCGAAAAGTGGAGAGAATCGACGACCGGAAATACGTCTGCGTTTGCAGGCTACCGAATTGAAAGGAAAGGAAAGATCTACTGCGTTTAATTTTCAGTCTGTACAGTAAGTTCCGGCCTTAAAATTCACCAATAAGTCAATTTATGATAGGTTGGGATTGCTACTGGACGTGCTTCGCCTGTGTGTCACTTTGTTCGAGTATGGCGGAAAGATGCAAAAATCGTCTCAATTCCCGGCAGCACCAAGGCCTAAATCCGCCCAGCAGGACATGAAGGCCAAGCTTGAAGAAGTTCTTCTTGGAAATAAGGGCGCTGCAAGGGAGATGATGCAACGTCATAGCAGAGTCATGTTAGGTAATGATTGGCCATTTTGAAGTCGCGTGAGAGACTGGGTTGGTATTGTGTCGAACTGCACTATGGGATTGGTTTGAGAAACAATTCTGACCCAGTTTCCCTCGCAGCTTTGTAATAGCCGAGCGTTTACAAACGGAGATGGCGTCCCCAAAAACGTTTCCTTAGCGCTATTTTACACAACAGCGCAACTGTTCGTGTTTGTCGTGGAGTCAGTTTTGTTTAAAAATACATATTGTCTTCTTTATTCTGCATACATATCCCATGAGCATTCTCTTTTAAGTAATCCATACCTTTTTCTTGCTTAAGCGGTAAATCAGACTCTTGTCACTGAGAGTGAGTCAGTACTCCTATGACGCCGTAATTGACTTATGTTATAAGGTACTATGTTGTTTTGTACAATCAAACAGTGCGCAATCGTGTATTTTGGAATCCGTAGAGAGTAGAGAGCAAACCTGAAATTATGCAGAGGTGTATTTTGTGGTACCTCGGAGAGATTTTTCTCTCAAAATTTCCTGTAAACGCACCAGTCTCTCTCATGGATGTTCTGGTAAAGCTGAACCTTTTAAAACGCAATAGTTACACGAAATAAATACGTACTCTTCGCTAAACGCATATACTGTGTCGTAACAGAAAAGGGCCAGTCACCAGGCACGGAAACCAGACTTAGATGGCGTAAAGATCAAACACAGTGGAGACAGGCGAATGAACAACAAGACAGGTGAGTGTTAGGTTACGATAATGTGACGTTAACTTATCCTACACCCCTTTGACGCACATCAAAAGTGCTGTTCTACTGCACTGTACTTGGGTGATTCATTGTGCTCTTTATTACCTTCGCATTCTTTCGACCTCAGCCGCTTCCCGGAGGAGGGAAGGGAAGAGCCGTAAAAACATTTGGCTTTATTCATAATTGTGAGTCGACCTAAAGAGACGTTAGCACGCAGTAAAAGATTATTTTAACGCACAGTGAAACTCCGTCACTCCGTTCGCCAAGGTCGTAAAGGCGATAAAAAAGTAGACAGATTTTTAAATCATGAAACTGCAAATGTCAAGTTACATCTCACGACCTACTTTTCCTTTACTTGCGGCTTTTCTTTTTGGCCCTCAAAAATAACTAGATTCAGGACAATTTCCTAAATAAGGATTATTTTGGACAGTATTTATCGATTTGCTCTTTTTCTAATGTCAGAAACGGAGAGGTTTTAAAAGTGCCTCTAGAAGTATAAAGTGCAACTGTAGCCTGTAGTCAGCGTAACTGTCAATCAACTTTCCGTTGCGGTCTTGCGAACTTTGGTCGGTCATATTTCATTCTTACTCGGTGCGTTACTGTTCTCGTTCATGTTGTTGTTTGTAATTATTTATCATACCTCTGGCGGAGATGTATCCCTAGTGAGAATAGGCAATCATGAAAGTTTTTATTGACATGTGTAGCGTGACGTAAGTTTCTAAGAACTTTCATTTTTGTTCTTTTGTTCTTTTCTTTCTGTCATTGTACTGTAGACTTCGTCCAGAAGCGGAGGTCAGTGCGCATGTTGAGGGGTCCCTCTCGGCTGAGGTCACGTCAATTGTTCTTGATGCGCTAGAGCAATTAGTCCAGGTAAGTGTTTTATGTGTTTTTAAAGGGGGGAGTCATTATCTAAAAAAAGTATATCTTGAAATTTAAAGAAAATCTCGAAATATCAGTTTCACTAAAGAAGTGAAGGGAAATAGAATGGAGAAGTTGTTACGTCATGTTGCCATGGTAGCAAAATTTTTGGATGACAACGTCACTTAAAAAGTGAATTTGCCCTTTCAAACTTCATCGCTCTTATTCAGTTTCATTTAATTTGTCAAATGTCGACGGAAAAAGAAAAATGAAATTTTTGTGATCACCTACTCCATAAAGTTAGCGCGTGAAATGAGGGAGTTTCATGTCGCAGTAGTGCGACGACGACTTAGAAATGTACAAAAAAGCGTGATGCGCGTGCAGTTATTGTTTTGCTAATTTACACCTATTGCTTTTTTGCTGCTCTCGTTGCTATCGTCGTCGTCATTGCTTAAGCTCCCTGTTGTTGTGATCCAGAAATTTTTCTACCATGGTAATGTGACGTCACACCTCTCTACTTTATTCTAAAGCGGATTTTTGATGGTTTACGATGGAGAGGTTTCATCATGTTCTTTACGAGTGAAAAACTGGGCACTGCATGTGGCCTGAAAGCTTGTTGTGTTCGTTTGTGGCACTACAACTGCTCTGTTCGAAATTGCAGTAATATTTTCAGACAGTTGTCCGACGGTAGAATTTAAGAGCAAACAACATTACTAACTGACTAGTCAAAGGCTAGAGCACAGATAAATACATTACAATATTCACGAAAACGGCGAAACTCACGAGGCAGTTGAAGGGAAACGATAGGAAATGAAAGTAAAGCTTGAGGGAAGCTTTCGGTAAACGACTTAATATGTGAAATCATGAAAGTTAGGAAGTACGAAAAGAAAAACCCGAAGTATTATTTCGCAGGGCAATCATGCAACGACATGTACAAATGATGCTTGTATTTTTGGCCATATGAGAATCCACCTCATTGGAGAGAAAAAAACATTGGCCGCTACAAGCCTGCTTTTCTTTTAACTACGTTTGATGTAACATGTATGTTTAAATTCTTACCTGTTCTTTAGACCGTGGCTTCCTCAGACACCTTACGTGTGGTTCTTAGTGGAATTCTTAGGGTTCTTCTTCACAGTCTAAGCTGCAACCAAAGTGAACGTGTCCTACAAAATTTGTTTGCATCGCAAAGATCAATTGTGTACAAGGTGAGCTAAGAAAAGAGGAAAACTGTAGACGAATATGATTAACACTAGTCATGGTGTTTTCGTAAAGAGTAAACACGAAAACCAGAAAATACGACATGTGGTGGTGTATGTTGAACACGCTTCAACATTTTTAATAATTATTGTGATAAAACAATGTGTCAGGGATTTTATGACTTAATAAGTTGATAAATCCTTTATTTACCCTCGGCAGCGGTATTTATAGCGGAAAGGCTTTTAGAGCCGAGCAAATCAGTGACCGGGTTACTGGGTTACGAATCCCATCTCTAAATAGCCACATTTGTTACGTGATTATGCTTATCCAAAAGGTACTAGCTTTACTACAGAAATGGTATTGTGTTTCCACTGCAGTTCCCTGAGCTGTTGTTTGATGACGACACTGAGCTTTGCGCAGACCTCTGTTCCAGACTCCTTAACCACTGCAGCTCGGCCATCAGCAGTATTCGGGCCCAGGCTAGCGCATCCCTCTATCTCCTCATGAGGCAGAACTTTGAAATAGGAAACGTAAGTTTGCAAAAAGTCGTGTTACCGACTTCAAAGAGATTTTTACAAGGGAACTGTATATTTGCCAATTCTACACGGTCTACTAACTATAAAACCTGTAAATTATTACATGGCTGGCTCTGAAGGTGGGCAATGCGAATCAAGTTGTGTGTACTATTGGAAATCTGTGTAATCGGCTACCCAAGCAGGCAACATGAGCCTATTTGGTTGTTTGGGTAGAGTATAAAGGAGTATTGTTTTTTTTTTTTTTTTTTTTTGAATGAAGTTTGGGGAAATCAAACTACAGGAAACTGACCACCAAATTAAAATCTAAAAGTGACAAGTTTAAACGGTAAAGGAACACTAAAATAACGCAACTTATGCAAACGAAGGGGATGGACAAAATTGAGGAACATTAACACGGATTGCTGTTGGTTTTTGAAAATTTACCTATGTTGTTCGTGATTGTTGAATTATATTGTTTGTAACATTGTTCATGATTTTTTGTTGAACGTTATTTACCTCTTTGTTCTAGAACTTTGCGCGTGTCAAGATGCAAGTTACAATGTCACTGTCGACTCTTGTTGGGACTTCACACGTTAGTTTATTCATATTAATAGAACGGCGCATTTTGAATCATAGATAAACTTGTCAGTGTTTGTTTTCAAAAAAAGTTAAACAATTCATTTAATTATCCCAGAGCTGGAATTGTATGCTACTTTGTATGCCTAATGGCATATTTGTAGATTTTATCCAAAAACTCAAGTAGTAATTAAGGGCATGTTTACATGGAGGGACCCCAGGTAACCCGCTCAGCTGGGGTAACCCACCTGACCATATAATCTCTTATTTTAATTTGATCATCCCCCAAGCCGGGTAGCCCGGTCTGCCAGACCGGGTAACACTCTCAGCCGGGGTCAAATTTTGCCATGTAAACGTTTCAAGGTGGGGTAACCCTCCTATCCGGAGAATTTAGAGTTAGAACTGTATACTAGTAAATAGCTTCATTTGAAAGTTTTGCTGGAGAGGTTTCATTGGATGAGTCACACCATAGGATTTCACCCGCAGAATTAGATTAGAACTGTATGCCAGTAAATATTGCCATTTGAAAGTATTGCTGGAGAGGTTTCATCTGATTCGTCAAGCGTAGGATTTCATCCACAGAATTTATTAACAATGAATAACTCCCAACCGTAGTCTTGTAGTAAACGTTGTGAAGCAGATTTTAATTAAATTCGACTCTTTGTTATAGACATTTAGCGAGGAACATCTGCGTCGGTCACTAAAGACAATTATTACTTATGCCGAATCAGACCAAGAACTGAGGACAAGCACTTTCCCAGATCAGGTACATAACGTGCATACCGGTATTCTCCCTGCTGGTGTACTGGCCTTTTTTTTCTGGTAGTTATAGAGTGAGGAATTTGTTTAATAATCAAGACTTTGGTCATTTGCTTTATTCTCATAACTTTTATGTGTGATTAAGCAATGATACTATACTCATAGGAAGAAATAATAAATGTTAGTCACTTTCACAGCTTGAAATGTTTAACCTGCTTTAGTATCTCTGTGTTGTGTGTGTTACAGGTTAAATTTGATTTCAGGATAATTTTGATTTTACTTCGATTGATTCGTAACTTCCTTTGACTGCTAGCCCTAAGAGAAAAAGAAAATTGAGAATTAACGTAGGTTAAAAAGTTTTAACCTGAAATCAAATTTAACCTGTAACATGCACACTGTAACTGCCATTCGTTGCAAATGAGTAAATATGTGAGGGATTCTTAGTTGTTTGACTTTGTATTTTCTTATTTTTGTCAGTGTAAAAAGGCTTTTTCCTATGGATTTGGTGCCACAGCTCTTGTTCAAAATCAGCTTATCAATCTTATCATTTGTACTAAATTTCAACAAAGTTTCAACAAAGTGTAAGATATTAAAGAGGCCATAACAGACCTATTAATTAATATTAATTAAGGGCCTAGAGTAGAAAATCTGTTTTTCTGTTAATTGTGCTTTTAACGATAACTGTAAACTGTACGGAAAGTTGGGCAGCCTCATCGTGAACAATGCGAAGAGGTAGTTTAACTTCACTGGCCCAAAACTAAGGTTAAAAGATATGTACATATTGAATGTTACCTTAGGTCAGAGAGCTGGTTTTCAACCTGCATATGATTCTATCAGATACAGTGAAGATGAAGGAGTACCAAGAGGTATCAGTAATGTGTTTTAATTGATTGTCATCACATTTTCTAGTCAATTGAGGGTAAAGTTACTGGTAATTCAAAAATCTGAGAGGCCTATGACATATTGATCGGTATTGCAATTATCAGTTCATTTGTCCGGCCGCCAAGCATTATTTTTCTTTAAATGGAGTTACCGTATATGATATTTATCGTGAATTTGCACGTCATTCCTCAGTACACAATGTTTTGCACGATGCGAAAAAAATAATTAAAAGAAACTGATGCATTTTGACATGACCTTTATTTTTCTTCTACATAGGATCCAGAAATGTTGGTCGATCTGATGTACAGGATTGCCAAAGGGTGCGTATATTTTATATATAATAATCAAGTGCCTTTTTTTCTTCTTTGATCAACCTTGGACTACTTTATTTGTTGCGGTTAAAAGTTTCCTCTGGTTTGGATTGTTTTTGCCTGCGAACGAAGGGATAGAAGCGACGACCGGAAATACGTCTGCTGTTCGCAGGCTAGGATTGTTTCAAATCAGTTTAATTTTATTCTCTTTTTTGTCAGATCCGTTACTAGACTCAGAAAAAGGAAAACAAGAATTGAGCTGTTTATCAGATTTTTAAAGCTAAGAAGAAATTAAAGCACAGCAAAGCGTAGCATGATATTACGCCTTAACAGATAACTCCGTGAAACTTGTTGTTTGGTTTATGTGTACTACGCAGGTATCAAAACTCGCCAGACTTACGACTGACATGGCTTTACAACATGGCTACCAAGCATGGCGAGGTAAATAATTTTTTGTGTCTGTAGAGGCTGATTTTTCTTTGGTTTCCCTCATCTTTATTTCTACATTTTTAAAGGACAGTGCCAAGTGTAAATATCTTATTTGCCATATTATAATGTTCAAAGCTTCAGTTTGACAGTTTGAAGCAAAGTCAGATATCAAGGAAATCCCTAATTTCATTTAGCAGGGTACTGGAAAACTAATAGTGTAATTTTTTTTGCATAAAATACGAATAGTAAATTCTTTTGCATGGTCGTACTGGAAGATTTTGCCTCCTCCGAAGAGTAACGATCCTTGTACGCTGGGATGCGTGCTTTTCTAAAATTGTGGATAAAACAGTGTCATACTGATCACAAAGCTCAGCAATATGTGTTGATGGTGCGTTGTATAGTATAGAGGAGCATATATCCTAGTGTATATCTTTTGCACTTATGTTGCTCAGTATCCTCGACGTAAGAACTAGTTTAAGGGATCATGCCGTCTTTCGTAATTAACATTAAGGTAATAACTACAGATCTGAGATCTTTTTGCGCGTTATAAGTACAGTCGAACCCTACTTAACGGACACCCGCTAATACGGACACCTTGTTTTTACGGACAGTGTGCGTTTTCCCTAGGGAAATCCCTTTCTTACATTTTCTCTAAATTCAACCCGCCTTATACAGACAACCCGTTAATACGGACAATTTCTATAGCCCCCCTTAGAGTTCGTATTATCTGGGTTTGTCTGTAATAAAATTGAATTAACAGTCCCTTTAAAACTTAACCCTTTTGTATCTTGTGTTGCAGTTGAATAACCACGTCGAAGGAGCCATGTGCTTGGTGCATACAGCTGGACTAGTGTCTGAGTACCTCAGCATGCTAGAGGACAAGCCATACCTTCCTATTGGCTGTGTGTCCTTTGAAAAGATTTCTCCCAATGTTTTGGAGGAGAGCGCTATTTCAGATGATGTCGTCTCACCAGTAAGTCCCATTCATTAACCAAGTCGCCTCTTCTCCGAACGTCGCTAAAATTAAATGTTATTATTTAGTATTAGCTGAGGACCTATCCAGCTCGAAGGACCATTTTATTTTCATTTTACTATCAAGAACCATGTGGTTTGCAGCGTTACACTAATATACGAACAGTAGTGTGAAACGAGGCTTAAAACAAGTGTTGCAAAATAGTGAATCGTTAGGGCTATTTTTTAGTGGGGCGAAATGAACCTTTTTTCTGCTTAAAATTTTATTTATCCAGAATTTTTCGAAAAAACATTGTTTTTAGAAGTTATGGCTTGTGGTTTACATTTTTACAATAAGTCTTTTTTACTATCAACTCCTCTTTTCCCTTCACCCCAGGATGAAGAGGGCATCTGTACTGGAAAGTACTTTTGTGAAAATGGATTGGTGATCCTGCTTGAAAAGGCTGCCAGTACATTTTTCAAAGCCCAACTTTTTGAATGTGTAAATGAAGTTTATAAGGTATTGATTCCCATACTTGAAGCCCGACGAGAGTACAAGAAGCTAATTCACGTTCATCAAAGGCTTTCTGAAGCCTTTACCAAGATAATCCAAACGGTAAGAAGAAAAGTCAGGCTCAATATCATTTATCGTCAAGTTATTAGAGACCTTTAGATTCTAGGACGAGGACGACTACGAGTACGAGATTTGACTTTGAAGTTTTTTCGCGTCTTCTCAAAATATAGACTTCCCAGAAAGCTTCATTTTCCCATTTTTTCACTAGAAAAGCTAGCACTGTTATCTTTAGTGAAGGAGGTTACGCGCTCTCCCGATCGCAAAATTATAAAACTTCTAATATTTGATATCTTGTTTTCGCCACCACGACATTCGCCCGAAAACTCGTAGTAGAATGACGACGGCTACCACGTTTTCCCGCCAAAATGACGCTGGTTCACGCGCGTGCACTACTTAGTATTGAGGAAATCTCGTAATCGTAGTCATACTCGTCTTAGAATCTAACATTCGTAGAATCTAATCTATTATAAAGGCTGGAATTTAAGTAGTCCAAACTAATCATTTATATAATTTTTGATGAGCAAGCAGTAGTTCGTTTTATTAAGGTGAAAACACCAGGCGTTATCTAGTGGATTGAGTCTAGGCAAAACACATTTTTCGAGATAAATGACCAGCTTTAAAACCTTTAATTAATGCAGAGTCATCGATTCTGACACCTTTCGATAAGTTTTGGATTAAATTGTTCAAGAAATCGCTGGAGAAATCAAGCGTTGTTGATATCAGACGTGAAGACATGCTCTAAAATAACTTTTGTGTAACTCAAGATAAATTAATTATTTCGTTTACCTAGCCGATAAATAGCATTGTCGTTTCCCTTGGAGAATTATCATTTTCCTTACCTTACGCAGCAGTTATTTAAGTAGATTGTTTTATAGCTTGTGGTGAATAAGGCGTAATTAAGTATGGGACAGGGTTTTATCGGATATAATATCCTAAACCACAGCTACTGAATTCCTGGGCATAATTTACAATAGCATTCAGGGTGACGCCCTGTTTCATTCCGTGGGAAGTATTGCAGGGCAATTGCGAATTTTAGCATCTAATGCTTCTTTTGTGTCATATTTATTTGACATTTTCAGGAGGGAAAACGTATGTTAGGAACTTACTTCAGAGTGGGATTTTATGGATCTAAATTTGGTGATCTTGATGGCGAAGAGTATATCTACAAAGAACCCGCCATCACAAAGCTTCCAGAAATCTCACACCGCTTGCAGGTAAAGCTTATATGCAGGTGGGTGAGGTAACCCGCTTGGGCTGGGTAACTCGCCTGTCCATATAATCTCTCATTTTAATTTGATCACGTTTACATGATAGGTGGGGTGACCCGCGACATGTAACCTCACCTATCTGGGGTCCCCCACCTCCAGGTAAACAGGCCCTTAGAACTGAAGTAATTTGGGAGATGTCAATATAGTCTTCATGCTTCTTTAGAATACCAAATCATTTGCTTGTTTCTCCGTCTTTCCAGTATATGAAGGGATGTTTATTCTTGCAGATTTTCTTTGACACTTAATGGCTGATTCCGAGGGAAACAATTAATTTTGTTTCCCGAGGAAAACATTGTCGGGAAACATTTTCATTGTTAAATGTCATGTGACCTCGAAGTAACCGATGAGAGCGCGCGTTGTTGGGAAGAAATTTCCAGCCATATAACAACAGTTGTTGTTTATCCGTTGACTGAAAGTTTTTATATTTTTGTTATGTTCTTGAGGCAGTGAAGTCAACGGGAAAATATAACGGGTGGCTGTTAGGGTAGGAAGGAGGCCGCTCCTTCAGTTATCGTTCTTTTTGGATTTATTCCGCGAGGAAAATTTTATCTTTATCAAGGAAAAGTTGGGGAATTTTCAAAACTAATGTATGTGGCTGATGTCAGTTTCGCTAGGCATTTCTTGGAATATATGGTTTGTTCTGTTCCGTCCCCGTCTTAAAGGTTGACTGAAACTGTCAAGGGATTATAGAGTGCGATATTTAATATTCTGTTTTGACTTCAGGCATTTTATGGTGAGAAATTTGGACCAGATGTTGTTGAAGTTATCAAAGATTCCAATACCGTTGAACAAGACAAGCTGCATCCCGACAAAGCGTACATTCAACTTACATTCGTGGACCCGTACTTCGATGAGTATGAACTCAAGGACCGTATTACGTACTTTGACAAGAACTTCAATCTAAGTATGTCCGTTTGACAAAGTTTTCTCTTTACTTGTTCGTAATTGTTTACTTCAATAATGTGCTTTAAAAGTAGTTTCGATAGAATTGATATACGCAGTTTTATCTGGCGATTCTTCAGTTTGAAATTTATTAACCAGAGTCTGTCCTTTGCCGTAAACTTCATTCTAAATCTGTCTAATGATCACGCGGCCTGTACGTAACGAAAACAACCAACTTAAGGAAAAATAGTAAAGTTAATTGGCCCGGGAACTATTCAGTGGCACAAATCAGTTTTGCCAAAGCGTTTGGCTGCTGCTTCAAAAGCGAAAGCTTGCGATTTTTGCCAAATTTTGCTCTCATATGATCGTGGCTTTTACACAGCACTGCAGTTCTTTCTTTAGTTGCCTTCTTAAGACCCGCGGGATTTGTAGCCACTCCTTTACTCATAACTCGTTTTATGCTCGCCGCATTTTGTTGGAAAAAAGAATTCCATTTTATATTCAGCCAATGTGGATAATTCCAAGTCATACGTTTGGCGGAGAATAGAAGAAAAATTCCCTTTAGTTTGAACCATCTTGTAACGGTATTTAAACAGTATGTACAGTGTATGTATGAATAAAATCATGAGATGTTTATGCTTTGAAAACAAACAGCTATAAACTCTCCTTTAATCTTTAATCTCTTAAAGATGTTTGTTGTTTATGAACTGAGTCATGCAGTATTTTGCAATTTGTTTCAGAATTTTATTCTTGTTTGTTTGCTTACAAAACGATAGCATAATGATTACAGGTTCTATGGAAACTGTTTACACGTTAACCAAACGTCTTTCTTTGAATGTTAGGGAGATTTATGTATGAAACACCGTTTACACCAAGCGGCAAGGCTCATGGAGAGCTTGTGACTCAGTACAAGAGAAAGACAATACTAACGGCAGCTAATTCATTCCCTTATGTCAAGACGAGGGTCAATGTTGTACACCGTGAACAGGTCAGTGAAATGATAGGCTCTTTTATCGTTGGTCTCACAATAGTCACTTCGTTATTAAGGAGATTTAGCAACGGCAACGGCAGAGAAAACGTCACCCAAAAAGTGAATTCGCGCTGTTTCAAACCTCATCGCTCTTATTCCAATGTTGGCGATTTTCTCGGGAGTTGAATTCTTACGGGCTATATCTAAGACGTCTGAAACCAAGTCGTGCTAGTGTCGTGCTGCAGTCGAGCTACAGTCGAGCCAGCTTAGCACGGCAGTAGCACGACGTTTGAAACAGGCCTAAGTTCACTTAAAGAAAAAGAAAAAGAAAAACGTTGCCTTGTGTTCACATCGTCCATAAAATGTGAAATTAGTCACACCACTTCGTTGTCGTAAAGTCATGGCAAAGTAATGTACAAAAAAGCTTGATGCAGTGCAAAGTTGGTGTTTTGCCGATC
Organism: Porites lutea; assembly: GCF_958299795.1. Classification (NCBI taxonomy): domain Eukaryota; kingdom Metazoa; phylum Cnidaria; class Anthozoa; order Scleractinia; family Poritidae; genus Porites; species Porites lutea. The sequence goes on from NC_133212.1 coordinate 15,603,862, forward strand.
TGAACCTATTGCCTCATTGCCGTTCTCGTTGCCGTCGCCGTCGTCGTTGCTTAAACTCCCTACTGATCGCGTGTGATCACAGAGCTGGACCATAAAGGGTTTTCAATTACGTGGCCAGCATCTATGCAAATTTATTGGAACAGAAGAAATCGTTTACATAAGAAAAGAGTTCAACTTCCACAGGATTGGTTTGGAACACCATCATGGCCGCCGTGACGTCATGTGGTCTAATGTGATTGGTGTATTACAAACGCTACTCTCGGTTGGTGGGTTTTGATCCGATTGGTGGGTTTTTAATTTTGGACAAATTTAGAATCTTGAGATGAAGCTGGGTACGTCAAAAGCTCTGTTTACACTTAACATAAGAAAATCGGAGGAAAAGTTCAACGTTACAGTAAGATATCTTTCTTTTTGGTTTTGTTCTTTCTTAAATTAAACAATGTGGTCAACAGATTGTGCTCAGCCCAATTGAAGTCGCCATCGAAGACATGGAATTGAGAACAAAAGAGCTTATAAGTGCGATTCAACAGGAGCCGCCTAATCCCAAGATGCTTCAGATGGTGTTACAAGGCTCCATCGGCACGACTGTCAATCAGGTCGGTATCCTTGCGCTACACAGAGCAGGTGGAAAATGTCGTTAGAACAGAATTTTCAGATGTCAGCATGAGCTCGAGCCTCCCGATCATAAATGCTGTTGATATTTTATTTCTATTAACGGCCCCTCTCTCCATCAGGGAATGGGGGTGAAGATGGGGGGCGAGGGAATGCGTTTACTGTGCAAGGAAGGGAGGGAAGCTCTCTCAATACTGTTGTCAGTCCGTTCAGTACGCTGCTCCCTTAAAGGGCTGGACTGGGTGGAGTGAGTTAAAGATTGGGAGAGGGGGGAGGGAGGCGTTATTACCAACAATAAATGGCAATGTATTTGAAGGTTCTATGGGCGCTATGGTCGATAGGTTCATCATCCTAGGTGATGTGCTGGACGGTTGACTGGGAAAAAAGGCGAATCAAATGCCATTTTCTTTTAAGCCCTGACCTTCAGCTGTTAGCGACCAAGATTATATTTTATTTTGCTAAGGGGCCTTTGAAGCTAAAATATCACAAAGTACAAAAAACACCGGAGAGTAAACGATGCAGTGGCATCTTGAAAGGAAGGAAATAACCTTGATAATTGATGTAGCCTGTTTGTTTTGTTACTCCACTGTGTCTCATGCTCTCCCACAAGGTGTTGTTCTCCAGGTGACTGTTAAGCTTCAAAGGGTCCATCTTCGCACGATCTGTTTTATTCCAGCGTTGAGCACGCTCGACCTCGTGTGGTTTTGAAGTGGTTATAATAGCCTTCAACTATTTGGCTAACCAAGTAGGCCTACTGGAAAGTTCAAGAAGTTTAGTTGATGTTATTTATTGCATAAACAGAGACCTTACATTTGTGTTACTTGCAGGGCCCGTTAGAAATTGCGTTGGTGTTCTTGCGCAGTCACGATTCCGAGGAAGGAGAAACTCCGATGTTCACCAGGCATCATCACAGACTTAGGCTCTGCTTTAAAGAGTTTGTTAAAAGGTGAATACACTCCTCATTTGCCTAAAATTCAGCGGGGTAGCAATCACAAAAGCCGGGGTAAAAATAGTCAAGTTTTCCCACCTAAACAAGCAGTATTTGCACAGGTCATGGAAAAACTGGAAAGTCATAAAATTAAAGAATTTCATTTTCCAGGCCAGGAAAGTCCTGGAATTCAATTGTCGGTCCTGGGAAGTTATGGGAAATAAAAATTATGTGATAGATTAGATACTGTAGATATCAAAGCAAGGACAATGTAGGATAGAGGCGAGTAATAAAATGGCATGGATTTTACTGGACAGCAGAGTTTGTGTCTGTTGAACTGAGATAGGTCAATAAATACCTAAAACAAAGAACGTTTTGTTAAACTTGAAAGTGACAGCCACCCCTGACATCATGAAAACCGTGAAAAGGTCATGGAAAAAGTCATGGAATTTGAAGAGGTCGAAAGAGTACGAACCCTGTCAAACTAAAGTGAAAATGAAAATGTTAATGAAATTTGTTTACCAACCAAACACTTAGGAGATCTGGATGTTAACATAGAATACGTTCGTTTTCTAAACGTTAGAATTCTATGTTGTCAGTATCACGGCATTATAATGACTTTCTGTCCCAAACACCCTAAGTGAGACCAAAATCTGCAATTTACACCCCTAAGAGAGACGACGAGAATCCCCGTCACTTTTTTATGGGGATTCTCCCCTCCCCCGGGCCTCCCACTTCCTTTGGTGATGGTTCACGTCGCATTCCGACAATATTCAGCTTACCCAATCAGTAGGTCGAATTACCCTAGCAATCGCGTTTTCTTCCCATAGCTTAGGTCTGAACCACTATAACTCAAATTTTATTTCCTGGCCGTAATTTCAGATGTGGAGATGCACTTCAAAGGAACAAACATCTAATTACAGTTGACCAGCGAGCTTATCAGAAAGAGCTGGAAAGAAATCACACGAAATTGACCGAACAACTTGAACCTCTGCTAAAGAACAAGTTTGGTTCTCTGCGCGGATCCATGAGACAAAAGTAGGTCATGATTTTCCTTAGATAAGGTTAATAGAGAGGAGAAGTGTGACGTCACGTTACCATGGTAGCACTATTTCTGGATGATGACAAAACCAACGACGACGGCGACGGCAAGAAGATCAGCAAAAAATGATAGGTTTATATTAACAAACAACTTTGCACGTGATCACGCTATTTTGTACATTTTTTTGCCGTCGTTGCACCACTACGACATGAAACTTCCTAATTTCACGAACCCGCTTTATGCAGTAGGTGAACATAACACAAAAATTGTCCCTTTCATTTAATAAACTGAAATAACGTTTGATATGGTCCCAAAGAAAATTTCGCCAAGATTTGCCAAATTAAATGAAATTGAATAAGATCGGTGAAGTTTGAAATAGTGCGAATAGATTTTTAAGTGACTTTTTCGGTTTGTTGTCATCCAAAAATTTTGCTACCATGGCAACGTGACGTAACGATTTCTCCTCTCTATTACCGTGAGAGACCTAATAAACGCCCGGGGGGGGGATGTATTTAATTTTAGGGGTCCAAGCGGGGGCGTTTAATAGATAGGAGACGTTTATTCTCATTTATACTGTAACAATCTTAACAAAACTAATATGCTTTCGGCGAAATATCAAGAGAGTTTAAGAATAGCGGAATATCCACTTCCTCGATTGTTACGTCTAGGCCGTGTAGAGATCCATATCGCTCTTTGAAATCCCAACATTTATGTCAGAATCCTCGCTCATTGTTATTGTGTATCCTTACTTTAAACTTGACATCGAACAAGATGAAATTTCCCGCCAAGATGACGTTGCTTCGCGCGCGTATACTACTTAGTATTGGGAAAATCTTGTTCTCGTAGTCGTTCCCGCTTTGAGGAGGTTAATACATTGAGAGACTCTGGTGAAAGAATAAGGAGGAGCAGGCAGTAAAAAATGCGCATTTTGAGTGTCAACGTATTTAGCACGAGAATACCGTAAAATTCCGAAAATAAGCCCCGGGGCTTATATTTTTCAAAGGCCCTTTTTGAAGGGCTTATTTTTGGAAGGGCTTTATATTCGAAGGGGCTTATCTACGGAGGGAAATTTGCGTTTCAAAATCGATTGGGCTAGCCTTATGGTTGGAAGTAAATTTACCGTTTTGGCTATGTTTTACTTTGTATTTGAGGGCAATTTTTTAAGTACAAGCCCCCGGGGGGGCTTATATTTGGACGGGCGATTTAACGGAGGGTTTTTTGCGTTACCGGTTTGGGGGGCTTATACCTTCATTTCTCAATTATTTTAAGATCCTGAGTATTGCTCCGACCCCAGGAATCGATCCCGCGACCTTCCGCTCTGCGTCTCGAGTGCTCTACCGACTGAACTAAACTTCAAAACAATGTTGGTGTACCGAAAAAACCCCTGTGCGGATTAAGCTCTTTTCTCATGCAAAAACTTTCCTCTCTTCCAAAAAAATTTGCATAGTTGCTAACCACGTGAGTGAAAACGATCTATGGCGTCCTTTTTTGGGGAAGGGGGAGGAGGTGGGGTCTTATCACATAGGAGGGGATGGACAGAGAGCCGTATGTTCTGATGCGAGAACGAAACAGAAGACAGAAAATAGCTTTGTAGTGGTGAATGGTGAAATCTGTGGCTCGCCGAAACAACACGATACTTTTAGGGAAAACGTTAAAAAAATAACACGTAGGAGAACTCGCAAAAAAAAAAACGACTTCGACACTCACAGCAAACCAAATCAAAATCAAACAGGGTTCTAACGAAAGGCGACGGCTTATGAAACTCGTCGCCTACGAGTGTGGTCCCTTTAAATAGTGGCCCCTCGCGAAAGACGATCGCTATGGATGTGGTCGGTTATCTGGAGAGCGGTCGCTCACAAGTCTGGGCGCTTGCCAGTGTGGGAAAAAAACAACTTAATTTAGGACGACTTTTCTAAACTTCTTACAGCAAAGCTTATTTTTATTGGCAAGGTGTTCGTATTCTGAAGAAAGAAACAAAAAGTACATACAACACTGCGTTACTGTTTTGTTTGTTTGTTTTTGTTATTTTCTTACGGAATAATTTCAAGTCAAAAACAACTTGAACATTTTAATGTTATTTTGCAGGGAAGGATCTGCTTTACTGAGGAAAATTTCAATGAGTTTCAACACAGCACACAGTATAGCATAGCCACGGTATTCAATTAAGCCTCTCAATTTCCCTCAAACTTAAGAAAATTTTGACATGTGAGGAGGTAACAATGATAAGCTTTCCCTTATCATTGCACTGTGTAATTAGTATCTTTGTCAATTTCAGGCAAAGTTGCTATGTCATTTTAGTTAACTCAAAGGGTCGGTTATTCTAAAGAGATGATTAAGCTTAGGCCGCGGCTTAAAACAAACAGTAAAGCTCCAAAATTATTTTTAAGTGGTATATTTTAGGTAGATGATAGTTTTTAGTCTGCGCGATGTGCCTTATTGAAGCTGATCATCATAAAAATATATTGAATATTATGATTAAATTTAAAATGCCTCAAATTGCAGTTTTGTTGAACACTGGATACTTGACGCAGGGTCCTAATTTGCAGAATGTCAAGTAAAGGGAGATTGGGCCGGAGGGAGGTCCAAGCGCCTCCCTGAAGTTCCCTTTCTCGTTAATAGTGAACTTAAGCAACAGGACGGGAGAGGAAAGAAAACGGCAAACCTTGTGTGTCGAGCTTGACAAAAATTTTGTTTGAAATAACTTTTCGCTAAACTTCACCTTCCTTAAAATATTTATGTTAAGTGAAGATCACGACAAAACTCGCCAAAAATAGTCCTGTCACGTTTGTCACACACAAGCGTTTTGCCGTCCTCTTCTTCCTGTCGTCCTGTTTCGTAAACTCGCTAATGATTCACATAAAGGGGTGAAAAAAAGTCCCTATCGGGATGATGGTTTAGGCAGCAGCCTTATGACAAAGAATTTTGTGGACCTCTTGCTGTGAATTACTTCAAGAAAAAAATACTAATTTAGCAGTGTTTAGCCATGTTTTACGAAAGTTTCCCTAATATTAATCGGTTTACAAAAATCTACGCTGCGCAGCCTTTTTATACCACGTTTCGGTTTTCGGATACCTGGATGAAACACTATTTTTGTGTTTGACATGGAGCTCACGTGGCCCCAGTTGTTCAGAAGGTGGATAGCGCTATCTAGTGGATAACGCAATTGATTTTCCTAATACTTGATTATCCCCTAGATAGCGCTATCCAGCGATTGAACAACCGGAGCCAGTCTTGCTTTTGTCAAAACCAATCTCCATGTCGTCTTAAAGTATATTAAAAAAAAAAAACATTTACTTGATATAAGCGAATATTAATTGCAGGTTAGTAATTTCATAATTTCAATTGGTTGATTTGCGAAACTGGTAAGCACCCCAGATAACCGAAAACTGGGAGCTAGCTAATAATTTACATTTCAGCAACATTATAGTTTAAGTCACTTTCAGAAAGGTTGCTGTCCAAGCTTGTAAAGATTTTTCGCGGTTTTTATTCCATTTAACTCCCTTCTTCTCTAATAGGTCACAGTATATTACATCTGTGATCTACTTGAAGTCTACTAGTGGTATTGTAACTTAAGCGTTAACTCTCCCGAATTGTTGAAAATAAATTTATACCCTGCATTGTAGATATGTCAATAAATTGATAGAAAATTTCCCCTTTGGCTTACTGTTGGATGTAGTTAAGTTATGGCCAGCTTGGGTAGAGTGGCGAGTTAAAAGCGCCTAATTTTGTGTCATTGAAAGTTCCTTGTTATGAGGTGAAATGTCAGTGTCAGAAAAATCTTCGGTTAGGTTAAGTCAACGGTAATGTGTTTTCATAAACCAGAGTTGAAGCCATTAAAGGCATAGTATATTGTAAATGCTTTGATGACCAAATTCGTGTTTTGTCCCAGTATTTCATCCGCTGAAAATCAGTTGTTTAATCCTTTAGTGTTCCATTCGAAAGCGCCTCTTGATCGTTATTGTTTTCTTGAAGATATACTAAAGCGAACCGTGAAAACACTTCCATTTGTTGCATAACTAGTTCCTCGGCATCGGGATACGTTGGCAGACTGGAAGTCTCGATGTTAAAGCTTAGCACCCTCAAGTAAAACACGCACAAAAGCACCCCTCTGATAACGGTATGGCAAGCTTGCTGCTCGTTGTTACTTCGCCTGACTTGGAACTCCTTGAAACATCTGAGAACTGTTTGCGCCCATTCATCAGAACTGAGGAAATACTTGCTCTTTATGCTCTGCAACTGATCGATCACCTTGGCTTGTTCGTCCCGAGGCATTTCTTTCGGTTTGTTCCATGCCAGCACACTACACAGGCCATTACCCTTGAATTCTTCAAAGGTCGCTTTGATACGATCAGATAAACCATCACCTAGGATCGTCTCATTGTTGCGCTGAAAGGCAGGCCCCATTTTTAGAGTCAAGAACGAGTGAAGAGCAGCGATAATCTCAGCATTCTCCGACAGCTCAACTTTGAGGTTGGTATTGTAAACGGCTTCTGTCTCAACAACTTGCGCGATTGTTACTTCGCTTTCTGCCCAGGAAGGTGTCGAATCCAACATGTCTATCAATCCATTGAAGAGACTTCTTCCACACTGAACGAACATGTCGCCGATTTGCCTCCTGGCGTCGTCTCCAACGTAGTTGATCTTCCTTGGAAGATGAAGCTGCCCTATGGAATCCCCACTTGTTGCTGCAGTTACACTCATTGCGACGTCGATACCAAAATCTCTCCAACTTTTGGTCCAGATCGTAGGGTTTGTGAACCGAACAAGCATGGTTCCATTGAATGCAAATTCTCCGCCAATTGGTTGTCTGAGAACATAGCGAGTAAGAGATGAATATAGAGGGAACATGAGATGATTGGTGAGCCTGCCTTCGTACTTATGTCGCCAGTAAAATGGAGCAAGGTAAGAATAACCCTTGTTCAATCCAAGAAACATACGATAAACGAAACCATCTGTACCTGTGAAAATAATTTTAAAAAATGCATAAGTGGCTGAGGAAGAAAAAGCCGAGAACTCAAAATATGTTGAGGGTGGTTCTATAGGCTTTTTTTTTTTTAAGGGCAATACCTGCTAAGTTTGAGCGTTAACGTCGCCATTGACAAAGATTTGGCGAAATGAAAACCACAACTGTATTCATTTAGATAAAGATGGAAATTATGTTACAGTGACATCGTAGTTGTCATAGCAACGAAATGACTTCATTAACTATTTAACTTGTCGCCGTATTTCTCGGCAGTGGAAGGTTTTTTTTCTTTCTTAAATCGTTTATGGGAGCTTTTTCCTCCAGTAGCTCACTTGTTGTTTCTTAAGTTTGAGATATTTTGGGTTTAAGCCTGAGAAAACAGTCGACATTTGCCGACGCTACCACTAGTTTCCCCGCGAAATGACGTCTGAGAAACGAGCGCAAAAATTCCATTCTGATGACGCGTCTCTACCCAGATCTGGGTAGTGCTCCTGATTGGTCGTGCCGCGTGGGAATTTGATTCAAGCAATCAGAAGCACTACCCAGATCTAGGTAGTTACGCATCATCAGTATGGAATTTCTGCGCTCGTTTTTCAGAGGTCATTTGGCGGGGAAACCAGTGGTAGCGTTGCCAAATGTCGGCTGTTTTCTCAGGCTATTTTGGGATGGAATTTGAACGGTTTAAGGTCTAGTAAAAACTGGATAATCTTGATGTTTGGCCGTTATCTGTAGAAACAGAGCGCCTTTGAAATTCATTTTCACCTCATAGTAATTTTATTTTATTAAAAACGTGGTTGAAAAGATCTTGGGGATAGCTTTAGTCGATGGCAAGAAAGAGAGATTTGATTAGCATGCATTGAGGTACTCTTTATGGTGTTGTTCTTATTACACTTCATGTTTCGATAATTTGCCTTACCTTTTAAATCAGAATCAATGCAGACAACGTGAGTCTTGTTTTTGTCATCATACGGAATAGCATAATGGCGAATAAAATTAAAAGCCGCCTCAAACTGTGATCCTTTTCCTCGGACGTCTGTCTTTCCAGGACACGAGGTGAAAATGTCGCTGTCCTCGGTAACCACAGTTGCGAAGTCCATCTTATATCTACAAGCAGAGTAACAAACAAGCGAAAGAAAACGTAAATCTCAGGGCGCAGCCAACTTCCAGTTACTATTCATAATAGACGTTTTGAAGAAAATTTCCAAGTTTCCACCGGTTAGAAGGATCTTAATTGTTTGCAAGTAACAATTACTCTACTCCGCAAAAGGCACCAATTTCGAGTTGGCCCAAGATTCTGTTTGAAAGTGAGGCTAAGGTTCGAAGCTATTGCTGTGAGAAGGAATTTTTACTCTCATGCAAATAAAACTCATTTTCAAAAGAAAAGTGTTACACTTGAACTCGTTTTGAAAATGAGTCGAAAACGTTCTATTACTCTTCAAGTTCTAGCAGAATGAGGAGGGAAAGTGAAACAGGCGTTTGCATCGCTTAAGATGACACATCCCTACCAGTACAAAAGATAAAACTGCACCCCTGCCTCTGCTATAGGCTGTAACCATACCTTTTTATTGGTGACACGATTTCTTCCTCATTCTGGTAATCCAGAAACCAAGGTCCTGTCATACTTGTGTTGGATTTATTTTTGTGTGTTCCGTCAGCCATCAGAAGAAGTATTTGACCTTCTTTACAGACGCCTTCCTGGACAAGCCTGGCAAAATCTCTTACAGCCGCTTTGGCGACACCTTGAACTGTTTCTCGCTCTGTTACTCGATAAGATGGGGTCAAAAGAATGGAGGTATATGAATGCGGTCTGCAATAACAAAAAAGAGCAGTATTTGTTGTTTTGGCAGGTCGCAAGGAGTTAACCTTGTAATCAATTGTTTGATCGATAGCAGAGAAATCGGTAGCCAGTCGTTAAATTGCTGACCATTGAGAAACGTTAACTTTATCATTGTCCTAAAAGTTTTACAAAGGTAACTTTTACGTCCTGACTGGTAAAAAGTGCTAACTGAAAAAATGCTTATCTTTTTCATCCTTTTTCAAGATCAGTATATTGACAACATTCCATGTATAAGAATATCATTGGACAAATTTGAGGTTCTTTTACATCCTCCTTTTTTGTACAGGTGATTTTGATATAACTCTATTATTGCAGCTCGTACTTGTGGTTAAACTTATTAACCTTCGATTGTCCATATTTCATTATTAATAACTGCGTTGACGTGTGTTGTATCGCATTGAATAGGCCATTTGCACGATGATATCATTTTACTACTACGACTTGTGCTAATTAGGGCTTTTGTTATTCAAACCTCACTGGGATTACAAAATTTAAATATGAAAGGAAAAACGAAAAGGATTCTGGTCGTAGTAGTAAAATGACGCCATCGTGCAAATGCCTATTGTATAGAGTTTTCTCACATGACGTCACGGCGGCCATATTGGTGTCCCAAAACAATGAAACGGCGGCCATGTTGGTATTCCATAGCAATCCTCTGGGAGTTGAACTCTTTTCTTATGCAAACGCTTTCTTTTGTTCCAATAAATTTGCATAGATACTGGCCACGTGAGTGAAAACACTCTATTGCATTGCCTTGAATGGTAAAGCATTGTATTAAGGTGTATTGTATCGTAATACATTGCATTATTCATAGTGCCTTGTATTACACTGCATTATAACAGGAGCCGATATCGCTCCCTCATTGTGATTACTGTAGTAGGGATAAAGCCGTGTAACCTGATTATCTTGCCCTTGTTTGTCCACGTGCGAAATCTCAGCTGACCAGTCTTGCTGTAAACGTGCCCAGGTTCCACGTCCACGGTGAGATCATGGAATTGGTACTGCTTATCACCATTAACGTACCTTAACATATTGTCAATTGGTTTTGCTGAAAGACAAACGTAGGATATAAAAAACTGCTGAATGCACTGAAGGCAATGTTCAGCTCTTTCTTTCATATTTGCTTCCTGATAGAAATGAGCTCGCCAAGATGGGGGTGGGTTAGGTGCATGGCCGGAGGGGGAGGGGGCGTAAGATGGAGAGAGAGAAATAGTGACTGCCGTAGTTTTGCTCGCTTGGGCATAGAGTGAAATCGCCGCCTGAATTCGACATCGGAAAAATTTTCATGTATACGCTTGACTGCGAAGCCACTCTCGCTTTCCTAAATTTTAATGAGACGAGAAATACTTTCAGGAGGTTAGTACAAACCATTCTATAGGCGAATTTTTGCTGACGTCATTGTTTACATTTTCCCTCATTAGCATACGACTTAACTCATGAAAGCCGTGGCCGTATACTGTGTACAAACTAAATGCAAAAGTTGAAAGAGCTGATTAAGTTGAGCAATTTGTGCAATTTTCAGCTCCTTGCAAGCAATATTGAAGGAAATTTCAGTCATTAAAAACTGCGAAATTGCTGTATGGCAAAAAAGTTAATGACACATACCCCAAGCCATTCGGTGTATTGGGCTAAAATTTTCAGAGGTAACTGAAACTGTTATGCCCTTTCAACATTCAGAGTTTTTATTTTATTAGCGTCGTCAGATAGTGATAAGCATATGGCAAAAAGTGTAAAGAAAGATGCGCCCATACTTCGTAGAAATTCTGTGCAATTTTCTGTCTGATTGACTGACATCCATTTTGTTAAAGACCCTTAATGTATCTACCTCATTTTTACAAAACATGCCTACCCAGTAATTTTCCACATTTTTTTTTATCAAATTTTGGTAAAGAGCAGTAAGTAGCCTGCGTTGCAGGCGCTTGGACGTAGTGGGCGACAGAGAGAACGGGCACGCGAGAGGGAGACACGCTACGCAGGCTAAGCAGTAAGCAAATATCCATCTACATTGTTGGGAAGAGGGCCTTAAAATAAGGTAACGTACCAAGTTTAAATTAAGGTGATACGTCCAAAGAGAGTCTGCGACGATATTGCTCCACAATGCAAAGTGGCGAAATTTTACAGACGTTTGTACTTGCCCCACACCATACAATCGTGAAGAAGATTGAAAAAATATGACAATTGTAGTTTTTGAAAACTATTTGGTCGTCAAGGAAGGCAGCTATTGTCACTCACGTGTAATTTCTCAAGTTCCCACGGCGAATAAGTACATGTACATGTACATGTACATGTAAGAGGGTCTGGATGGGGGAATACAAATGTCAGTTGTCAGTTAAAATTTCGGTCATTTGTCAGTTGTCAGTTAATTATAAATTTTAGGCTTTTTGTCAGTTGTCAGTTAAATGGTTAGAAATGATTAACTATGAAACTTATTTTTACATTTATTGACGCGAAATTTGGCTTAAAAGGCACATATAATGTAAATTAAACATTAAATTCGAAAACTGATGCCATAGTACCTTAATTTTTATCAGTTTTGCCATTGTACATGTTGTAAGCATTTCAGTTGGCCCTCCTTTTTACTCCCCTCCACTCGAAAGTTTTTGCTGGCCGGTGCCTAATATTGCCAATCATTAAGCCAATCAAATTTTATACCTTCAGAATATTGTATATGCATTATGCGTGAGTCTTACGCCTGTGGACTAAAGACATCGATATGACGCATCAAGGACAATTTCTCACGCCTGACTCACAACGAAATCATATCAAAGCACGCTAAAAGTGTCGTCTTTTAAGTAGCTTCGGAAGTGCTCAAACGCCTTCGGGAACATCTGCGGACATTCAATTCTTGGCAACGTTCGGATGTCTTCGGAAATTCGTCGAAATCTTCGGAAGTCGCCGGGACGTTTACGGAAATCTCCGTCATGACAAGGTGAAAATCTCACGCATTTGACTCAGAAAAAGTTAGCAGGTATAATATTGAGACGTAGATCGTAAGAATACCAAGAAAAACCGTCTCTGAATCATCTCAGTAAAAACCTGCCAATTGCCTGTGTAACGCCCTTATTCTGACCAGCCATTGTATGCTGGCGCGTTCTCAGAGGAGCGTAATTTTGAGATCATAGGTCATTTACGACAGATGGTACATGACACACATGGGTTTTACAGTAAAATCATTAACGAAATAGGAAACTTAAGCGTCTTACTGCTAAGATTACCTCTAAAAACACCCATTTGATCACACTGTCTGATGAAAAAAGTGGAACAATACTATTTAAGGCCTTAAAAACGGGTTTTGTAGAAAATAAGGGACAATCAGGTCCTTTATCAGTTGACAGTAAAACCGAAGACAAATGTAAGTAGTCAGTTAAATTTTCGGCTTCTTTTCAGTTTGTCAGCAATCGCGAGCGCCTTTCCGGTGGCATGCTCGCCCGTAAGGTTCTGAAATAAAGGGTCTCTGAAATAGCATTTTCAGCCTTCCGAGTGCATTAATTTCCATTTAAGAAGTGTACTTTGCATCGTGAAGGGCGTGGCCGCTGACCAAATTAAATGTGCCTGTCAAAATTATTGAGGGGTCCACACCCCCCTCCCCCCCTCCCCCCGGCCTCCCCATGCTATGGCTCTGAATTGGCATTAAACAATCTAAGCTAGTATCGTGGCACAACCCCTTTAAACAGTAATACCAAAAAACGTGAAGGGAAAACTCTTGCCAGTTTTTGGCAGCGAAGGTTCCCTTTTTGAAGGAAAATAAAGCCGCTGATTCCATTGCTTCTAACTACCTATTTTTCACCTGCAATGAATACCCGTGTACTTTTTGACATTTAAGATCTTTGGCTTCCTGCTTTCCTTTCACACTGTATTTACAACCATGTGTGTTGTTATTTCAGTTGTTTATGCTATGTTTTTGAATCACGAACACTTATGATGCATGAAATATTGGTTTTCGGACACTGGAAGCCCGTTAATCATCTCAACAATAAGGCAGTACTTGAAAGTACTTTACTTTTTTTCCGGCACCAGTGTTTAATTTCTACGCACAGGCATTTGTTTTTTAAATTTATAATATACTGTTCAACCAGGCGCAAGAGTTTTGTGCTGTGCTACACTTCGTTCACCCGGATTCAAGAACTCCCACCTACCCTGCAGCTCAGTTTAATATGAAATGAAATGTGCACGTGATGACCATGGTCCCACGTTAAATCCAATGTTCCTTTTATGGGTCACTTCAAGCACGTGATCCTCTCACGTCGATAGGTTTGGCTCAGCCAGTCGTATCCAAGCTATCACATGCACAATTGATGCTCACAAGAGACATCTCAAGATACGAAAAAGGGGCGAGTTCCTACGACGGCAGACATGGTCGAGGGGGCTTGGTGTGAGAGGGTGACGTAAAAAACCGAGGTAGCCTGGACAAGTCTTGCAGAAAAACAAAAGTTAAGGGGGCCGTGTCACGGCTGTCCATAGTTCATTTTGTTAATATTGCCAATGCACCTCCTTTTTCGCTATGGAACATGAGAAATTACTTTTGAAAGACAAAATCACGGAATCTTGTCAAACAAATGTTTCCCAAGCATTTATATCAAACGTTAACAGGCAAAGAAAATGACCTTTGAAAAACTTTTAGGCGAATAAGTTACCAAAAACCACGATTCTTAAAGATTGTCCATCCATTTCTCTGTTTGTATTTCCTCTATGATTTATATGGCTCCTTTTCGCGTTTTGAGCAGTTATTAGTATGTTTCACTTAGTTCGGTAGCAGTTCCCTCTGTTTCGATTTTGATCAATTTCGTGTCACAGCCCCTTTAAGCAAAGTAACACTTCGCACGAAGGTAGCGTATTATAACAACTGCTAACGGGTTTTTTAGATTGTCTGCCCAGAGATAGGACATATGTTGTTACTAGCGTATGATGGTAAGGTAACTTTAGGAAAAGAATTCTTTGCCCCGTAGGAAAGCTGCCGCAGCAACGAAAACCCCATACTTTCAGTACATTCTTAAACGTTTATGTTTGCGTTCGTTTAGGATGACAATATTTCTTATCTTCGCGTGATATTCTATTGTATACTATAACTTCCTATGACGACCTTATGCACCCAGCTTGCCTTAAGTTCAATACTCATTTTGCTTTGCCTTTTCAGAGTGCTTTTCGTTTTTTTTTTTTTTTTTTTTTTAAGCCGAACGTAGAGCCTGAACATTTCAACGACAACTGCCTAAGGTAATTAACGCCAGGCAGCGCTTTCGTGGTTAAAGTCCTCCGATATTGTCGCTGCAAACTCGACCATATTATTCTTTTAACTTCAGAGAGAAAGGTTTGAAAATAAGACCTTGTTTCTGGTGTTGAAATATGACATTTGCGGATGTATTGTTAGGAACTGTACCTCCCAGCACTTTGACAGTTTACTTTCAGGTCCCAAGAAAGTAAAATAAGCTTCATATTTTTCTCAGCATCTTTCACGACATAATCACTGGCTTCGTTAATATCTTCAGTGTTTTTATAAAGTCACCGTAACTGTTACGCTATTACACTGGCACAAATATTTTCAAGAAATGGATCTTTTTTCGTAACTCCGCCCATAGTTAAAGGTCGCAAATTATTTAGATTTAGAAAAATTGTCTAGTATAAGTAGTAGAGGAGGGACCGGTTACTCCTTTTCTTTGCGGGGGAATTCCATTAACTTTCGGGGGAATACATTAACGCCGGTGACGTCATACATATCATTAAGATAGGATGATGTCATAGTTTAAATTAAGGACCATGACGTCATCCATTACATTAAGGTAGGATGATGTCATAGTCTATTTTCAGCTGGCAAGGAGCAAGTGACGTCAGAATACCCTAGGGGTTGACGTCATCAAAAAATGTTGACATCATAATCTATAAATAGAATAGTGATATCATGTCCCTACTTGGTCATGATGGTGTCATATTTTTTTCCAGGTAAGATGATGTCAGGGTTTATTTTTTACCTGCCAGTTTTTTCTGTTGTTTCAAAACATATAAAATGGTCATTTCTTACCAAGCAAATCATTCTCGAGATTTGAAATCATGGTTGGATCAGACCAGATCATAATTGATGAAGTTGAAATGGGAGTACACATCATACGGAATAAAATAGGAGAGATTTTTCAAGATGTATTTGTTAGAGAAGTGAATCGTCTGATCTATGTAGCAGTGAATGAACACCGCGATGGTTGTAAAATGGAAGATTTACCTCAACTGCATCACACTTGCTTGACCACGGATGCTCAGGAGGCGTGGGCAACATATTTTGAATACGTGAAAGGAAAAGTAGACTTGAAAAAATTATGGAAGCTTGCACAGCAGGAAGTGGATAATAGACTAAATTTGCAGTTAAAAGAGACTTGGATGAAATATTTAGTTTGCCTTTGTAAGATGGATACTAGCACAGTCTATTTACTCTATATGGATTTTTTAAGAAGGGACGAATGCCATCAACTTGGGTGTTATGAATACATGTTTGAGAAAGATTGTTCACAATAAATGTATAACAATAAAGTGAATTATCTTATTTGTGGTTCTAAGGTAAACCCTAACTTTTTTGGTTCTTGAATAAACTCCATTCTTGTTCCTAACGAGTGGAAAGTCTATTTATAAAAAGAGGGAATAAGAGATGCGATCCCCTAGCAACACATATGTCTTCTTATTTAGCGCTAAATATCGGATATATAAACAAAACACACACACACATACACAGAGTGGAGCTGAAAACTCTCTATTTCAATTTTGACTCACCATTACGAAAGCGTTTTCTCCGTTCTATCTCGAGGAAACTCAGCGCTTGGTGAGCTTATGGTCTTGTCAATTCACGCGCCGTTAGCGTTAGTCAGTTAATTATGCGGGCTATAACAAGCCTAAAGTTGAATACAAATTAGTTCATCTCTACAGCTAGACCCAAGGGAGCACCTTGACTTATTATTGTAAAAGCACAAACAATTGATAACTTAACAAGGATCAATTTAAACACGCGACGAATAAATTGACAAGACACGAGATACAGTTTTAAAAACTTTATTGAAAAAGCAGTGACAAAAAGAGTCAAATAAACAGCGATTTGGAAGGGATGGAAATTAATCATCTTCTTCGCCCATGGAGTACTTGTAAGGTCTAACTCGAAATTTCTTATGCCGACGTTTCTTCAGCTGTTTGCCATGAGATTTATGATCATCCAAATAATTTAGAAATTGAATCCGACGCCTCTTGCGCTTCGGGCCTTGTGGTGATGGGGTTTCTACTGTGGGAGGAGGGGTCAGGAAAGCAGGATTTAAGGGAGGTGGAGGGGTGAGGCTTTCTTTGTCAGGTTTTTGAGAGATAGCCGTTTGTGTTAATTCAGGTGTTACATTAAAGGGGTTGAGGGGAGTCGAGAATGCTGTCGTTGCTGTCGAAGAATCTAGTGTCCTTGATGTTAAGTCTGGAACAGTGCTGGTTATTTCTTCCGGTCGTGTTCTTGTATTTAATTGTTCTTTAAAAGCCAGGTATCTGTTTTGCAACTGAAAGTATCGTTTAGCTTTTTCATCGTCCCGAAGATCGTTTCGAGAAAGCACGTCATCCATGTTGCCTTGTATTTCTTGCATAGCTGGAAGAAGCCGGACAGGCGAAAGAGTTTGCTGCTTCAGATATTTTAGAAGCTCTTGAGGAATATTTTCCTGAAACCCTGCTTGGTTAAAGCCTTCTTCACTGGGTAGGACGTTTGTTCGCAACCGACAATTATCTTGGGTAGTAGTTTTCAGATCAATCAGAAGATAACCAAAAGGTCTTTTTACAGCCTCTTCGTACTGATTTAAAAAGAAACCAGTCTGCCTGGGATACATTTGCTTCGCCAGAGTCAGGATTTGCAATTTGTCTCGTGGATTCTTGAATAACACCAGATAATGGCTGTTTAGGCTTATACTGCGGCTACCTTTCCCCTGATGAAATAGATTCTGCACGATATAAATCACGCTCAGATTGCGATGATGAGAACCACGAGTAAAGAGGTTCACAATTCGCTTGTCTTTACTGGCGTCAATCATCTGATCATCAAACACGATCAAATTCCGTTTGTTCACGTCAAAATAGGAATCCTGCTCCAAAGCCCTAGGAATTCCCTTGACGAATTCAATGTTTGGCATGGCGATTAACATTTGTGTATACGCAGGCTGCCATTGTGAATAACACCAAACGATCCTCTCCGGGGGAGGGTAAATTGTCTCTGAAGCCTGTTGCAATAGAGATCGAACCCAGGCCGTTTTTCCCGACCCGGTCATTCCGGCAATCATGGAGGTGAAAGGGTGCTCGAAGCGAAACCGCTGACATTTCTGTGAAAATATTGGAACTGTTTGAAATGGTGTGAGACCAGCATTGCGGTGTTTAGACATCACGTGCCTTTGCATATTATCTTTTCTACTAAAAGATTTTTCGCAGACAGAACAGAGCCAACTCATGTCAACTCCTCAGGAGTAAAATGTAGACTGAGAGAGAGGTAAAATGTTGCGCGTTTATATAGGTTTTCAGGCCACA